>NC_134323.1:9635835-9941335 GCF_964195595.1 Calonectris borealis
CTCTTAATAGCTGATATTTTTCAAAGATTGGAGGACAACATTACACAGTAAAAACAGCTGACATTTTTGATTTCTCTCTCTCCATCTCTCAGTGGAGGAGGTAGCATTTGTCATCCCTGGGCAGAGCAGCTGTTACAAAGCTTTATGGTGAATTGTCCATGTTTACATTATTTCAGAATGGCATTTTTGTAAATCTTTTCCTTAAATTGTTTGCAGAGTCCTATCTTAAACTCTGTCTTTCCCTACGCACTGAACTGAATAGAGGGGCAGACTCAACATTACTGCCTTGTAGTAAGTGGAGTCTGGTCAGAGCACTATTGCCAATAGTAGGACTTTTTCCATTGATTTCAAGGGGCTGCTGATCAAATCTGGGTACACTACGAACTGGAGCTCAGTTTCTCCCAGTGAATAGCTTACTACATTTATAGTATTTCGGAGTGTGACTTTTAACCTAGATGATCTCCTCTGCTCCAAAAAAAATTTGTGAAAACATTTTTTCTAATGTCTCTCGTTTTCACATTGATGCCAGTCACTCAGATGCATTTGTATCTGCTTCTGGCAGAGTTAAAGCTTCATCTCCTGCAGTCTCACTCAAACAACATTTTTCTTTTTTATTTTCTTTTATTTTGGGGCGGGTAGGGAGGTAAGGTCCTATGCTTTTGACTCCAATATTCTTTTAATGCTTCTGGCCATCTGGGCACTGAGGCATGACTGGATTACAATGCAATGCTCTTTTCTTGTTTTTGGTATTTTTCCCTACCTTTTTCCTTCTTTGTTCCTGCCTTTTTCTGATTCCCAGACTACTAAGCTGTATTTCTTGTGCAGTGCCAAATTTTTCTGTTTCTTTTTCTTACCAATAGCACTTTAATTTCACTTTCAGTGAAATTAGATTATAAAATAGGTTATGCTTTAACATGATACAGATACTACTATCTGGTGGATATTATTCACCTCTGAACTTTAAAATTCAACAACATGCCCTGAAATATTTTTCAGTTCTCTTGGAATTAAAAACTTTTCATTTGGCTATGCCAAATCTGACACATGAGCAGCTCTGTGGGACGGACCTTCCTTAGTCTCATGAAATTGCAGCATCATTATTAAGAAATTGCTGTACAGAGGCCACTCTCCTGCAAGTGAACAGCATCATGGTGGAGCCATATGCTGATGTTTTAGATGAAGATGACACTAAATCAGTTTTCTTTAACTGATTGCAGTTATTTGTTTGGGTGGATCAAGACCAGCTACCACATTAGATCCCGCTGTTTTTTTCTATAATGTCATTTTTCTTTCTTTCTTTGCTCTTTCATCGTCCACCTTCTACTGGTTGCTGAGTCGCCATCTTGTTAAGTGTCGCTAGCGCAGATATATTTATTTTCATCTGTTCAGAGAGGACAGAAAGGTGAAGGAGTGAAGGAGGGTTTCTGAGGAGCTTTGACTTCTCTATAGCCCACAGGGTGAGTCTGGGGTACTGTGGAAGGCAAATAAATTTTTGCCTGCAAGCAATGGCCATCCATGACAAACTCTATTCCGATAAGCAATAAAAGGTTGTGGTAAAAAGCCACAACGATTAAAGTCCTTGTGACTGTTGGCTGATTTCCACAGCAAAAAGTAATGCAAATATAAGCAGAAATGCCATCAGTACAAGCCTTTGCTCTAGATACTGGAGGATCCAACATGGAAAGGTTTCTGCTGGTTTGAGATAATTTGGTAGGAAGGAGGATGTCAGATCCCCAGGCTACACTCAGGATCCCTCTTCTGTTCATCAAACATTCAGACAGCCCCACGGATAGGATGATCTAATGGCTTGAAGGCCTCTCTCAGATAGCAAATTTCCTTGCAGGAAGGCTGTTCTCTCCTGCAAGTTTTGCCACAGAATGTTTTTCCTTCAGCTTTGTGGTACATATTTCTTTCTTCAAACTGCTAAGAACCAGAGTGAAAATGAAAGCAAGAAACAGCAGGTGGTGCTTTCTGTAGTTTCCAGATACATACTTGTCTGCCTGAGCATACACTCTCTCTGACTTTCCTAAAACCCATTGAGCGCTACGCTCAATGCGGTGAAGAAAATGTATGGTCAAGTAAAGCAATCAGTGTTATCTGAAGCCTACTGAGTCTTTCTCTTTATCCAAAACTGTCATTGTACCATTAGCCTTAAATGACTGGTGACTGTTAAAATATCTATAATCTTTGCAAACTGGAGACACAGTGAGGTTTCCTGACTTCTCTGCATAATCCAGCATCTCTGCAGTATATAAAAAGCCTCTGTGAACACTCACAAAGGGCTAGTGCCTCAGCTGAGGCCCATTGACATCGCTGGAGCTTTGCCAGCCTCCACCAGCCGAGTACCTTTTTTCTTGTATTTTCTAAAGATACTATTGGGAAAACACTTTTGAAATCCAATGAACAAAGTTCAGTCAATAAAAAGTGAGAAAAAAATAGCATGTGCAGCAATGGAACAAGTGAAATTGAATTCAGAGGTGACTGAATGATGCTGGTTGATGCATTTTTCTATCTGATAATACTGATTTGGCAAAATGGGAACGGTTCACAAAAATGCATCAGGTTTTATCAGAATGCTATGGGAAATCATTGGAACCTTTTGTGTCAAAATTAGAACGTAGCATTTTGTTTCAGCTATTATCCAGTGAGGATTGAAAAATCCTTCTGAAAAGAAAGCAGTTTGATCCTCCTGAAAGAACATATTTCTGAAATCTCATTTTGCTGTAAATTGTGACATTTCAACTTGTTACTCAGATCTGGCAAGAAAACAAATGCCAAAATTCCTCATGGAAAGGTGATTTAACACAACTTTAATAAGAAGCTGTTTTAATAGGAAGTATTACCTTGGGGAACTGTGAGTGAAATAGGCACCCTTGTTTTTAGCAGAGGTATGCATGACAAGTGAAATCCTCACAATCACTTTATAATAGAAAATGATATAATATTAACTAGTAGCACAGCATTTCAAGACAATGGTTCATTTTCCTCTGCCTGTGTTTAACCGCCACAAGTTTCACAAGCTTTCAGTCTAACTGCAGAATAGAGATATCTGCTGGACTTGGGAACAGAGCATCGGCATAAGCATATCTGACTTTTCTTAACAAATTTCTAGATGAAATATAAGAATGCAATAGGCAATGTAGAATCAGAGGCAAGAGGATGTCTAAGTCTGCCAGCCCCGCTAAGAGCTGGCACAGGAAGAGGGATTGTTCACTTAAGTACCCTCTACTGACAAAATTGGTGGGGATTGTTATTTGGAGTATTCAGCACTTGAGTTCCTGGTATTTTCATGCTGTTTCCCCACAGATTATTTTCCTGTTGGTAAACAGTTGTGGGAGGAGATAATACATCACCTCTGCAAAGTTATTGTTGCTAGAAATTTGATCCATTTTCTGAGACGGGCTGTGCTGGCAAGGCAGGTATATTTAGAGATCTATATTGGACAGGATGATTTTTTTTTTTTCTTTGAATAATGTAAACCATTTATCTTTTTTTTTGCCTCTGGAGAGAACATTTTCTCTAACTTAAAAAAGGCAATAAAAATACTTATCTGAAAAGCACACCGCACCGTGGAGGTGCGTAAAGTTCTCCTTGTACCAGAGCTCCTTTGGAGTGGTTGCCCTGGGAGATTTCCCTCAAAACTGCAGGAATGGGCCCTCCGTTAAGAATAAAGATAAGTCCGAAGGGCACTTTCATGACTTTGTATTTTGAAAGCCTCCATTCACACAATTTGAGGGTTTGTTCCTTTCATCTATATTGATAAAAACTCTCTTTTAGTTCAAATGTAATATATTTGTATTCATGGTACTGTCTGAGTTCTCAACTCATGAGGATATTTGCATACTGAAGTGGAGCTGATTTTGTTCTAATTCCACTCATTTTATTTCACATATTTTTTAGCTGTAAGGAGTAAAAAACTTCTTTAGATCAGAGGATCATTTTGGAGAGAAAGGAGCTTAATATTCTCCTTCTGTTTCCTACCTGTGGTGTGGTGGGAAGATGAAAGTTAATCTCTCGCCACTCCACTTCCTTGCAAAGAGAGGAGAGTCACTGAAGCATCATTTGTGTTTGTAAGCCCCACCTGAAAAAGTAGGTGAAGCATCAGATTCCTTCACTTAGTGAAATTTTCCTGGTTAGTTTTAGTTTTGCACCTATTTATTCAGTAGCATCTAAATGTGCCTGGCTTGGTCTGCGAAGAGCATGGAGTTAAACAACAGTACAGCCAAATCTATTGCGGTGTTGCTCTTTCTGTATTCACGTCCCATTCTGTACTGTTGGCATTTGTGCTAAGGGGGTGTTTGAGAAACTGCATCTTTCTCTGAGCAGCAGAAAGACCATAGAAAGCCTGGAGAGGATTTTCTTCTGATAACCTCTAGATGAGCACTGGTGTGCTGGAGACAGGGCAGACTCAGTACCTGAGCTCTTCTACACACACTGTTAGCCTTCAGGACTTGCAGCTTCCGCTGTTCAGACAGGATTTTCTGAAAACATTTCAGGCAGTCGTTGTCTTTGTCATCCTGTGTTTTGGGGCAGGAGGGGTGTTACTCATTTTGCTGTGCTTTCTGAGTGTGCTTATAATAACCGCAAGAAATTGTGGACTTCAGTAATTCCTTTCCTGAGTCAAAACACTAATCCTGGCCTCAGTTATAGACATATGATTTCACAACCCATAATGTCAGAGTATTCAAAAATTATGCAGGAAATGAAGCTGCACAGGACATTTTTTGTTCAAGTCTTTATTCTAGCCTCAGAGCCCATCATAACTGGGGGAGACAAAGATGACTATCTATCTCTATATTATTTATATATATTTATTAATTTATAGAGTTAATTTATATGTATATATCTGTAATGATTATGCAAGGAGTAGAACTCCAAAATGCCTTTTTTTTTTTTTTATTTAGAAGGATGACTCATAATTTCCTGAAAAGTAAATGTAGGCCATAAAATCTATACTTATCCTGAATTTGAAAACATTTGAGGAATATGCAAGAACTGAAGATTTGCCTTGCTACCTCTTCCTAAACCTCTCTGATAGATATGATACTAGATTAAAAAAATAGTAGAGTGACCCCCATTTGCCTCAAATGCCTGCACTTAGATTCCACTGATGCCTGCCCTCACTTAAGTAATGAACTCTTTATGGATTATGCAAAAATCAAACTCTACGGTCCTCTGCTTCTGACCCAGATTTAGCTATGGTCAGGTTAGCCACATTTACCCATGAACAAAACATAGCAGGACCCCTGTCATGCCAGGTCTTGTATTAACTCTTGAAGACTTCTGGCATTCCAGCAGCCATTAAGTTCTTCTGTTGCTCGTATACCTTGAGCCCAACCCTAAACTAGTTTTTCAAACAGTATTTAGATTTTTACTTCTTTTTCTTTCACAATTGTATCTGGTTGGGTCAAACACACTATTTTGTCCCCCAAGTCAAATACAGCATTTTTTAGTGATTCAGTCCACCGAATTCAGTGAAGCTGACCTACAGGTTCGTTGGTAGACTGCTCACTTGCAGTTTTCCAGCCACCCAGAGGACGCTTCTGTTTCTCGTGCGCGCTGTGCTTGGTGCTGCTTTAGGTTAATAAAGATGCACTTCGAGCACTGAGTGTGCTGCCAGCCTGGAGGAGCCCTGCAGCTCCTTGCCTTGCGGTGGACTGAGCAACCCCTCAGGGGAAGGAGACAGCTCCTGTGTAGCTCCAGGAACAAACTGTCTAAAGATCATTTTACAGTGGCTATGTAGATTTGTCGCTGGTGCTCTTATGCTGTACTTGTGAAAGTGTCAGAAAGTTGTTCAAGACTGCTGTTGGGTTTGGCGTGTCAAACTTCCTTCCAGAAAATATACCCTGGTAGGCAAATGCCAGTGAAATCCCCGATGCCGGACGTGTATGCCTGCATGGGAGAAGGAATGCAACCTCAGTAGCCTTAGATTATTACTGATGTTACAGTTGTATCTATCTGTGCCATTTAGCTGTTCTTCTTTGGGTTTGTTTTTTTTTCCCCTTGTCTAGTCTTTACTGTCCCCTTATTTGATTTTGTGTCTGTCTTATAATTGAGTACCTATGAGTTACCTTTGTCAGTTAATTGGTGTATAAAATATTAAGGGAAAAATTCCTGTAATACAAGAAAGTGGATACAGCCACAGGTACTCTCTGTTATAAGAAAAGGATGGTGTGAGAACAGGGTTGCCTGTTTGGCTTAAATAAGATCTCCCCATTTCTGTAAAACTATAATGTCAACAGGGTAAATATTAGTTTTGTAACTGATTGACATACAGATTAGGCTTTTCACAATGCTTTGTCTCAGCCAGCAACAACAGCATGAAATTCCCCAGGCGTTCAAGCTGTTTTGTCTAGCCAGGGGCTTTACAAGAGAGCTCTCTGGTGAAAAGTGTGCCCTTTCACTAGGCCCCTTTTCACAGCAGGTCTGAACCATTCAGTACAGCAAATGGCTCTGGGAGGGCTGTGTGCTCTAGTGAGTAAGGAGTAGGACTTTGGCAACAAGCTGTTGAATGCAGATTTCTGTGCTGATTCGTTCTGTAGGTCACTGTTCATGGGAAGCTGTTGACTAGGATTTTATTTTGGCTTTTTAAAACTTTTTTTTTTAAACCTGTATTTTATACTTTTAAAAAGTGAATGTTTTTTAATATCAATAATTATCTCAGTCTGCCTTCTCTTGGGACTTGATTTTTCTCCTCTTGTACCCCAGTTTTGTCCTTGACTCTTCCTTCAACTTGGGTTTTGTCACTGGATTTTGAGTATAATCTGTGTTTTGTATCCAGTAAGGCCTACCCATGTTTGCTTTATTTTCTAGCAGCAAGTGCCCTTTTTCTGATTGCTTTTGTGACTAAGCAAAAACTGTTAACAGAACAGTTCTGATGTGAGCAGAGATTTCTGTTAATCTTATAAACGTTAACTTGCGTGTGCTTCAAAAAACCAGCTGAGATTACTCTTTTGAGGCTGTCGGTATAGATACTTCTTGCTACTTAGGTCAATCTTGAAGAAGCCCTGAGCAGATTTTTGGACACTGTGGTTTTATGATGATCTATTTTCTGAGGAGGCTGAATGGGGTGGGACAAGAACATATATGTGGAAGTTGCCGCAAATTATGCTTACAGTGTGCTGATTATGGCCTCTGCTAGTAAGCTATGGGCTGTTCATTACAGTGCCAACTTCCAGTGTCCATCAGAGCTCTCCAAGGACATTATTAAAGGGGTAGAGAAGCTGGAGCTGTTTCTTTTGGCAGAGTAAATCAACTCCCATTACTTTTGTCAGATAAACCCATTTTAAATGTGAAACTTCCTGTTTCTTTAGCTTCCCATACACTTGGCAGCTTCAATCTATGTTAAATTGTTTGACTCCAGGTGAGTCCAAGGGATATGCATATGTGCTTTGCCACTCTTCAGGAAATAACCTTTTATTTTTGTTCTTTGTGAGGCTGCACATTGTGTGTCAAAAATAACAGTTTGGTGGTACAGAGCAGTGTGGTATGAAGTGGTTTAAAACTTTGCTCACTTAAGTGCTTTCCATAGGAATTCAGGGGACTGCAACCATCCCCCAAACGACTATGTCTTCAAAAGCAAGCAAATTTAGGTAGTCAAATTAAAACAATTGCAATGTTTGTTCTGTTTATGAAAGAAATAAAATAGAATAAAAAGAAGGGGGCGTTTTTGTTTTACTTTGCTGTTAAGCAGACTGTCTGACCTCTGGCTGACAGAAAAAGATGCAATTTCACTGTGAAAGAACTTATTTCATTCAAAAGTGATGAAATGTCATTGCTGGAAAAATGCAGGAAAGATTGCATAGGACAGATTCTGGATGGTTTGTGTAGGGCAGTGATCCCAGATGGCCCTCTCCATTTTACAGCATCACAGCAGCGTTCATGGAGGGGAGCAGGAATCTTGACGTCTGTGTCAGCCGCAGATACAACAACTGCATCTGACAGACAGGTCATTCTCTGCAGATCTGCAGTAAGTCATTGCCATTTTAAAATTCTTGGGGTGATTTGGAATTGCTTAGCATCCACCACTTGGTAAGCTGGCTGGTTATTAAGTTTAGCTGCAGACATGCTTTGATTGAAATATGTCAGCACTGAGTTGTGAACTGCTGAAGTTTGTGGTTGAGGTAGACCATCTCACATTAATCAGTTTTTTGGCCTTGGCACTGAGCCCTCTGTTTTTTCAAATTGCCTAAGGGGCAATTTGCCACAGCCCTCCCAACTGCTGCAAAATCCTCTGGCTGTTTACAAGGTTTTAACCCTTGTAAACATTCAGGCTGTGGCCTCTTTGCTTTCTCTTCTAAGGACAGCAAAATGAAATAACTGCTTCTCTCCTTTTGTACTTCTGTATGGACAGTGATCATTAACTCGCTGGCTTTTCTGGGCTTGTGTTTAATGTATCATAGCAGCTCTTGTGCTGCACAAGTGCAGTTGTTTCGGGCAATTGATGCAAGAATCCTAGAGCAAGCTTTTGGAGATGGTATTCTAGGCTGCCTGTCTGCTACCCAGGCTCAATTTGTAATCAGGTTCTTTGTGTCAGAGCTGAATCTTGGCCTCTCCTGCTAATGTTGGTTGTCCCAGTCCATCTCCCCTGAATGTGAGTTTAGGTTGCTTCAGACTTGGTTCTTGTGCCAAAATTTAAACAGAGAAGAGGATGCCACCAGCACGCAGCAGACTTGCTCCTCCAGCCTGGTAAATGCTTCTGGTGTGAGGAAGGATTGAGGACTGATGATCAAACATAAAGCGCAGCTGCAACCCTAGCCTCTTAGCTGTCTTTCTTTAACCACCAAGATATCTAAAGAAGAAATATCTGTTTTCCAAGCAGGTTAAGTAATAATTCTTACTTTTTTTTTCAAAGCACATTTACTGTGATCATTAAAGCCGAAACTGTTGAGACTTGACCTATGAACTGACTCTATTATTGAATAAGCCAACTGGCTTATTTCTCACAAAGCCAAAAAACAACACTTGCAGATGTTGTGAATGTTCAAGCAAGCTAGAATGGAAATGGGAAAGGGCTTCCTTTCCAATACTCTTCAGGATCAGGATTGAGCATTTACCACTCACACTGATCTAGATGGTTGGCTTTGAGTGTCTTTTACTAAATTTCCTGTGATTCACCCATTTTCTTCTTTTGCTGCTCATCATTTCTCCACATACCTGGTTACCACTGCATTCATTCTCTGCACTTTGAAAGAGCAGAGACCATACCATCACCCAAGGAAGTTTTAGCATCATTACAAAGGCTGAGAAAAAAACTTTATTAGAAAAGCAGGGTATCCAGTACTCTTCAGCTACGCAATGAGAATTTGAAAGCTTGGAGCACCTTCTCCTGTTTGTTCTGGTTATTGGCTTGGTTTTTTTTTTTTTAAGCAATCTCAGAAAGAGATACAGACCTATACAAATTGACAGGAGTCAGTGGAATTACATCAATAGAAAAGAAATCTGAATCAGTTCTTGAATGGACAAGAAATTTTTTGCAGTAGTTAAGAAGTGAAGTCCTTCATTCATTATTAAATCCAGCTGTGCCGTATAAAGGAACAGACTGCTGACATCTAACCAGTAAAATAAACACCTATTTTTCATGGCAGTCATGGATTATGCCCCATGAAATCTTCTAACAATCCAGATCTAGAAGCACACAACCATAAATTGTTCTATTGATACTACTAGTAGCAGTTTTACAGATACACTTAAACTGTCTCAAATAAAATTTTAATTGCCTAATTTTGTGGAAATTATGGGCCCAGATCTAGACATCTACATCTGCAGTACAGTATTTGGAAAAAAGAACTTATACTTCATCCTGTAACATCGAGAGTAATGTGAATTTGAGTGCTCTGCAGTTGCTAAGTCAACAAAGTTACAAATCATTGAAATTCTTGGGAATGAATGTTGGGGAGCCTGGAGAAAAGATGTATGAGCGAGTGACTAGTGAATAACAGGTTCAGCTTCCTTGGTTTGCTTCTAGTCCTAGATGAATAGCTTTGCATCCATGGCCATGCCTTTGGGCACTGATAATGTATGTTTCCTGCCAATGTTGATCAGAGGTAGAGGGAACCTCCTTCTCCCAGATGGATGTCTAGAAACTCATTTCCCTGGCCTGTAAGAGGATTTTACAAAGCGATTGTTCTGTCGACTTGTGTCATAGTGATTTCCAGTAATTCATAGTTCATTGTACATGGAAATCAACTGCTTCACTTCAGGCAATTAATTAAGGTTGAAAACAAACACTCGCCCTTTTAGGTGGCTTTGTTTTCCCTTCTTTCTCCCCCTTGTCCCCACTACCTCCTCTTGATCTATACTAGCACGTTTTGATGGACTTGCTACCTTTAGCAGCTTTGTGCAGTCCCCTTGAGTGGGGCTCCTCTGAACACCATATGCACACTCAAAGGTCACGTTGGGAATGCTTTCCTCAACACTTAGACCTAAATGTTTTCATTTTCTAGGGCATCCACTAGAACAGTTTTCTCTTGGAGAAGTCTCTGGTTATTTGTGCTTGAAGCAAAAGTCAGTGAGAAGTCTATTGACCCTTTAAGGCACCAATATTCAGCTATTTGCTTGTGGTTCTTTACTTGATAAATTACTAATTTAGGGTGAAATCATACTCTTTAGTGGCTCCCTGTTCATAAATCACAATCTGACATTTTTTCTCTGGGGGAAGATTGCTGTTTGCAGTATGCTCTGCCACCAGAACAAATGACAATATTAGTTTATCAGGAGAAACCTATATTTTAAAAACAAATCCTGATGCAATAAATTCCCAGCTGTCTGTATTGCTGCTTGAATGTTTTTATTGCCAGACTGTCTCTGTGATCTGAAGCTCAGAAGCCTTTGTATAGAAAGCAGAGAAATCCAAAATGGAATGTATGATCAAAGGGACAGAAAGGGGAAAGCAGTATCTCAATTTGACCATGGTTTGACAGCCTGTACAGGTATTATAGCAGATTACTTATGCTGATGAGAAATCACACACCACTTTCAATGAAGCAGAATTTAATCAAGAATAAGATTTTATTAAAGTTGGAATCCAGCATTTTCAAGAACCTGTTAAAATGTTCTTGTTTTAAATTGCTACCACAAAATTTGAAGCTAGATTTTTAAAGGTATTTTAAGCCCTTGATTCTTGCAGAACTGGAACTTTATATCGTATATTGATGTCTTGCCTTTCTAACTAGCATACAAGGCACATTGAACTAGCGTAAGGTCCCTACACATATGACTTGCAATTGTTCTTTGCAGGAAGAGTGAGAAAGAGAAATTATAGGGTTTGTCCTCTATGTCTTAGATGGCAGAAATGGAAATCTCTATCTCAAGCCCTTGTGGTTAACCGCAGGATGCCCAACCTACCTTGCTGCTGCTGAGACAAGGACTAGCACCTCAGCCTGTGGTTTTTGCTGGGCTGTTGGTGGCCATACATCTGTGTGAAGAGCAGTGGAAGAAGCTTCTTCCCCTGCTCCCCCGTGCAATATGCTTCCCCGTCTGTGGCTGGGTGAGTTTGTCTCTCCTCCCCCTGGCTCACACCTCTCCAAAGTGGTTGGGAGGTTTTGAATGATGGCTCAGCCCACCCAGATAGCTGAGACGGGGAGCTGTTCCTAGCAGGGTCACCTGCTTTGGGGGAGGGAGGTGTAATGCACTGGGTCTCCTCCCTGTTCCCACGTGGGGCTGGGCTCCCATGGGCCACCAAAGCTTTGAGCAAGCAGAGAGAGGCCTTGGGATGAACCCATGAGCGTCCTGTGGGACCTTGCCACCTGTTTCTTCATTGTAAAACAGGAGCAGTGTGAGAAGCAGTACTCAAGGCTTCATTCTGAGCAGATTTGAGTTCTCTGTTCTCCTTTTCTCAAACACTGCTTTGGAGAAAGGTGGAGAGAGATGACTAAAAAGCAGGAGGGAGGGAGGAGGGCAGGAGAGGATGCTCGAACCCAGTTCTGCTCCTGGCACCAGCAATTTCCACGCCCATTCCTGCCCTTGCTACCCCCTTCCCTATCTGCTAACCGGTGTCAGAACTCTGTTGCTCACACCTTCCTCCTCTGCCGTTAAGAATGGTGCTGCTGATGGGGTTGTCTGCAAATGTGTCTTCTGTGTGTGCATCGGGTTAGGAGGCACTTGGGCAAGGTGCTCTCCACATTCCCTGTGCCCTCGGCCTGGGAGTGATAGGGACTCGGCAGCCACAGCAGCAGTGCTAGGCTCTTCAGTCATGCTAAGCGCATTTTAAAAAAGCAAAAACCACAAGTTCTTTTGTATTCCAGTAGAGTACTGCTGGAGTAAGAACGTTGTTCCCATGGGTCTGGAAATGTCTTTACATCCTTAATGTGTCTTTTCTTCAGAGAAAGTTACAGAATTGCACAGGCATGTGCAATTAATTCTTATATGTATGCTAGTTGAGCCTATTTGAAATCATACGTGTGTATGTGCAAGGTAATTAATTTCCATTCCTCAGAAGTAAGAGAGTGAGGGAGGTTTTTTCTCTTTTTTGTTTTTGCAGTGGTAAGGATTCAAACTTAGTATGTTTTTTTTCTCCCAATTCTGTGTTGTTGCTTCCAGACCATATTGCTTGGGAAAGTGAAGTCCTCATACAGAGGAGCTTCAAGCAATAAAAAAGTGAATGATGAAGAAAGACTTATTTTAACGATTATCAGTATGCAGCACAAATCAAAGAAAATCAGACAGCAATTTCTGATAATTCACTTCTTTCTGGGAGACAAATCATCTTTCTGAAGGATGCTTTCATGATAAGAGCAATAAGAAATGGTTACCTATTGGAACTAAGACTCGTGCTCCAGTGCCAGTTGCCTCATGAAATTAGTTTGCAGTAGTTAATGTACACTGGATTTGGTTTTCTCTGTGGTTGCCTGTTTAAAATGTCCCTCAGGATAAGAACTTAAGTGCATAGCTGTAGAGTTTGCAAATTTTGTTCACCAGCTAGAACCCTCTTCAATGTTCAAGTAGACAGGGGTACGACCGCTGCCAAAAGGAAAGATAGGCAAAAGAGGAGAAGGAAGACCAAGTGACAGACTCTTCTTTGTGCAGTGTCTTCTTTAACTCTGCTTCCAAAAAATAATTTTAGCTCTTCAGAAACAAGGTTAATGCACCCAGGCAGTTTCATACAATTACTGTTTTTTTCCACTCATGATGTAACTCATAAAAATGTCTTGCACCATTTATGCGGAATCTGTTGTACTTGACATAAAAAGGTGGAAATAAGTTGTTTCATGAAGACTGTAGTGCGTTCCTCTGGGAGACACGAAACTCATTTTTCCCTGAACGTAATTAATATCTTACCCATTATGAACTCAGGGAAGGTCCATGTAACCTGAAATGGCAGCAGACTAATCATCAGAAGAGACACAGGGCTGAGAGAATCATATGCTGGGTATTCATTTAGAAAATTAACTTCAGGAAAAATCAGAGAAAGGCACTAACGTCAGGCTTTGTGGCTGTGCTCTATCACCTATACAAACAAAAAATGCGACTTTTACTGACCTACAGCAGTTCTTATGCAGCGCAATGGGTGTTTCAGCAGCACTGCTATCACATTCTGATTGCACACAAGGGGCCAAAATCCTTCCTTGATGCAATCCCCTTCACTTTGCAGAAGGAGCACCTTAGCTGAATTTGGGTCATGCTTTCTGTGAATTGAAGCCTTTTACCAGAGTTGCAGCTACGAAAAGGAGAGGTCAGCACAGCATTTCCCCCCACACACCTCAAAATATTTTTTCTCAATAATTATGGACTGTGGCATTTATCACCAGGAAGCTGTGCCCATCTTTCTGTCAGATGTAATGCAGGCTGGCCAAAGCCTTCAAGAGCATAGTGTCACTGGTGGCGTGCTGGGGAGGAGCATGGCCTGGAGCAGTTGGGAAATCCAGGAGCGACCTTTTAACCGGATGTGGTTTGCATTCTGTTTGTGTGACATTGTGGGGTGACAAAACATTACATGGCCTTTCTGTGAAGCCTTGATTAGCAGACTCAAGTGATAGGTAGTTCCAGGGAGGAGGTACTGCTTGATCATCTACCAGAAACCTGAGGAGGTTAAAACCATCTTTTATTCTTAGCCATTGAAACACGGCCATGGCAGGCAGGCAGAGTAACAAAAGGCTACCCTGGATCGAGGGTTTCTGCCAGGACATAGTGAATCTCTGGGGCTTTTTCTTTTATTTCCCAGTAGGTCTCTCTCCTGGGCAACTTAAGCATCACATTCACTTTTCCAACAGTGAACACAGGGCTAGATGTTCTTCTCCAGATTTGAGTGCAGTGGAATGGCGCTGCGCCAGTCACTCTGGAGCTCATCTGCTGTCCCTTGAACATGTCCTGCTTATCAGTTTCTGCTTTTATCACTGTTTTCTGCTCAGGGACATTGAAGAAAACATTCTTTAATGTTCCAAGAAAATGAGTTCCCTAAAGAAGTTTCAAACTTCTGTCTGATGTCTTTAACTATTAGACTTGATCTTTTATAAGAGAACCTCTTCTCTATGTTCTGAATGAACCAGTTCAGACTTCTTCAGGGATCTCATCCTGCTGACATCTCTGAGCAAGCATGGGAGCTAGGTGATGAGCTAGATGCAGTCAAACCACAGTGGAAAGCTCCCCCAACTCTGAGAATCAGTTCAATAATACATGACTTATTTACCAATGAAGTGAGAAATCAAGGCCTTCCCTGTGTTTTCTGACCAAGCCTCCGAAATGTTTTAACCCTATGAAAGAGACTGACCTGTGATTAAGAGTGCTCTGAGACAACAGCCTGAAAGAGCCTGTGGCATGACACCAGCTCTGCTGTAGGGGTCAAGAGCTCATCAGCACACGAGGGGAGCTTTGGGAGGGACTGATTTGTGAGGGCAAACAGGGCGGGAGCCTGGCGTGGAAGTATGTGGTATTCCTCTCATTAGAGCTACGTCTCCCTCCTATGAGTTCATTTTCTAGTTGCTACAGGCAATGAACTTGTAAAGTGTCGAAACTCTGATAGGTTGTAGCTTCTCAGTGCGGCACAGAGTACTAAACATTCACACCTCCCGTGGAAGCCAAGGAGAGTTCAGCATGTTCTAATTCTAACTGGCTTCTCAAATTAGGACCAAGTCCTTCATTTACCAGTTATCTGCACTTCTCTGGTGGTGATCAGGTCCGCTGGTGTTATCCTATTTGTATAGGTCAACAGCATTAATTGGTTTTCGTGCATCTTGTATATTGAGCATGCAAAACGTGGACTGTCTTGCCAAGAATAGAAGCAGAGGCAAATTAAAGAGTGCTTATGTTGGGATAATCATGAGATGCTTCCAGGTAATTTTAATAAATTAGTTGTTCAAGTCACTCAGCACTAAATTAATATGTCTAGAGAAATGTACTGTATTTTCTATCAATCATTTTTTATTTTTCTTAATTATATTTCCCCTGCTTTAGCTATTGCCTTCTAGCTGTGGAAGCGTTATACTTTAGCTACAGTAGGTACAAAGACTAGAATACAAACAGTGCATTTAGCTCTCAGCAGGAGACTGAGTTTAAAAATGGTTCAGTGAATGAGTGCACAACGATGTTAAATGTGGAGCATACTGCAGATCAAGGAGTGGTTCTGAGAATCCTGTTCAGCTAATGCACAAGGAACATACCCAGGGCTAAAGAGTATGCAGAGGTACTAGAAAAGACAGCCCTGGATACCTAGTGGGCTATTTTTGTTTAGATAATGGAGGCCACTTGACTTTTAGTAAACATCAGAGCTGAAAATTTTTAATAAAATAGGTTATTTTCAACCCAGCAGAGACTTCCCTTCTCTGCACAGCGGTAATATCAGAAGTCCTTGCAGCTAAAGAAGCCAGGGGAAATATCACTTGCGTGTTCAAAGACCACTTTTTCCTTTCCCTGCCACTGATATGTCAAGAGCGATTCTATTGAAGTCCAACTAGTTAGACTGGCAAAGAACCAGTCCAGATTGTCTCTTCAGAATATAAGGCCCTGATCCTGCAAATCTGTCCTGTCTTCACTGAGAGCTTCTGAGATTCTGTGCAAACTTACAAGTTACCTGCACTGTGCTCTTTTTAGAATGGTCTTCTCCAGTAATATCTCTCCAAAACTTTATGTCTCAGCATGCTTAAGCACTGGAAAGTAGGATTTCAGGCTAGTGAAACAGGACATTCAGCAGACAGTGCTGAACTATATTGAACGTAGCAACACAGCTTTATTAGCTCTTTCTTATTTCTGGAGACAATGACTTGGCAGGGCATACATAGACAGATTTGGAAAAAAAGTGGGAATACAATGCAGAAGCCCTGGCTTACAGCCATGGCTCATCCAAGCCTGCGGTTGGAATACATTTTCCTTGGGTGTACTCCAAAGGGAGGGGAATGTCTGATGTACTTGGGGGTGGGGGGGGGATGTAAAACCAGAAAAATTGCAAAATTGGCACAAATGTGCTGAAGGTACGAGTGAGCAAATCATTCTTCACTGGCACCAATAAAATCTTCATGATGGAATTAACTATATTTAGATTTCTTCCTAATTCTCCATGCATCTTCTGGTTTTTTTTTCCCTTTTCTAAATCTGTGAAATTTTACATGTTTTTAATTAATAATAATGTTAACACTAGGCTAGTGCATCCTTTAAAACAAAACTTACATGTTGGTTGAGCTACAGCAAGTGTCCTAGTTTTTATTGTTTATGCATAATGTCAGCTAGAGTGTTGCCTGAGTATTAAGGTCCAGCCCTATAGGCTGGATTGTTTGCGTTTGCTAATTCAGTATGTATTTACTTATGTTCTGTGGGGTGGTATGTATCCAGCAGAATTGTCTTGCTGTTCATATATTTAATAATCTGGCTAAAGATAAGATATATAATCAAGCTGTAGCAGTCTCAGTTCTTAAAAAAAGTCCTGTTTAACAGTGCTTCATTTGCATCTGTTTAATTCAAGTGTTATGTTTCAATCAGATTGCATGATGGATGTTTAGGGGAAACACCAACCTGATTTCAGTCAAAGTGCATCTCGAGTTTGAGTTTTCTTTGCTGTTTTTTCATCTTGCAATGTACCTTTTTTTCCAGTGTATCACTCTGAAATACGTATGAATGCTTCTAATCATGATTTCTGGCCATCTGTGCAGTCTAGTGGGGATTTCATAGGCTATTTCTATTAAAATTTATCATTTCTTATACATTTTCCGGAGGACCAAAGTTGTACAGTAGATACTGGAGGAATGTCCTTGTGGTTCTGAAATGCTGAAGAGAAGAGCACATAGAGCACAATACGACAAAACAAAAGCTTAAGTGCCAGTGGATTGTCCATAAATAGTTGATAAAGCTGAATATACCTTTTTGCAAAGCAAGGCAATGTGTGCCTAGTATCAAAATGAAATAGACTATTCAAAAAGTAGATACAGGTTATCAAGACAAATATTTTAAAAGCAAGATCTGCTTTATTGGGAAAGCCTCTCAAGAGAAGGAGTGGAAGACTCTTCACACCGATCTTTGTAAGATGAGATTGGTCAAAAGTAATCAGTCTAGGCTCAGTGCTGCACTAACTAGGTAATGGAAGACAGCCTCAAGTCTTTTCAATGTCTAATTATTATGCTTCCATGAGTGTTCTTCAAATTCAGGTCACTCACATCATTAGGTGTTCATCACAGATGAATATTTCCTAGCCTATTTGCATTTTGCAGTATGTGCTCAAAGGGCTAGCAATTGTGGATGCAAATTTAAGATGACTTGTGGATGGAAGAGCTGAGCTAATTCTGCATCTCATTGAAGATCTAAAGCCAGCAATTTTCCAATGTGCCTGAAGCTCTTAGAACCACCAGTCCTAACTTCCCATAAATGAATTGTAGATGTCTAATTTTGAAACAATGGTTCCAGTCTTCTAATGTTAAAGCTTCTAAAATCTCTATTTACAAGTTGTCCTTCTAGAATTTGTCATACTTAGCAAGAATAAACAAACTCTTCCAACAGGCACAGTATTTACAGCTCAGGATACTGGTTGTTTCATGAGTAGTGATGAAACTAATAGATCTGTTGTTAATCTAATGCTATCTGACTGAAAAGGAGAAGTTTTGAAAAGTGGAGTCAACAGACCTGCCATTGCAGTGCGAAGTTCCTAAGAACCCAAAGACTAGTTTAGTATTACACATGCTAGCATCCCATTTCAAGAAACACTTTGCTTCTTAAGGATAGAGTTAGGCATTTGTGGTATTTCGGTAACATTTATCTCTTAGGAGAACACTGTTAGTGTAAAATTCTCCTTTGTGTGCTTTTTGTCCTGTTCCAGGCTGGGGGTGGGCTCTGGTAATTCAATAGCAGATGACAAAATGCGTATGTTATCCAGCAGTTTGGTTTCTGTTTCTCATTGGTGTACTTAGCATCCAAAACAATTTTTGTACCCATTTGCTATGGTAGTTGATTTTTATTTCTTCCTTGCTGGTTTTTGTTGTGAGAACAAACGCCACCACAAGAAAAAGCTGGTTTTGTGTATTTCTGGTCTAGCCAAAACCATCTATTTCAATTTAGTGCTGCTAGATCTTGAGGTTTACAGTGAGGCCCTTGTGAGAGCATAAGAGCAGCTTATATCAATTGGAAATATCTAGGGGGCTTTAGGATATGTTTTGAAAGGATCGTGAAGTCGTAATTTTGCTGTTGATCTCAGAAGTCTCTAGTAATGATGTGTATACAAAGAAAGTTTGCTATAATAATTCATGGTAACATGGTCATGTACCAGAGTGAGAAGATATCTGAGAAAGAATATTTACACTGCAGTCCTTGTTGAAGCCCTGTGGACAAGGGAAAGCTGTATAGAAAGTATAGTTTTGAAGCTAAACAGTCACCAAAAGGTGACCTTGAGAGTGGTGGTGATGAATTTCCATTCATGAGGTAGAGAGAGTTTATACAAGCAGAAGAGGCTTAAAAGGCTCTTGGCTGCTAAGGCTGTGAGTGCAGCTGGCTAAGAGCCTCCTGAACACCTATCGCAATGTGCAATTCCTCACCCTTTTCCTCTGTATTCAACATGAACACACCAGCCTTTATTTTCCGCTTAGAATTATAATCCATAAAATACCACAAGTATCCTACCCAGCTGCTCCACCGAGCCCAGCTATCTTGTCTGTGACCCTCACAGGGCATCGTTCATTCCAATTGTTCACAGTTTGCCAAAGCTTTTATTTCTGTTTTGTGACAGGGTTTATGGCTTCATTTCAGACATATGAGACTTCCCCAGGATTGACTGTCTCATCACTGAATGGTCTGAAAAGCAACAGATAGGTCCCCCAGCTTGCTCAGCCAGAGCTCCAACATCTGACAATTACACAATTGCATTATGCAGCAATTCTGCAATTGCAGAGCCAGGTGATGTCACGCACCAAGTTGCTGCCACAAATTGAAAGGATGCTTTGGAAAATTAGGCTCTGTGGAAGTGGGTACTGACAATGCCTTGGGACTGCAAAAGCTCACACTCCTCTTTCAGATTTAGCAGTGAGAAATGGCACAGTATCTTGAACGATGATCTGAGCTTTAAGAACTAATACAAAACCCATGCCGGGTCCATTTTTTAAAACTACTTGAAACATCATGTATCAAACTAACTGGAAGCTAAGCTGAGGAAAAACCTTTTGTTTTTTTGCTAAGCAAATTCATTGCAGCTTAACTGGGAGAAGTTCGCAGGAACATTTTTCAGTGCAAGACTGCTGCCTAAATTTGTCATGTTTCCTGAATGTGCTGTCAGGATGAAAAATGTCACCAACAAATCAGCTACAGAAATTCAGGAACATGGGAATTGGTTAGTTTGGGGGGGGTGGGGTGGGGGGGCTTTTTTTTTAAATGGGGAAAGGAGCCAGGGTTTTACTGCTTCTGAGGTTTGTGTCAGCTTCTTCATAGTTTGAATTAGGAGTAGTAGGAACAGCCAAGTCAAGCTTGGAGTCAGGCAGCGTAAGGTACTGTTCTGGCTCTGCTGGAATCAAAGGGTTTTATTTCAGAAGAACCAATGCGACTATTTAACAAACTGTCTGTGTGTACCACCTAATGTGTTGTTAAGCTCATTGTACTCCCAATACTGTCTGGGGGTAATGGAAACCTGGTTTAAAGTTAGTGCCATTCTTTGGTACTTACTTAGTGTTTAATGTTTGCCTTTGGCTCTTTGGTGATTTCACCAGAAACCAGCTTGGAAATTTGCTCATGAAATCAAAGGAATTTTCATACTGGCCTTCAGTGAGGGTAGTGACAATCTGGGTCTGCTGCAAAGTCCTCCCCAAGGAAGAAGCTGCTATAAACTGCAAAGCCCCGTAGGATACACTGAAGGGGAACTCTCAGCGTTTTTTTCACACCCCTGAAACTACTATATAAACTTAAGCATCTTATAGCCTACATACATGTGTCCTCCTCATTGACAAAACCCACTGAAAGAGAGAGAGAGATTTATCTTAGCTGGGTTAAAAATGAAAATTAGCATATACAGTTTTCAAATTGCTGGTGACTGTAACAAATGAGAAGGTTACTCTGCAAGGCTTAACTCTGTGGGATCAGAAATTATATTTATATCTAACTATTGGGATACTTTGCTTTTTTACTGAAAGGCCATTTTCCCATGCGGACCTCTCCCATCGCTGTGAGAGGCAGATCACATTGGGGCTGAGAGGGACAGAGGACCCCTTAGTTTAGAAGCTGAAGAGCAGATCCTATCAGAAAGATAAATCTGGCCACTTTAACAGGGACTTTGATCTGAGTGGAGACAGCTGCATTCTGTAAATTGACTCTGAAAAACCATCCAATTATTCACTGAGCAGGAACTTTTCCTATTGCAGTAGCTATCATGTCTTTGACATAAAGCTGTGAGAGAGTCACGTTACAAAGTTCAAGTATCCTATTTATATTAATTTTTTCAGATTTGTTTCCTCTACCTTCTGATTAAAACGTGTAGCCACTATGATAGAGGTGCACTGCTGGAGCCTCTTCTTTCACATGAAGGTACCGATAATGTCAGGAAAACAAATGGAAGAGAAAAGCTGTCTGATTGAAAGTAAATACTTAGAGCAGTTTCAGCAGTCCTTTGGGTGGGAGCTAATATAAAGTTGCTTAGTAAAACAGTAAACAAGTTAAAATGTGCACAAAAAAGATAAAGAAGTAGAATACTGTCTGAAATGAACGGCTCCCAGGAAATAAATCAAACAATCAAATATATGAAGAGCTGGACAGAATCTCGATCCCCTGTGCTGCAGAAGGCAGACACGTCTTTCCTGTCACACTTCCATATCTCTGAGGTTATTGGCCTTGATTGTAAATATTCTGTAGTTCTGTCAAGACTTAATTAATCTTTATGGCCAATGTGCCTTGATTGCAGTCTTTTCACTGGAAGATTGAAGACAATTTGAATCACCACCATTAGCACTGTACCAGTAACTGCTACGAAACTCATGCCTATGTTTGTATATTTATAAGTCTACAATAAATGGAGATAACGATAATTATTTTAAGGTTTTCAGAGCTCAACTTTTCCAAACTTTACAAAATGTATTTGTTTCCACTAAACAGGTAAAGCTGCAATAAAATTATGTCTCTAATAGGACTTACACTTACAAAAGGCAAGAAATCTGTAGCTTAGTTTCTGTGGAAACTGAGCACTCGGAAACCCACTGTGCACCTTTGAGAAATCTGTAATAATGCTTAAGCTGCTACTGCCCCATTTTTTGCATCCCTGGCAGAGTCTCATAGTTTGGATTGGGCTTATGTATATCTCCTGAGTTGTAGGAGGCAGGTAGTGAGTCTTATTTCAAGTTATTGAAGCTAGATGCTATTTCCCATATTTACCTTACTAGAATATTCTCTTGTTAATAGTCAAAGCATTATGATAGAGAAATGTTTCACACTCATCTGGTTATGAAGTGATTGCAGATAGGATGATACTCAGTTTGAGGAAACACATTTTCAGTACCACAGCACAGTTTTACCTGGCTCCCATTGATCCATCCAGCACCGTGGAAAAGCAAATTCAGGTTTTAAATAGATGACCTAGGTGTCCTGTTTGAAGGCTTATACCCAGCGGTGTTGACCAACAGCTGTTTAGAACACAGGATTTTTACTTAGAAATTAAGACAGATTAGGAAAAAAAAAAAATTTAAAACAACAAACTCCATGTGTGTATGGTCTTATCCAGTCTGATGCTTCAGGACATGCTGAATAGGACAGGCCTTCCTCTTAAATTAGAGGAAAGGTCTAGGCCAATTTGCAGTCTTCGGGGCTCACCTGCTCACTAGTAAAAGTTACGCTGACGAATGCTCCCAACAGAAATACTGCTGCTCAGGAAGGCCGGATAGACGCGGTTTTGCTGATAACATTTGCCCTCATGGTATCTCATTAGACTAGCAAACAGTGTGTCATCCCTATGTTCCCAAGTGACCGTGACCAGATATCAGCTGTGAGGAAATGTTGGCAGCGTATAACCTTCCATGCAGTCCCACCACTCCTTTGTCATGGAGGCTCTGCTGCAGCATGCAAATACTGTATTTTGGATGTGATCCATTGAAAATCCTTCTCTGAAAATCAGTTTAGGTGTCCATTTGCTGCTTTGTGCCTTGTCAAAATCCAAGTGTTGTTTTGTTTTTCTTTACTGTCAGCATACTTCATATATTTTTCAAAGTAGAAGTTGTTCAGCAGCTTGTCAAAAAATGTTTTGCTTTGCTCTCTTTTATCCTGACCAACCCGAAGGGGATAATGCCAGTCCCTGTGTGTGCCGTACTTGCGTCAGCTCTGGATCCAGGCTTAATAGTGATTAGTGACCCCTGTGCTCATCATATGCATCAGAAACTTTTTCTAAACCATAGAATTAAACTTCTGTCAAGCACTATGTGAAGCAATCGGCACAACTGAACAATTCTGCCTGGTTAGCCCCTAAGTATAGACAAGAATAAATAATGATTCGGGGCCTTTCAGTCAGCCATAACCACACTCCGTTAGGGAGTCAACAAAACTAGGAATTGTGGCCAAAGCCTTTAACCACTAATCCAAATCAACTTCCTCTCTTTTTCAAATGTTCCATGATTTGAAAGCTTTTTGAACAAAGAATAAAAGTTGACAAAATACACCCTTTCTAAATTAGTTTAACAGAATTCTTGCAAAGTGTAATGAGTGATATAGTCATGTTGTCTAAGTCAGTATGGCTTTGTGCATAAAATTGTATAAGAAATTTAAATCTTCCTGATTTGAGCTGCACTTGAAAACGTTATAATTGCAAATGATCTTTTAGATCCAGAGATGGGAAAAGGAATTCCTTACCACTTGCTGTCCTTTTTTTCCTTCTTGTATTTCAACAGGCAGCAAGTATCTAGATAACATGTCAAAACTATGCATAGGCTATATAGGTAAACTGTATGTTCAACATATCTTGCTTTCAGAGAAGCAAGTGCTATATGGTATAGCACTGTCTTCTGTTTCTTTTATGATTAATTGTAGATCATGAAGTGGTGTGTCCAAGGCCTTGAAAATTTATTCTGAGCATATGTGTATTCTTTAATATTGAGTATGCAGACTGGACTGTTGCAGTTTATCTTTTAGTTTTTCATGTCCTATTTATTTTTGCTGCACATCACTGTCATTGAGCCACATCACTTTCTGTTTCCTTTTCTTTCCTTTTTTCATTCCTTAAATAAACTGAATTGAAAAACAAAATGAAATTGATACCTGTGCTTACTATAAGGCACATTTTGCCTCCTCATATCATACAGTTCCCTTTTATGTTAATGGCCTTTAATGAACTGGAAGTATTCAAGAAAAGAATTTGGTTCTGTGATTAAGGAGAAAATAATTTTGTCATAGAATAGCTAATTTGTAGGGGATAGTGATCATTTTTATAAGTTTTATTTCCTTTGGGATTAATGAAATGTTTGTGAACCAGTTCCACAATTTCCTAATTTATTCTGTCTTCAGAAATATTTAATAAATACTACAAGCAAGCAAAAAGCTGACAAGCTATGGATTGTTTATGAAGCAAGTTCTGAAATTCAGTTTTCAGACTCTGTATGCTTATTCATGAAAAAGAGTTCTTTCTCTTTTTTAATTAGTCAATGGGATCAATCACATTCTACCTGTTAGGCATAACTTAATCAACGATCACATAATGAGAGAAAATATGCTTGGTCAGAGAAATCTGCTTGTGGCTGCTGTTGCATCTGTCTGGAGCTCCAGGCAACTTTTATAGCACACCCCTATTTCAGTATCACCTGAACATTGAATTATCTACATTTTCATCAGATACCAGCCAAAACACTCGCTAAAATCTTGCAAGAATTTAGTAGACATTAATGGAAGAGGAAGAGAAATTTCTAGCTAAGTATTGATATGTTTAAATGGGCAGCAGTTTTCTGGATATCCTATTTTGGGGAATGGAAATGAATCTTAAAATAGAAATTTGTTCCTATAAGTACATACTCTTTCATGAATTCTCATGAGTTTCTGCTTTCTTCGCAGATCTTTTTTGCTGGCATAAGACCTCGGTCTGTTAACATGTCCATCCTGTAATGAGAAAGACAATTCCATTTGATAGTTACTTCTCTGTTTTCACCCTATCTGTTTCAGAATTAATGCCAGTTCCATAGAGCTGGGTGCCATGTTCTGATATACAATGTCTGGGTAATCAACATTCAGAGATAATCCTCTCTGCTTCAGGCCTTCCATTCAATAATATGCGGAGTGACAGAAAGCCTGGTGGTTTTGCCATTGTCAGATTTTATCCCTTCCTTTCTGATGACACACTAACCCTCCTGTTATTTTAATGAGGTTTTAATTGTTTGTCCTGCCTCATCTCCCCTGCCCTCTCTGTTCTGGGCTACAGCTCTGCTTGGCTTCTGGCCGCAGTGCCACGGAGGCTGGGTGGGCTCAGCCAGAAGAAGGGCAGAGATTGTCACCTTCTCATAGGCCAGGCACAACGAGAGCTGCTTTGCCTGTTGCACATTAGGCTTTTTGTTTGCATGTCACTATAGCTTAGCTTCATGTTTTAGGTCTTTAGAAATGGTAGCGAGTTTAGTGCTGATCAGATTAATGTGACAAAATTAATAAAGTACTTTAATACACAGGGAGAAGAGACTGAAGGGAATTGAAATTAGGGAGACAGAAGAACAAAGGCAGTTCTTAAACGAACATTTTTAGCAGTAGCCTAACATTATAAAGATTAATAGGAATTAATTTACATATATAATGCAATGTACAGAACACAATTCAAACTGACTACCGATTCTACAAACACTATTATTGTAAAAGAAGAGCTACATAAAACAGGCATATCTGTTTTCTTCCTCTGGCCCAGTTAACATGCTTGACTAAAACTACAGCAGGTACCAGTCATTCTCAGATGTTCTCGTGTCACGTGCCTTCGTCTTGGACTGTACAGGCACAGCCATCCCATGTGTTGATTCTAGTGTGAGTGTTCTTATTTTATAGTGATCAAAGAATAGATAGTCATAAGTAATGATAACACCAATAATCAACATTTATGATAATGTTGAGCCAAAACAAGGTAGTCAATAATCTACTGGTTGGTTGCTCAGGGAAGTAAGAATAAAAAAGCCTAAGGAAGAACCAAGGATTACAGTACGAACAGAAGTCTTTTTATGCAAGCTGGTTTAACTACAACAGTCTCCCAGCACATGAATGTGTAAGCTTCAGCCCAAAACATACAAGTCACACTGAGTAGGTTCAGTCCCTGTTTTCTCTGTTCCTCTGAGCATTCCCTGCTCATCTTTTCTCATCGTACTGTGCTGTAAGGATATACGTGTTATCTGCCCAGTTGCAATGTTTATCTATAGTGCTATAGGAAGGCATAGGTCTGGGGAGCACAGAGTATAAGTCCAGACTGAGAGCTCTCCTTAAAACCCATCAGCTAGGGCTAGGATTACCAAAACTAATATGGGATTTCCTGTATTTTCTGATTGAATCTTATGTATTCAAAATCATAATAACAAATAGGATGGTATTTCCCGTATTTCCCCAACATCTGCTATTTCCTTATGTGCAGACAAATAGCGTATTCTTAAGCTGCAAACTGCCCTGACACGTATACATGATGAGAAATGTCACTTCATACCTTGTCTACTGTGGATGGTCACTGGGAACGGGGAGAGAGAAATGACTGAGCATCAAAGATAGGAATAAAGGTCTTCAAAAAGGAGCAATTGCAACAGATAAGCGATGACACCTTCCCTCATCCCCATGCAAGCTGTGTGTAGTGGGACATGCATTGCTGTCTCAGTCAGCCCAATGTAGCATGTAATTTAGCTCACTAGGTCGCACTATTTTGCAGCAGCTGCAAGCTTCTGTCACTCTAGGAAGTGGAGGCAGGGGTGCTTGTACTGCAGGGCTGCTGTTCATATACAACAAATTGAGAATTGCCAAGATGGGTGCCCACAGCGTATTTGTATAAAGCACACTGGAGAGCAAGCGGTGGGCCTGCTTTTGTTTGTATCTGGCCATCTGTGATTGTGTTCTCTTGCAACAATACCCCACTTACAATTTGTCGTTTCCACATGGCTGCCTACTGTTTCCAAATGCTGTCAGATAATACAGTAGAGGAAGTTGGTCTTTACAATTCACTAAGTCTCCCTTGAAACCATGCTTTATGTGATGTCTGCACGCTGAAGCCTAAGACCAGTAGGAAACCAATAGACTTAAAGTAGACTTTAATTCTGAAATAAAATTTGAGGGAGGGGGTGTATTTTAGAAAGAGAGAGTAAAATTGCATTTTAGAGTTTTCACAGCTCCCATGGCTTGTCCTGTCCTGAAACTGAGTGCAGACCAGCTTGGCAGCCACTGACTCTCATCAAGTACAGTGGTAGGAAAGCTGTCGTGTTTCTCGGGGCCCACTCTGAAGCCCTGCTTTAATTCTGCATCATGGAGATAGAGTGTGCTTGTATCTGGAGTTGCTTCTGCTTCCAGTCTGAACAGAAAATGTACTTTTTCCGAAGGAAATGTAAAGGAGAGAATAGTGTATGTGGTTCTAGATTGTGTGAAGGTGTTTGTTATGTGTGTGTGGGGACAGGTATGTGCAGTGCATCAAAAAGGATCTTCCAACAGCCTCAAGTTTGAGTTTCTCTAGTTTCCATATTGAAGAGCTCTGAAAATGGGCCAAGGATGGTGCTCCCCTGACGAGTGGTCTGGAAACGAGGTAGCATGGAAGTTTTTGACACATAGCGGTTTTGTCCTGTTGGTAGTGCACAGACTTCTGAGTGGAGTAACTGTGTCTTCTAATATGGTCTAGTTTTCAAAATCAATTTTAGTGTCAGAAATAATGGTGATTGATTCTCATTACAAGAATTACTTTAAATTCCAGTTTTGGACAGTAAAGAGGATACTGGCTCTCTCCTGTGGAAATGAACAAGCTCGTGTTCATGTATCTGTTCGTTTAGAGAGAGTTCATTTTTACGTAAATCCAACTGAGAAGTTGATTATCTGAAATACTGGCAGTCTTGGAACAAGTCTCTGCCTTCAGTAAATGCATTTTCGTCTTTTGGCTGCCTATATTGGTGCATGTTGTCTAGATTAGAAAATTGGCCCAATTCAGAATCTGGGTTTTACTGTGCAACCAGCAAAATAATCTAGAGAAATTGTTGTTTTTTAAATAATTATTTCTTGACCTTTTTTCTGTAGTCCAACTATGTTATGTAATATCCCAGTGCACTCTTGATCAAAGACCTACATCCTACTCCTGCAGGAAGTAGATTTACTGGCTTCCTTCTCATTTCTAGCCTCTGTAAACCTCTGTCTTCACAGGATGCTTCAGTGCTTCTGCATTAGCATCATCTGCCTTGTTATCTTGGGTGGAGGGTTGCGTAAAGATGTTACATAAAGAGCAATAGCAGGGAAGCTGGACACAACCTCAGGAAACTTCTAGCTGACACACAAGACGGCTCATATGGCAAGAGGCATACAGGTAACCCTAAAGGATGGCTTGTCAGGAAGTAGGCAATAGTAAAGTGCTGCTTGTAGGTGCTGTTTGTGTCACCAAATGACAGGTAATGGTTTTGGGACAGTGAATAGATTTTAGCCCAAGGCAGAAAACGGATAACATACCAGTATCATGAAGCACTCTTCAGTGGCACTGGAGTGTCTACAGAGACATTTAGTGTTTACAAAGATCACAATTTAGCCAGGTGAAGGCTGCTGCACCTATTTGGAGTTACTGTGTGTTTGCTTGCTTTTCAACCGTATTCATTGTGATGCAGCTCAGTGTTTATAGATAAAAGTTTCTTTGAGCAAAATTTTCTTTTGGATCATCAGAATAAACACGTCCACAAGGCCAGGAGTCCCTTGTCTTCAGCCTTTGTGCACAACAGCACTTGGAGTGGTGGCACTGTCACACTTGGATGGAATAGCTGTGGCCTCAGTTTTGGTTTTGGGTTTTTTTTGCATTATTTATAATTTTAGGCAACGTCTGTGGGTTCTGCGGGTAGCATGCTGCCTTCAGCCATTTTCTACTCTGGAATAAGGAATCCCCCAATTCCAGGCAAATACAGAGTCAGTGGATTGATCCAAGTTTGATCACGCCATTAAGGATATCCTCTCATTTACAAAAAAGGTTTGAGATTGGTTTGTTTGCTGCCTGGAAACCTTCATTTCATTACGCAAATTATTTCTCTGAAAGCTGCTAAGAAGGATTGTGGTCTATAATTAGAATAATACCCCACAGGATTACGTTCACAAATGTAATTATATAATCATTTAGAACTAAATTGTGCCATGAAACTACAGGGTTTTTCAAAGTGGTACTGGCATTTCTGGAGGGTTGTTTTTAAGATTTTCTGTTGTAAAGCAGTTGCCGCAGGCCAATTACAAAGATTTTCAGTTCAACTGAGAGATCCCCCCACCTTTCCCTATCAAAAGTTTGAGATTAATCAAGATTGGAGTTTATGTTCAAATATCTGCTGTAATTCAGAACCAGTTAGTGGCAGTGAAATCAGATGCAGGTTCCGCTTTCAGTATTTAAGGTGAGATGGCGTAAATTGGAGTGTGTCTGTTGAAAGTCCACAGAGGAAGGCTGGTTTACACAAGCTCCTTTGGTACTGTAGTACGATTGGTACTTTAGTATTTGATTCAGAAGTAGATGATCAGTTGGTGAAATTGTTCTTCAGGGACGCTCATATCACAGCTCTGTGGCAGGGAGGCTGCGAGATGCATTTGTGTCCACGATGCTCTTAGAAGACAGCAGTGAAAGGGAGGTATTGCTGTCTAATACCAACCTGGTTGTACTGCCTCCTTGAAGAAACGTTGCAGTATGTTATCATCAAGTGGTGCAGTATACACTATCACTGTACTCCTTGCAGCGGTGCTCAGGGTAGCCTACCTTTGGTTTCACAATGATGTGAACGTGAATACACTGAACTCTCTTTCCACACTTGAACCTGTGTGAATGTGTCGATGCAGTTCATGGATGAACATTGATACAAAAGTATTTCACACTAAATTCAGTTCACTGCTCTTCTGCCTGAAATGATGGAACATAAATATGAAATAGAGCAGTTTTAATGAGTGCTTTTCTTCTTCAGGTTTGCAAAGCCATTTTTAATATCTTTACATTGTTGACATGACATCAAGTCGCATCCTTTTTTACATCAGTTTCCTTACTTGCAGTGCCTTGTCTCTTGCACAGAGAAAACAGTACCAGAAAGTTTGCTTAGTGTAGCACAATGTACTGAAACTCCAGAAATAAAAAGCAGTACGTTGCCTTGTTTTATTAGGAATTCATCCACTGTCCTTTCAGGTTGCAAACCCCTGGTTAGTGAGCCAATGGGCAATAGCAGAGCAAACTAATGAGGAACTGCAATATTTGCAACCTGAGAAAAGCAAATATTTCACTGAGCTCTCCAATTATCTCTGGTAGCCTCATACACTTCTAATGAGCACAAGGTAATCAGCCTATCTCTTCCAGTGTATTAACGAGAGCCACTTAAAATTCTCCAGGATTCCTGTGGTGAACTGATATATGGACACAAATGGATAAATAAAGAGGTCGTGCAATTGCTACTCCAAGGGCCGTACTCTTCCCAGGGCTGGTTGTCTCTGCCTGTGGTGTGTTTTGTTGATACCTTTATTGTATGCAAACTAAAGAGACAGTAATTTTGGAATTGCAAGGGTGCTTGAGCAGCAGCGTAATCTGGCTTCTGGGAGACTACAAAGTCATTCTCCTCCAAGACAGCATCTCCTAACAAGGACTCCTGTGTTCGGTTACTAGCTCACATCTCAAGCAGTGCAACTGGGCAAGAAATAGGATGTCAGAAAATGCAAACCTGCAAACACCAGCAGTTACTAGCTAGGCTTTTACCATACCATTCCATGTCAGGAAGAATAGGAGGATCTCAGGAAGCAGTGAGCATGGCAGGATGGCCATCTGCTTTGGGAGGCAGAATCCTTTCCATAACCTCCCATGTGAAGAAGTCTGTGGGAGCCGGCACAAGACCTGGAGCTGTAGAAATAGGAAGCACAAGAGAAGTGTGTGGAGTCGTAGGAAGAGCTAGAGGTGTTCTGTTTTCCCACGTACCTTAACGTCCTGGGGACTAAAGATGAAGAATACAAATAAAGAAGTGTTTGCTTCTGGTCAGCAACAGTAGCTGAATTTATTCAAGGTTTTTTAAAGCAAGGACAGGAGAAATTGTTACTCAAATGGATTTTGCCTCTGAGGTTGGAATGTATGCAGATTTGTTAATACCCAACAGAAACTTGGAAAGGAAATAGAATTTGAGAACATTCTCCAATTCAAAAGTCTGTGCCATAATGAAACCCATTTACAAGCAGATGTTTATAGGAAAAAAATATCAGTCATTTAAAAAATGTAAATTGACAGCCAGTATCCCTTCTAATTCCCTAATCTGCAGCTGTACTGAATTCAAACGTGCGCTTTTGGATGCTCAGGAGATTGGTACTGAAAGATGTTCTTCCACTTTTAGTACCTCCTGGCCTTAAAGTTACACCACATGGTTGTATCTGCTTGCAACTCATATTACACAGTTTTGTAGTACTGATCAGTTTAGTATTTTTGTAATCACACTAACACCCTCAGCTGAACTGTAAGGTCAGTTGGGGGACAAAACACTGAGAGTCTGTTGTTACTGTATGAGAATCAAAATTGCACAGCTGAGTTTTTAGCTAGTGTCTTTGTCTTGTATGTAATTAGCATAGAGATAGCCTAAAACAACTGTCTTGAACCAGGAGACTGAACTGAAATGTCATTCCTGTTTCGCAGTCATTCGGTGGCTTGTGTGAGGTTTGGGTGGCATTGCAGCTCCCAGTGGGCAAACACCTGCATGGCAATTCCAGCCAAGTCACCTACTCTCTGTCCCTGCTGGCTGAGTGGAGCCCTGGAAGTTTCAGTTCTCACAAAACACCAAGAATGTCAAAATTTTGTCTAATGTACACATAAAAAGCTTGTCCAGCAATGCAGCAGCTCCCAGATTTGCTGCTAAGAAGCAGTCGGAGAGAGCTGGGAGTGCTGTGAGCAGCAGCTCAGAGGGCTGGTGTTGGAGCCAGCAAGGGCAGCAAACTGAGGAAAGTAAGGGGAAAAATAAATATTAATATGAGTGAAGTGTTGTATAAAACTTCAGTTGTAATCTTGTGATACCTGTTCTTGTGGTTTATGATGGCATTAGGCTCTCTAAAGGTTTATTATGTGCAGCTGGATGTACATTAGTCTATTTATTAGTCATCACAAGGTTGTTGACATTATTTCCACAGTGCTTTTACATTAAGAGCTTACTGAAATGATAGATTTATGTTAGGGAACCAAAGTAATTTCCTCATATCAAGACAGCTTAGAAATACAGGGACCTAAGCTGTTGCTGTAATGAATTTTCTGCCTCTCACAGGGATATTTATCCAATCTGTTCTGTAAACAGAGAAATTTGTTCAGACTTGTGCAAATGCTTTAATTACACTTAACTGGATTAATGGCTGAACTCTGAAGAAATGGTGTTTCTTCAGACAAAACGGTTTGACCAGGTCATCAAAGAACATTTTAAATTCAGCCTGGTGACTCTCGACAAAGCAGGCCTGTATTAGCTGGACTACTGGTAAAGCAGTTGCTGGCCCTGGGCAATTGGGTTGGAACGTGAGGAATCTGTGACACGAAGGGCTGTTTGGATTTAGAGTTCGTGCCATCTCCTCTCTTCAAGCTCACTCCTCTTGGACAGAAGTTAGTCTTTGGAAACTGATCCAAATTGTGGCACTTTGACAGTCTCTTTCTTCCCACATGAGGGAATGATTGGCTCTAAAGGTTTTATGGTGAATATTTGCTGATCAATTATCTAAAGCTGAATGCAGCAAATCATGTTAAAGGCTTCAGGTCTGGTTTCCTTGACTGTATTGTGTTAGTCTGAGCAGCTGGCTCAGAAATTTGATGACCTTTGGAGAAATGCCAGATGCTTTGTTGCTTTGGTGGCACCTGCATGCCGTTCCTCTTAGAGCAACCTCAGCTATGTCCTGAGTGAAACATGCATCCCCCTGTGCACTGGGGATGGACTCCAGGCAGCCTGTCCCAGCCACAGCTTCCTGCATCCTCCAAAAACACTCTTTGGCCCTGAGAAGGATTGGATTTCTAATCCCACCTTGTGCTAAGCTCCTCATTAAATTGCTACAGCCAGCTCCCTGCTCAGTGTGCTCCTCTCAGTATTGTGTGGAGGCATTTCTATTTCATTTTTCACCTTATTGAAAAGTACATCTTAGACAGGGGTGAAGGTCCCATTGAGGAGCCAGGACCAAATAGTGACAGCTTTAAACACTTGATTCTGTTTAGTCCCCGGGAGCTCATCATCCTCCTGGCTTCCCTGTGCACCCCTCTGAGCAAGCAACTGTGTTAGCCCTTGGCAGAAAGTTGCTCATTGGTGTTGACAATAAGCCCTGAGTGTAAAGGAGCCACCTCCTTTCTTTTCAGACTCCAAAACAGGTGTAAAAGCTAAACTTGATGAGTGTGGTCCAAGGGCTCATGCATATAAGGTAAAATGACACCTTGCACTTGCACCCTTTCTCACCTTCTAAGGGTTCTTTATAGAGGAGGTTTCCGTGCTTTCCACAGATATGCAAAATATCAGCACTGTCACCTCTGATATTTCTATATGCTCTAAAATTTACTTGTCAAATGGTAATGCTGAGCTTTCCTTTCTTCTTCTCCACTTCTATGCCACTGCAGCTCCCATTCTTCCAGCCCTTTAGCCATTTAGAGGTAATAGCTTGGCTTCCATTTTTAATTGCCACTGTCTGAATCAGAAATACTGGAGAGCTGTGGAGTTTCTCTGGTTTGCTGGAGTTCCTGAGACCAGAATTCCTTCTAAACCACAACTGCAATATGAACGTCTTCATGGCATATTTCAGCGGTGTCCTTGGAATGTATTCTAATTAACTCTCTCTGATAAAAATGTGTCTGTTATAAATATTGCATACATAGGTGCATTTCAGGCATAAGAAACCGGAAGAATTAAAAAAGTGGTTGTATGACAGAGGACGAAAAGATATCTACATACTCTGTACAGACCTCCTATTTCATGCAGTGTCTGAGAAGCTGCGTTTAGTAAAGTATACACAATTTTAGTACATCCACATACCCACTTCCATACAAAGATAAATGTTGACGCTGATCATTAAAAAAAGAAAACAAAAAATTGAACTTTCATTTTTCTCAGTATTGTAAAGATACTGTTGCTACAAGGACAGCTGTGAGCTCTATTCTGTTTAAGGTTTGAAATAGCTCTATGCGCAAAAAGGGAAAAGGCCAGGATTGTCAGATCTTGCCAGAAAGGAAATCGGCTACAATCAAAGTATGGCACGGCATTACATACCTCACCTCACCCCGCAGACGGTGCAGGGCTAGACGGAATCTGTAAATTCAGCATGTGTCAATTCCGTGTAACTTAGAGTTCACGGCAAGTTGGCCCTGAGTCTCTTTTGATTTAAAATATTCCTGATTTGCACTGGTTCACCTCAGGAGAGGGAGTCTTCCCCAGCTTTTTAATATTAACAGTGAGTAGAAATGCCATCAGCATTTATCATTCAAACTTTGCTGAATACATTACAGATTTCATTGCTCCTTATGCAGAAAGGGAGAGGAAGGGAATTGTGTTAAATAGTCCGTGGTTGTGCCAGGAAGCTCTCAGTGTTCCTGCTGCCAGGAGCAGCTCTCCCCAGGAGCAGAAGTCCTCTCCACTGTCCCTGCAGTGCCACGCATGGCCAGACAGCCTGGGCCGGTGCTGGGAAGACGCCCAGAGCCACCTCTGTGTGTGAGCCGCACCACTGAGCAGTGGCTCACACCGCGTGTTGGGAAACAGGCTCAGGCCTGTGTTTCCTAGAGCTCCTCTTCAAGTATTTTGAACAGTTTTGTAGTGGGTGGATTTTTTTCGGCGGGGGGAGCAGTAGCAGAAGTTGGTTATTCCCACAGTCAGCACACAAGCATAGCCCTGCCACCACAGGGCACAGAGTGAGCAGGTTTGTTCTCCATCTCCTAGGGTGGAGCATACTCAATGGTATCACCACATTGATTATAAGAGATTAAGAACATGATGCTTCCCCATTGCTTAATAGTTTGTTCATTCAGTTTATCTCCCTCAGTGCTTACAAGGACACGTCTGGCTTCTGATTTGGCTTTGTTTGGGTTCAGCTCCCTGATCTTGGTTCCTTTCAATGTTTTTTTTCATTAGATTAATAATCATGTTCATGTATGGTACTTTCTCACCTCAAAGGTGACAGTATAATTCAGCCCTGGGAATGTCAGTAAATATTAAACCACAGCCCATGGCTTCATTACAGGGAATGGTGACCAGTGATACGACACCTGGAAATGGAATGAAGCTGCATCAGAGGAAGTTCAGATTGGACCTTAGGGAAAGGTTCTTCACTGAGAGGGTGGTTGGTCAGTGGAACGGGTTCCCCAGGGAATTGGTCATGGCACCAAACTTGTCAGAGTTCAAGGAGTTGGTCATATGATTTAGTTTTAGATAGTCCTACGTGGAGCAGGGAGTTGTACTCAATGATCCTTATGGGCCCTTTCCAACTTGAGATATTCTATGATTTTATGATTCTATGAACAGCTGGATCTCTTCTCGTCTTCAGGCCTTTTATTTTCTCTGGGCTATGGCAGCCAAACAGCAGAGTTTAAGCTAGCACAGAGAAAGGACCCAGCTTTCTTTGTGCTGGATAAAGCCCATGTGGACATTACATTAGCAAGACTTCCTTGATGTTCCTCAATTTTGGCAGGGAAGCCTCTCTGGGAATAGCAGAGACAACTAACCATCATCAGTCATGTAACTGATTGAAAGGGGGGCTCATTCTCCTTTCTTTTATGTCAGCAGAAATAGGAGCAGTTTAACACGAGTCAAAGGAACTGTGCTGGCACTGACTGGTCAGAACAGAGAACTGTTCGAAAGTCATCTGCATTGCTTCTTGTCCTGGAGCTGGCGATGGGGGGAAGACTTACAAGTAAAAACTCATTTCAGACAAGTAGAGGATTTATCAGCACTTGTTTGGGTTTAGAAAGTGTAATCACTTGTGTTATTGCCCTAAAATAAATATCAGGAAGGTTTTGCCAGTTCTTAGTGAGCTACTGAAAGCTACACCAGAAAATGGTGTTAGTGAGAAATAACACCACAAAAAAAAAAAAGTCACTGCCGTCCATTTGCACAGAGGCAGTGTCAGAAAGAGCTAAATATCAGTTTTCATAGCAAAATTGCTATTTGTTGGTGAATCAGTTTTATGCATATAAAGAGTGCTTGGGGATTTTGCTCTGATGCATGTTTATTTATGAAATGGAAAGCAGGCAGAAATTTTGAGTAGTCCCATGGTATAACCAAGAACTGAAATGTAAAGATACAATGAAAAAGCCAGTGATGCTAATAATAGAAATGCAAGGTCTCTGAGGGTGAGCGTTATCAGTGGGGAATGCCAGTGCTGTTGTAATCAGGAAAAAAAGGATTCTTCTGCTTCACTTCTTCCCAAAAGTTTAGGAAGGCTTTTTCTTTGTTTTAAACTTGTGCTTCACAAAATCTGGTGGCAGTCACAACCTGAAGGAGCAGTGCAGAAACAAACCACAAACGCAGCAGCATTGAATGTTTCTGGGCAGAGTGAACAATCAGTTTTTGGCTTCATGACATCTAGGGGCAGCTGGCAAATTTATTGCTTCTAGGTTGACTTTGACTGTGCCAGCTGCACGAGGAGAGGGGTAGCCCTCTGCTACCTCTACAATAGAAAACTGTGACTTCCCCTAACTGATGACATGAACAGCGAACAAATTTACTGGCCCAGAGCATCCTGCATCTCAGCAGCAAACCAGCACAAACGCAGTGAAGCTCCCCTACAAGATGCATTTCACCCTCCTTCGTTCCCTCACCATTGGGCTAAGATCCTTTGGTCATATTTATTTCAAATTCCAGTGGTTTGTGTGCACTCTTACATTATACAGCTTTGCCACTGGAATTGCTTCTGTGTTTGTTTGTCTCTCTGGCAGCGTTTAATGCCTTTTTTAAGCTTAGTTTTCTCTCCTTTCCCCTCTGTTCCTGTTAGTGCTTCAAGCAGTCTGCCATCTCTCTCCTCCAAAAGTGGCATAAGCGCCTTAGCACACTAAGCCTGCATGGATGGTTGCTCCTGTTTCACCGGGTGGAGGCGGAGATGATAGGGTCCCTCTTTCCAATCCTATTACCTCCTTGTACTCTTCTTATAAAAAGTGGGCAATGGGGGTGAGTTGGCCACGAAGAGTGTTGTGCAGGACATCAGCGCAGTCATGATTTAACACTATCATTCAGCAGATACAAGCCACTAAATCTTTCAGCAAAGCTGTAAGGCTTAACCCAAAGCACTCGCAAACAAGATAAAAGCTTAAGCATTTCCTCGTCTCACATTCGCACCTGAAATTATGTGTATACTGACCTTTCATATTGCTGGAATCAGTGTGTAGTGAAAATCCCTCTGTAATTTAGCGCTACAAGGAGTGCAGTCTGACTCATCTCTGAAAGAACATTTTGTCTGCCACTCAGAGTCCAGAGTGGCTAAGTGTATTATCTGTCTATAAATAAACACACCTAATCAAAATCGCATTCTAATCAGGGAAAGCAGGCATATTTGATCCACGTGGTTATTTTGTCCACAAAATACAAATATTGAGGAACTGTGAAGCAGCTCTCGGTTATTCAGGTCTACTCTTCATCAACTCCTGCTGTTGCTTCAGTCACATTGAGGTGAGGAGGGGAGGGTGCTGTGCGGCTCCACAAATATTTCACACCAATTATTTCAATTTTGAGGGCATCTCTGGAGGGTTTTGCAGCTCACTTTGTTGGGAGATGTTGGGCTGTTATTCCACCCAGGAATCCTGGCTATGCAAAGTTGCCCATCTCTCTCCTTGGTCCTTTTGCCAAGGTTACAGCTGTATCCCTGTCCTGAGAGAAAACGAAAGTCTCTCCATCTTTTACAAAGGATGGTATGTTAGTAAATAACGGTTTTAAAATAAATGTTGGATAGTTTTGGTTCTCTTGCCCGTATCCTCACTGAGCACTAAATTTTATGCCTAATGGGGCTACTATACATCTCTGTCCAAGCAGGACTAGCAAAACAGTCTAAAATCCTTTTAAATATTTTCACGTGTCCTGATGACATGTATCTTCATACAGTTACTGAAGTTCAGCCTCACCGAGAGACAGAAAATCTCCTTGAAATTAGTCAGCATCCATGTAGAAGGGAATGAACTGGCTGATTAGATTCTGTTCTCATTATTGGGGTATGAACATTGGCAAGAGAAGCAGAACCTGGGCCAGACCGGGCTGTCTTCTGTAACTCTCACTTCAGGTAACTGGGCTGCATCCGAAATCAGTGTGGCAGGCGTATGGTGTTCCTGGCATTAGACAGTCTGCAAGGGGCTTAAGAACAGCAGGGCAGAAAATATGGAATGATGTCCCATGACGTAGGCAGTGGCAGGCTCAGCAGCCAGCTCTGGTGTCATTTGCTCTCTACAGGCAGAACTTTTATTTACTCTCTAGGTTAAATAACTTTTGGTAGCAGCATCCATGATAATCTGTTGCCTGCAAGTCCTTGGCTTTTCTAGCAGGGGAAATATATTGGACTAGTCAGGTTGTCTTCTGTGATACCTGTCAGTTTAAATTGTATGACCTTTTAGTGAGCTCTGAACCTCACCTGTCTAAGTCAATTTAATCATGTGTCTTTGTAAGGCTTCACAATTTCAGAGTTCTTTCAGCCGGGAAAACTAATTGAAAAAAGTTGGCAAATACTTTACTTAAAAGTAAGTAAACTTGGAGGAGAAATATATCTTCTTCTGCATGGATTTTCCTATATTGTTCAACTTAACTTCCTTTAGATGGCTTTTGCTGAAAATGTTCACCCCTAAAGCAGCCCTTTACCTTTTCTATCTCTGCATTTGACTGGTTCTCAGAGACCAAGATCTGTGGAAAGTAATTAAATTAAATCTTTTTTCCTAATTGGATTGAGTTGGTGCAGTTGTAGTCCATTTCCTTCAGGCTTCACAACATAGAATCAACTATTTCCTCTTGGATTTTGAGCCTCCTGTTTTCAGTTGCAGCACCAAGGTGCTATATTTCACCTTCTCACCCCGGCAGTTCCTGTTTGCTTTTTCCAAACTAAAGCAGTACCCGTATTTCTCATTCTGAGGAGAGATGGTACCTCTCTGTGTTGCCTTTTGTATAAGAACTTCCAAAAAACTCCTTCAGGCCCTGTTTTATTTACTATAACTGTGTCTCACTCTTCTCTGGGGCTTTTGGCTTGTTGCTAGCTGTAGTGGTGGCACAGAGGGGAGCACCTGCCATCCCCTGCCTATGCACAGCACCCAGCTGCTCTTGCACTCTGCTGTTCCCACCGAGGGTGAAGGTTTGGTTTGGTTCCTCCATGGCATATGCAACACCCTGCTCAATATGGGGCTGGCAGCAGTGGGGTCAAGGAATTTGCAGTGTCTTATGATCTAAGAGCACCTACTGCAGTGGAAATGCACGCCAGGGGAGATGCAACTTCTTTTGCTCCCTTTCACCACTCCAGCTTTCCCAGGGAATCCTCCTGCCATATCTCCAGTCTGAGTCTCCAGTCCCAGTACAGGTCACTTAGAGTCACTGCACATTTATCAAAGGTGAATGGTGACAATTTAAGTTTAGCATAATTGAGACAAGAAAGGTTGAGACTGCAGTTGCTAATGGTATCACCGGGCCAATGAGAGCCCCTGGCGGCTACTTTTACTGGAAAGTGGAAATGCTTACCAAATCATTTGCCACCCTCAGGGGTCAGAAAATTTCCAACGCTAAATAAAAATGATATTATGTTATGTCTCAGGAGCATGTGTTGCCTCATCCCCTGCCTCTGTTACAGGCTGGGCACACTCTATTGGAAAAGAAAAAAATGTTCAGAGACCCGTATTACCATCAGGGCAGAAAGATCCCCATTTTAACTGACCTTTGAAACAACCCTCCTACTTTACTACCCCTGTAAGAAAAATGAAGATTCCCATTCACAAGAGTTCTAAAATCTAGAAACCTGAATGTATGTTGTGGAGGAAAAATAGGGAAGAGAGGCAATGAGCAAAGTACTTAAAAATTTTTTTTGAAAAGTGAAGAAAAAAGCTGTTCTCAGCATCTACCACAGAGTTGCCTTATTATCTTCGGGGTTGGGCACTTCAAGGGGGAAGAGACTTATCCACCCTGCTCACCGTTAGCAGTGTTACTGGTATTCCTGCACTGATCAGCTCTCAGTTACATGATGGAGTTAAGCAACCGGTCCAACACTGCCCAAAGCAGGAGGTAACTAGAGACAAGTCCAGGCTGTAACGCTCTTATGCATGACGAGTTTTCCTAGGTTTTGAATCTTCTTTTTCCATTGCAAAGCAGAGATGAGTCCAGTATTTCAGAGAAGAGTGCACAGGAACGTATCAGAGGAAGGCAGTGACATCTGACCTGTTGAGGCGCCCATCTCTCAGCAAAGATCTAGCAAGAAAAATAGACTCAATGTACATAATGCAACCTAAATTTTTCAACTTGTCTGTGTATGGAAGAAAGGGCCCAAGAATATAAATTCACTCATAATGCAATCTGAATCTTGGAGTCCTTGTTTCATAATTTATCAGATCACATTTTGACTTGTAAGAAGTGTCCACGTGGGTGAGACGGGGAGAGCTGCGGCTGTAATGGCATGCAGCACTTGTGATTTCATTCCATCAAGCAATCACTCAGTAGCTGCTCAGCAAATTGAATAAGAAAAGGTCTAGTGTAATTGACAGTAAAAGGCCTCTGAATTGAGTTACTCCTGCCTTTCCTTTTAAAGTTTCTGATTAGAGTGTAATTGCTACTCAGTAGCAGACTTCAACAAAACTGCCATTTTTCCTCATCCATGTATTTTTTGTTTTCTGATGCCAATGGTAGTCAGGAGCAGCTCAGTAATTCCATGCTTTTGGACTCGGTGCTGCATAGGCCCCTCCTGTTTGTAATGAAGCTGTTATTTCACAATTCCTAGTGCTCATCTGGTTTGACTTTAGCAGGAAATATGGCTGTTGACTTAGAATTCATTGATAGCAACAAATAGGATGAGGTTATAATTTGTCAGCTATGTTCACTGGGCATGGGATTTGTTTCGACTGTTTGATAGATTTCATACAAAGTTCAGAGCCAAATGCATGACGGGCAACACCCCAGGCAGGCAACACATCACTGTGCTAGTGCAAGTGCCCCAGCAAAAAGATTGGACACAATTAAGAAGAGGCTGCAGCGCAGCAGGGTGGCAGTGAGGGACTAAGACACGTCATGCTGGGAGAAACGCTGTCTGAAACTCTGGCAGTTCACCATGCAGTTACAACATATGCACTTATGTGAATTTCAGACAAAGCACAGTAAAAGTTTCTTTCTCTATAGAGGCATCCAAGTAGAATGAATAAAAAGAAATTGTCTTTTAGAAGGATGGGAGGGTTTCCAATATGCCTAACAACCATTATGGTTTTATGTCAAGCAGTAGTGAGGGGGAAAAAAAGTGTTCTCTTCTGCAAGATCTTTTCTTAAAGAATATGATAGATGATTAAGGTGCACAGAAAGCTTCAATAGTATATATGTGAAAGTTTTCCCTGCAAGGGTTCATTGTAAAACAAATGTGCTGCTTTAAGGATAATGGCATGGTATTATTTATGTAGACAGTTCCAGCAGTTCCCAAAGAGGAGTAAATGCTGTAATCATACCCATAAAGGCCTGCCTGCTTGCTTGCACATTATTTGGCATTAATTTTAGTATAGAATAATTATCAAAGGAACATTTGGATTTATTATCTGTAAAGGCAATTTTAAATGAGGTATGAATTCAATACAGTAAGTGTTCTCTCAGCAGTGTGAATCCGAAATAGAGTCGTCATCTTTCACCCGGCAAGGCAAGCTGTGCCCGGGCATATGGAGATTTTCATAATATATTCTATTCAAGAATTAGAAAGCAGTAAATATTTGTGAAAGTGATAATCAGCAACTGCTTCAGAGGGCAGCGACAATGTACTGTAAGATTTAGAAATGAGTCCCTGAAGTTAGTGATCCTGCATTGGATGCTGAATTGTTGGCTTAGTTTTAAGGTCTTTTTGGGGAGAGAATGAGGCAGGAGAGTGAGATGAGAGTGCAGTTTTAAGATGAGAGCCTGAGTTGACACTGCTCAGTACGATGATCACCTGCAGTGAAATGTTCACCTAAAATTCCAGTGCTGCCATTTTTCAGCTTCTAAAAGTAAATGGCTTAGGAGATGGTACAAGCCATATGTACTGCTGCAGACCGTAGGTTTTATTGGGCTATTTTTGATCTCACTGGACTAAACTCTGCTCCTGGTTTGCTAGATAGCGGTGAAAAGTAGCGTCCTTTTCCATCTGCCCAAGCCAAGTAATTTATTTTGCTCTTCAGGATCGAAATGTGCTTTATGCTCTCATCACCCCAAGACTTGACAGTGCTGTAATGGGCATTATACAGTGCTAACCAGGAAAGCCACGTTCAAGAATCAATTCAGGTCACCCACTTTTTGATTAGAGTAAGCCAGCAGAACCGTAACATACCTTTGCTTCATACACTAGTGTTTGCTGGCACTTGCACAGGAACCCGTGTCACTAAGAGAATACTGCAAGTATTTCCAAGTGCCTTTCAGCTGAGTTTTCAGCAATTGCTTCTCCTTCAGTGATCCCCTGAGGTCTGGAAGAGCTCCTGGGCAGAGCCAGTGGGGCAGCTCCTGGGCAGAGCCCGCTCTGGTTTTTCTCCTGCCACTGTCTGTCAGGTCATGAATCTGGCTGGTATTCTTCTGTCTGTACAACTGCTTTATTTATTTACTTATCTATATATTTATTTACTTATCTATATATTTATTTAATAGGAGCGGTAGATAGTCTGGGCTGGCAAACATTTCCCTGTCAGGGTGAAAAGGGCCTGCACACATGTAAAGTTAAAGAATGGTGTTGAGCAAATCAAAACTGGCAAGTGCTTGGGACTCAAACTCCATTTGGGACTTTTTGTAGTAAAATTAACTTTAAAACCACATGGGACATTATAACTTTTTAAGTAGAACAGTGTAGCAGTTCTGAACAGTAATAAGCAGCACTGCCAGCCATGAACTGTACTTTGTGGAGTTTCTCCTGAATGTAGAAATATAGGCAGGAAAATATAGTGACCTACCTGAACAAAATTTTTTGTTTCATATTTTGAAGTAACTGATTAGAGCACAAACCTTGAAAACTGAGAGTTATAGCGCTCACAACTCTAAAAGTAGACAGAGCAAAGTGATTAAGAGAGGATCAGTTAACTTATTTATCCCTTTTCTCTGTTCATGATTTGCTTATAAGCGGTGAAGTATTTCTCAAGTGGGTGGTCCTCACCCGCTTGTGGAGCTACAGGTAAATGTCTGCTTACTTGGGGCTTGTTTTTGTCATTGGTGACCTCCAGGAGGCAAGAGTCTGTGGAAGTAGCTAAACCAAAGAAAAGTCAGCAGAGACCCTTCTGTAGATCGTGCTGTCATGAGCAAGATATTGGCACCTGTCCCTAAAAAGCAGAGCCAACAAGTGGATTTGGTCAAGCCAGCACAGAAAATAATGTCCCCGCAAAGGGGAAGGGCCTGGGGGCGGTTTGCAGAGAGGATGGGGAAAACTGATAGTTAAGACAGCTTGCTGGGATGGAAAGATAAGAGCAGTAGGAAAGCTTAGGAGACATGGATCAGGCAGAGAAAAGAGTGAGAACAACACTGCTTCAGTAAAGAGAACAGGATTCATAAAAAAAACAGATTTTCATGTGGTGTAACATGGTGCTGCGACCATGCCGATTTTCACCAGGTGAGGATCTGTCTCGCTCCTTGTAAAGTGTCGGTGGGCTTGTCTAGCTGCAAAATGTCCTGCCACTCAGTAAGCAGCAGCGGCCCTGACACAGGAATTACAGGGGGGTGTCCAGTCACCAGCACTGTGCTGGAGGTCAGAATTAGATTATCATAATTTTCCCCTCAGGCTTTAAAATCTATTAACAGCTATTTTATGATGCTGATCATTTATCAGCGCACCGCAGACTGCAAGACCAGGACCACCATGATATACTTCATAGTTAATTTATTTCCATTAGTTCACAGCTAAACTTAATTTAAAAGAATTTTTAAAAATCGGAATGGAAAGGAGAAAAGCTAGAGATCTTTCCAGTGTAGAACTATTTGGGGAAAAAACCCCGGAATTTCTAGAGGTGTGAGTTGGTGTGGGGTCACAGATGCAGATGTTCGACACTTGGTTATGGCACTGATACCAGCCTGTTCCAGGAATGCCCCACATTTCCCAGCACATGATAAGGAAGATTAACATGTGTGCCCTGACAGATGCATGCTCAAGGCTCCTTCAGCATGGCTCTCTTCATGGCTGGAGCTCTGCTAATGAAACACCTTTTGCAGCAAGGACTGATACACAGTTTAATTACTTTCTCTTTGTCCTTCTGGTGGGTAATATTAACTGTTCGTGAAAACAAAGCATGTCCTGCCTCTTCTGCAAACCTGTCAGACCTGAGACACACTCTGTCCCTCAGTCCACACCATCCCTGGTGTATAGAGACAGTAAAAATGAGAAAGGTGACTTGCTCTGTAACTGGTGCGGAGAGGAAATGCAGACAGGCTTGGTACAGGACAAAAGCAGTAACTGGTTGCACCACTTTTCCTCTCTGTTTTACAGAATTGCTCTCTTTCTTCTCTTTTTACCTTTTCTCCTGTCATGACAGTGCTGTAACATGGGGAAAAAGGGATCCTTGAGGAAGTGGCCTGGTCACTCCTCCAGCATAGCAGTTCTTCTCCAAGTGCTACTTCAAGCACACATGCTTCCAGGAACCCGGTGGTTTTAGCTCCAGGTTAAATCTCACTGCACACCCCATAGCAGGATTGCCTCACAGAAGGATGGGGAAGTTCTTCTGACGATACAGGAAAAAGTTAACATTTTTTTTCCACTTGCGTACGTTACAGTGATTTTTTTTCCTGAGAACTTAATCTTCTATATTAAATTAAGTCAAATAATCCTCTTGTCACTATAAAAATAATTACCACAGCTTTTGGAAAAGAACATAGAAAATAAAAGATTTTTTTTTAACCCCCAAAACCCAGAGCTTTTCTTTCCAGCATTATTTTAATGAGCAAAACAGTGTTAGATTTAAAACTGCAATTAAGATGAGAGTATAGAAATGACCAGCTTTTTTTTTTGACCATATCTGCTGTTGTTGATGCTGCTAATAGGTTCCACAGGCACTAGTACTAATTGGTCTAACACCAGATAAAACCAGATCTTCTTTTAGGCAGATATTTAAAAAGAAAAAAAAAGGAAAAAGAAATAAAGGAAGAGTAAAATCTCCTTGTTTTTCAAGCATAAGAACTCCAGAGACAAGGAACCAACTCCTCCAGGTCTCATTTCAGTATTGAATGTTCTCCCCTAATTTCTGTCATCAGTCCAAGCTCTGTCTCCTCCAGCCCAGGCTGCCCTGCTGATGCACCAAGCCAGAAATAGTCCCAGTGGGAGAGGAAGCAATGACCCTTAATCAGTAATATCCCTTTGCATCTCTTAGAAGAAATAGCACTATTTTTAGTAGTTTTCCTTGTAAGAATTACTTATATTCCTGTGCTCTTTGGCAGAGATCCATTAACCAAATGTACTTTAATGTCAGATGTATGACCATTACAAAATACAAACTGAACTAACATCACAAGGTTACTGATTGCTAAGACACGCAGGGCCAGGGTTTTAATCCCCGCTGGATGAAACTCTCTATTCCCTGTGCTTAGGCATTTTCTGCATTGGAACCATAAGCCCTTAACGGAGCTTCCCAGCGCAGTCCCAAAAAGGGAACAGATAAAGCTGAAATAACTGTGACTGGCACCAGTGCACTTGTCCTGGCTATAGGCAGGGCTACTCTTCAGATTAGCTAAGGCCCCAGTGTTTGCGTAAATCAGGACAGCAGGAATTGACCCAATAGTTGTAGAGTGCATTTTGAATTGTAAAGTTTATTTTCTCCTATAAACTCTCTTGTTTTCCGCTGTTAAACTACAAGGGTTTTATTGCACTGTTACTAATTTCACAACAGGCCTGAAAAGTATCCTCACTGAGATCAGTTCATTTTGCTTGTACAGTCCTTGCCGCCTTGCCTTGCAAAATGGCTGAAATGAACAGATTTGAACAACGACTCAACACACATGTTGCTTTCCAGTATCAGGACGTCTTGGTTTATTCCCCAGCCCTGGCTAATGATGTCTCCAATGTTGTCTGCGCAGCTCTGGGATTTGTTTGTTTGCTTGTTTGTTTACAGCAGCAGCTTCAGCAAGAGGCGGGAGCATGAAGCATCGCACAACTGATGTAAAGAGAGCAAGAGTCTTTTGTAATTCCTTGTAGCTCTTTCAAGTGTATCTATTTGTTTGACACCGATGCTGTTTTATATTTTAACCAAACAAGCACAAACAAAGAACGCAGTCCTGAAGCCTTTGCTTATTCAGTGTCTGAGAGAGGACTTATAGATATTTAAACTCTCAATCTAAATTTGAATTTTGGATCTAAAATTGGTGACTGATTTTAGTCCTACCAGAATCTGAAGCCTGATCTGGAGGAGAAAGTTTAATGATCTTTAATGATCATGTTGATGCTTGCTAGTAGAAGCTCTCCTGAGATATTTTCGCATCCAGGAGAGGATGCCAGCTTTGTACTCCAATTACTTTTAAGATATTCCTAAGCCTCGTCCTGCAGATTTATTAAAGTGAAGGATGAGTGACAATATTCACATTGCTTTTGTGGAGAAAAGTCTCTAAAGGCAGAAGCAAATTTCCCCGCTTCTCATGCCATCATCTAGCACCTCCCATGATTTTCTGTCTGTATGGTATCAGTAATTTACTGATCTGACACCCTTTTGTATCATGCCAATCCATCCCAAACTCTATGCTTGTGTGTGTGTTTTACTCCTTTATTTTTTAACTAGATGTACACTAACTAGATGAATACTAACTTCAGATCTAATACCTGATTTACACAGATGCAAATGGGTTATTATGCCTTTAATTTGCAAGCATGGTTAATATAATTAAAGGCATTTGTGCTTTTTAGCCACACAATTGCATATGGCTTTTAAAAAGAATGATCTTCCTGAAGGACTTTTCCCCACTAATGAACATAATGATTGAACATCAAGTACAGAGCCACTCTGCAGGCAAGAGAGTGATATTCTTGTAAAATGAGGTATCTCATACAGGTTGGTATGCATGGTCTGAATACAGCCCTGTTACCAAACAGACCTGATTTTTGCTGACCGTTCTGACATACAGTCCTTTCTTTTGGGTGATGGAGGGGAATGTACAGGAGGACAAACGTATAATAGTCCATAAATATAACATTCCTCATTTAAGTGATCTTTCCAAAAAGTAGAAACTTTCCTAAAAATGCTTTAACACCATATAATCTATTCCACTTCCTGTGTAAAAGCAAAAACAGCTTAAAAATGTCAATAATTTTGTGTAAAATATTCCTGAGCTAGTCATTTGTATGCTGGATTTCCACTTGATGCAATATGAAACCATGGAGATACCTTATCATACCCAGAAAGCTGACATTATAAGGCACTACTGAAAATATTGTAGAGCTTTGCATAGCAAAGAACATTCAGCCAAGTAGCTAGTGAGCATCCTGTGTTTTTAAATACAGGTACCTTTGCTGCTTCAATACTATTAGAAGTTTGGGAGACAAGCATCTAGCTCATAATATTTATATCATTTTTAAGTGTCATGGGAAAAAAATCCAAAATTGAAAGAAAGGGGAAAAAAAAAGGAGAAAAAGCAATCTGGCTGGGAAAGTTTCAGGGCCTCAGTTCTTGCATATTGTCATTTTTACCACGGTCAAAATCTCTTTTAATGAAGGGCTGAGTGATCAGGCAGAAAGGTGTCCCCACTTTGGCAAGATTACAGGCTAATCAAATCTACCAAGTCTTCTCTCTCAATACGGGAGAGCACTTGCACAGTGTGACAGCCAAGGCGGTGTCGCCGGCACGTCAGTGCCCGTGGAGCTGGGGCTGCGGCTGTGCCACACGGGCTGCTCACAGGTACAGCACCCCGCTGCGCAGCAGCCCCTCTTCCGACGGAGCAGCTCAGCCGCACAGGGCACGCTGGGGTCCCACCGCAAGGGAGAGATGGTTGCTGTGGCAGTGCACACGTGTTAGATAGTGGCCCGGCTGCTAGAAAATGTGAAGCATCAGGGGATGCGTGGTCCTGTGCACAGGGCGGCAGGCTGAGCAGTGCTGATCCACTGGCTCGTGGGGTCTCCCATCACGGGGAATAGCTTGTAACTGGGTACCTCGCTCACAAATGCATTTATAACACTGCTAAATACCAGAAGTGCAGCCTGCCAGTATCTTGGTTAACATAGAGGACTAACTTCTCACCATATCCACTGCTGGCACAAGATCTGCCAAAACACACAGTAATAAAAAATGAGGGATTATCTCTAAAAACAGCTGGTTTTGATACAAGATGTGGGTTGGAGTTTTTATCTTTCTGCTTTGTGTAATACTTGATATTTAAATTGTGGCTTCATTAGGGTAGGCTGTACTTTCAGATACCTCGTTTTCAAACAAGATCTCAAGCTTTCCTGACTGATTTTCCTGAAGCCTTTGGAATTGGATCTGAGTTTCACATGGAATCAGAAATAGTGTTTATGTAGATTTAAAAAAAATAGGTTTTAAAACATCTCCCAGCGGCTAAATCCTTTGCTTGCTGATGATAAGGAAACACTTTTTTTGCTAGCGGTTTACTGCTGTTTTCATGGCTTTGTAAATCTAAGCTTTAATTTTCCTTCCCATTTCTGCTTATGTCCAAAGGTGTTAAAATTGAACTATTGTAAAATTAATTGCTTCGGGAAACACAGCATTATTTTTCTCCCATCTCTGATGTTCACATTGCCACTGAGGGAGGGAGAGAGATGGAACGGGAGGTTTCTGAACGTTGTAGTAGACAAGCTGCTTGTTTTCTTCACTGATAAAGAGAGTCATTCCTTCAAAGTGGAGTAGAAAGATGGCTTGGGACTTTGGCTGTGAATAACATCGCACGCGGCTGCACTAGGAGCAGTGTGGGTATGATGCTTTGTGAGCCAGCATGAGTGTCTGGGAATTAATGCTTTATGATCACGTTTAGAGGAGGCTGAACCAAATCTAAACAAGAAAAGAGTTTTATATGCTGAAAACTCAAACCTTTGGAGAATGTCTTACATATTCTGTGCTAATAAGAAGTGTAGTAAAAAATGACTCTGAAGATTTACACAGACACATAAACACATATAGATGCAAATTTGTATAAAATGCAATGGACGAGGGGAGGTAGGTTTAGGTGTGAATGCAAGAAGGAAAAACTAAACACAATTGGAATGTTGTAGCCAGAAAATGAATTAGTACTGCATTTTTCTGCCAAACACAGAACATGCATCTCATTTTTAATTGTCTCCTGAGCCATGGATATACAGCTAAATAGATGTGATAAAAGGTCAGGGGTTTTAAGCTCCACACTGAAACAATAAAAAAGACAGAATTAATTGTCCTGAGACCTTTTGCATCTTGTAAAAAGGACAAATAAGGCAACTTCAGTGTGGTAATTTAGATTTGATCCTGGCTCATGGAGTTCGGGGACGTATTGCCCTTTCCCTGTCCCATAGAGGTCCAGATTTCTTCCTCACCTAAACATTTATGAACTCTTTGCTTAAACATTTCCCAGGCAGGGCAGGAGGTTAGAGCACACCAGAGTTGACAACGATGCTGGTGATCTGCAAACGATTTACAAATCTATCCATCTTAATTATCAGAGAAATTTTATTTCTCTCTTGAGGCCTGCTGTTTTCTCAAAATCTGAATCTAATAAATCCTATTGCTCTGCCAGCAATGACAAAACAACAGGGAAAAAAAGCAGTGCTGTGAAAAAAGTAAAGGACCAAAGTCCACATAAGCATCTGAGACTATAAGAATTTACCCTCTCTGCAGACAGATTTACCCCCATCTGCAGAGGCTCCAGAGGTGATCTGTGAAGGCCATCATCTGATTCTTCCAGTTCCTTGTTGACCTTTCCTTGATGACCATCTCAGAGGACAAGTCTCATGGCTGGCTGCCTTGTGCTAGCTTGTGCAGTGGCCTTCTCACTTCTCCATGACCTTCCTCCCTGATGTTAAGCTTTCCCCCTTCTAATGCCTCCCCAAGACAGCTTTCTACCCTCCCCCTTCCTCCTCCAACTTGTGCCCTCCTTCCCTAGCCACAAGTGATTAGTGTTTTCTTCTTTGCCAGTAGCAGTGATGGCAAGTATCTTTCTCTGTTTCACCTTCCTGGCACTGGAGGTAGCTCGTTGCTGTCCTGCTGGGCTGTAACTCGTTTTGGTGTGCTGCCAAGGAAGAGTAAGTTTTGGTAGACTCTGTGTCAGCTACATGGCAGCACTCAGGGCTTGTTCTGCTCCAAACTACTCCCAATAAAAATTATTTATGAGGGGCATCTCTTCCCAAGATGGTTTTGAAGAAATGACCCTGATATCTATATCTATGTGTTTATGGACATACACACATACAAAAAGCAGTGCTGAGATATTATTATTTTTTTAATATTAGACATCTCTGTGCAACGAATACAGAATTTTTCTTTTCTTCTTTCTTTTTTTTTTAAAGTCTGGTCAGATTCCCTGGATTAACTTTCAACATTACTGTACAGCATTTCACTTATCCTGTTTAGGGTTGGAGTGGTGTAATACTGAGATAAAGTTACAGAAATCTGAAATCAAGAATTTTTTTATCCATTTTAGGAGCTGCTCAGAGTCATCCTAAAGTTAGGAGTCATGCAGAAGGTATATCCTCTGGAAAAGGAGCAGACATTTCACTGCAGTCTGTTTATTCCTCTTTGTTTGCAAAATAGTCCTCCTTTCACTTTAATAAATAGAAGAATTAATGAAAGCTTTTTTTGGCACCCTGGCTATTACTTTTATAAAGCCATCAAAAGGAAATGTGAACAGGATTGACAATTTCATTTATCTTTGTGATAGAAATGCAAAGTAAAGAATTTGTAGCAAGTTGTGTGCACATCATAATGAAAGGGCAGCAAGAAGCCCTTTTCCAGCCAGTGCAATTTATTTACCTCTTTTCAAAATCAACTTCTCATTGTGTGCCTACAAATCGGCCTGCTCTGAATATGCATTCAAAGAGAAAGAAAACAGGACAACTTTGAAAGGATATTATATAGGAAATTGCAAAAAAGTACTTTATAATTACTCGGAAGTTTTGTCAAATTGGACAGTGTATTTTTGTGCATTTCAATAGGGTATAAAATGTACTCGGCTGATGACCATGGAAAAGGGAAGCCAGAGTGCGACTAGCATGGTGCGTAGGTCCACTCTTGCTTGTAGCAGTACCAGGGAGTGTGTGTCCGTCCCCAGTGAAGGTGTGACTGCCTGCAAAAGCTCTCATCTACAAAGGGTCAAAGAATGGAGAAAATGATGACCCTGAGACAGAACTGATTCATAATGCTGTGATTAGATACTGTTACATGGAAAGGAGCATAAGATGAAGGGGCTGAAATTAAGACTCGGAAGAGCTAGTTGTTCTTCTCCATTACAGGGCATCTCCATCGCGCCATAAGATGGACATTATTAGCTGTCTAATGTGGGTGACTCCACAGATTCTAAACCACTATTTAAAAATACCCAATTTTTGTATAACAATTTGGAAGAAATGACCCAAATCTATCTGCCCCAACCTGCCCTTCTCACGCACTCAGATACGCTAGGTATGTTGGCCCTCACTGCCGCGGCCAGGGGCTACAGCTTCACACAAGCATCTGTGCGACACTCCTGGCTCATCCCAAGTTGGAAGAAGGCCCCAGTGGAGTTAGCCAGTATCAAGTACCCTGAAAGCCTTTTCCTGCTAAGATGGTTGGGTAAGGGAGCCACTGAATTCCATTAGCAGGCCTCGCACCCTCTGCATTTACTAATCATAACAAATGTAAATAATAACATTTATATAAAAAGTAGCCAGGGTTTGTTACAGGAATGGAAGAGAAATTTACCTCTTGGGTTGAGGGGAGAAGCATCACAAAAAGGTCTAGAAAGAATTAGTTATGGACACGAGCAAGGCAAGTTTTTTAAACACGAATGCTATAGTGCCCACCAAGCATCTGCCAGAAAATTTCAGATAATCAGCCATGAGAGGTGAATCATGACAATGAGCAGCTGGGTGAAAAAAACAGGTTCTCCGTGCCACTCCAAGCTGGTATTTCCATAATGTCCTACTGAAGGAACAGATCCCCACCATTACTGTTTACCTAAACCAAAGGTTTATGTGGTTCTTTGTCCTGCAGATAAGATACAGTCTCTGCACAGAAGAGTGTTAAACTAAAGACTCACAAAACCTCCAGTCCAAAGGCAGGGATAAAAGAAAAACATTGTTGAGTCCAAGATAAAAAGGATTTTTGGCATTCAGTTTGGCACCATTAGCATGCGGTATCAGGAACACCTTCTTCCCTCCCTCTGTCTCTCAACACCAGCACAAGTCAAATGTGGAAATAACAATAATTCTTCAGTAGAAACAACGCTGCATTTCGTGTGCTTTCTCTGTCTGGCGTTTCACTGAATTTGCAAAAATCTGACAAATCTAACCAACCATTAAAATGTCTAATAACAATGACAACAAAAAGCATGCTTTGAGGGACCGTACACATGTAAATGCAGATAATGAAGAAACATAAGTAGAATTTCTGACTTATGATGAAAAGATTGAATAATCTGGTCAGACAGTTTTAGTAATTTGTCATTTATTCATTAACTTGTACTGTAGCATACCCCTATTTATTTTGAGTGCAATGGCAAAGTACAGCTGCACAGAATGCAGGCAGAGAGCTAGCTAAAGGATAGTTTTAGGACAGATGGTATCCTAGATTTGTAAGAAGGCCTTTCTATAATTAACAGTGGATTCACCACATCCAAAACATTCACTCGTGTAATGTGCCTTCATGTATTATCAGGGTTATACTAAAGCCTATCAATTACTTTGCAGAATTCATAAAAATATAGACATCTAATATATTTGGAGAGTAAAAGGTGAGTCATTAGCAGCATTTTTAATTTAACAAATTTAACTTTATAAATAAGAGTTTTTCCCCAGGCTATCATTTCTAATTATGCACCTACATAAATTCATGCTATGGTATTAACATTTCATAAACTACGAAGGTGGTTTTCAGTCTGTGTGGAATATCGTAGAAAAATTTCTGTGCAATACAACTTAATAGCATATAAAGTTATAGCCCAAACACTTGTTCAATGTTTTTGGAAGTAGCTCTATGTCAAAAGTGCAGCTTTTTTTTCTACCCGGGTGAGCCACAAGTTCAAGTGCAATCGGGTGAACATTTTAGTCTTAGCTTAACCTCTACCATTAGACAAAGAGTCTGGGAAGCTATCAGCTATTGCTCAAGAAAAGGTCAAAAATAACTGCCAAAAAGACTGAATTCTTTGTTGCTGGATATAGAGGTTGATCCAAGTACAGCCAAAACAACAACAAAAAATATCTTGCAAGAAAAGCTAAATAAAGATGATCTTAAAAACAGAAATTATTGCAGCAGTTACAATGGAGGGAGAAATCTACCTGGTTTTTTAACCATCTCTGGTATTAACTTTACCTCTCACCTGAAAAGGTGAGACCTTTTGGAGGCTTCAGGAGAGTAGTGCCCATGGGCTGCAGCTACCTAGCACTCAGGAGGCCACCGCGGCCTCACTGCCTGCGCCCTCACATCTCTGTGTTCCGTCTGCCACTCCCCCCAGCTGCTTTCCAGAATGGTTGGGCACAACGGAGAACTTCACAGAGTGAATATCTCCTGTGCTTCTGCTCTCCAGGGCCTCATTCTTCCCCCGTGAGCCCCGAAGATTCTCTGGGGTAAAAGAGCTTCATTTTTTTTGGCTTCTGAACAAGTTCTCCTGCCCGTCCCCTCCCTGGGTTGCTTTAGGTGCTGGTAACTGTCCACACGTGCAGAAAGCCACAGATTATTCCATCAGATCCCTCTTCGTTCCCACAGCACCTCTCCCCTTTCTGTAGGGCCATGCTGTAACATACAAATTATTTTAAAAATGAATTCATATGATTTCTTTTAGCCATGACTACCATCTTCAGGCCTCTGGTTTCAAGAGATCTGCTTTTGACTTGATGGTATTGCATTGACAGAAAAAAGATAGACAACAGAAGACCTTCCTAATGCAAAAGATGTTGCTTGTTATTTTCAGGATTTTCAATAATCATTAGCTAACCTGTGATTCACTGTGATGCACTTCACCAGAGTCTCATTAGCCACCTAATCCTGCCTATTTGACTTGGCATTTCTCATCCACAAAACAAGACCATGGAGATGGACTTTAAAAGATGCCTTCCCTGACAGCAGAAAGTATTTTGTACAAAATCATAAGCAGCATTGAGGAATCATCACCCATAAGATAAAATGATACTCTATCAAGCAGATAATGTAATGCTGATAATCAGTATAAGACGAAGCATGGTAAGGTAATGATTTTGAAAGCCAACTAGGAGTTTCCCATTCAAAGCTATCTTTGAAATTTTGAGGGTAGTGTTTATAGCAAAAGCCGTGTGTGCCATCCAGGAAGAAAGCACAGAAAACATTTTGGTGAGGTTTTGGCTTTTGGGAGCAGGTCTCAGAGACACAGCCAGATAGTTCAGGCAGTGCAAAGCAGCCTCTCTCCAGTGCAGTGGAGGGGTGGTCTTTGTCCCTGTGCCTATTGCCCTCGTGCCGAGAAGGCAAGGTGTGCTCAGCCCCAGCGTGCCATGGACGGCGCTGGCAGCGAGGAGCAGGACTGCTGCGCCTCACTGCCCAGGTATGCAGAAGTGCTTCTGACATTTCTCCCCATTTGTTAGAGCAACCATCTGGCCAACGGACTTGTTCTGAGGTGTAAAGCACAGCTCAGAGAGGCTTTATTGCTAAGAAAGATGCAATAAAAACAGATAAGCAGAAAACATCATATGTAGAGCTTTCATACACAGCATAATAATGCTGGGAAAACAGACTGAACTTCCACATACGGTGGCTTAAGTCGGAAGCGCTGGAATAGATTGTGAGTGCACACACAGCTGTAAGAAAAATACTGATTTTGCTGGAATAGAAAACTCTAATCAGTGCTTAGAGTTTTCCTTGCAGTTTTCATCTGCTAACAGTATTGTGGCTGAATTCATTCTGGTTATCACTGCAGTTAATGTCTTCATAACTGCTCCCCAGTTTCCTCCTGAAAACCTAAACTCCACAGTAGCAGAAACTAGTGAGTGCTAGCAGGATCGCTGCTGTATGCAAAGAGCTCTAAGGGAGAACACATATTATAGTCAACTTTATACAGGATTATGAGGATTATCTCCTAAAAAAGATCAAAATAAAGCAGACCTTCTGAACAACGGAAATCACTATCTCTAACTAGCAGTGTAGTCAATTTATTTAAACAAATATCTACTTTTACATGGTGGATTAGTCTCAGATTAGTGAAGTAAAAGCCTTAATATTTAAGTAGCTGTAAATATTTGAATTCTAGCATTTTTATAGAGTTGTTACTGTTTATTTCAAATACCTTTCTGCTTAGTGATATGATTTATTCTGTGGCTAATCAAAGACGTACCTTTATCTTCTTCCTGTCGGTTGCAATACGCCTAAGGTGGGTGCTAATCTGAGCAGGCTGTAGGTCCCTGGGGTTGGGACAGAACGTGCCTTGGCACAGCCGGGCTAGAGCTGCAGTCCCCCAGCGCTGTGACCGCTGCCCACTGGGTGGTTACCCTGCCTGCCAGCTGAAATACCTCACAAATGTCACCTATACAGCCCGAGTCCCAGAAACACAAATTAATTCCTAGCATGCTATGAAGCCTGTCCTTTCCAATTCACCTGGATACCTGCCTCTGCGTTTGAATGACTGCCTGCAGTGAACTGCACATGACTGATTTACAGCTTGAGAAATAATCCTTCTGCTCAAAAATTTTCACCATGTAGAAGGCTTAAATCAGAGCAGTCACATCTGAGCATCAGGACTCTCACCCAGATAAGAGGCAAGGAAGGCAGAAACATTTATGTGCCCAAATTTTGTTTTCTACGTGTTATCACCTAAGCTAGCCTCCTGACAGTCAATAGAGCTTTCAGAGGGAAGCATCTGAAGTCAGACACGTGCTTATCCCTAACAGGAGCTACTTTGAACAAATGTGTATTGCAATTTTTTTCTAAAACTCTGCAAATAGAACTATTTGTCCATGAAACACTTTGTTAGAACTATTTGCTCACCTCTAAGGATTCATTTCATGAAGATCTTTTGTCTCAGACTCTTTTCCAGGATGCTTTTGCAGATTAATTGCTGGATTTTGTGTATTTCTACAGTAGTCATTGTCTTTATTTTAAATTAGCAAAACCTTATTTAAATTTTTGTAAAAGTCAAACTCTCCTGAGCGTTTCATTGAATCCATCTTCCCATATGTTCAATACCTCTTCTGAGTACTGGGCTTTGTCTATAGCCAGTATTTTCTGCCCACCCTCTTTCTACCTGACAAGGTCTTGTTTGCTGAAAACTTATTATTAGTTACCACTCTGTAATGCATAACTTATAATCCACGCATACCAAATGTGCTGCTGAGGTTAGGTTTTGGAGTTCCCTAGAATCTGTACAAAGGGCTGACACAGAAAACCCCTGTCAGAAGTTAACCAGTTCAGATCTTGGGAGAAAGGAGGTGAGAAAGGATTATTTTTAATCTCATTTCCCTGAGAATACTGAGAAAAACATCAGAGTCCGCACACAAAGAATGTGGAATCAAGAGCAATCTGCCTTTCCATTCCCATCTTCTTTCCAGGTCATCTGGTGCCACAATCTCTTTGAAGGATGGGGAGAGGCTCCTACGCCTGGGCCATTTGTGACCAAGCAAGTGACTTAAATCCCATAAATTCTTGAAATGTTGTTGGTCCTTTGGGGCTGTGCAACTCTGTCTCCTTTGGGAAAAATTGCTTTAGGCTTGTGGGCTGCAGGAAAATTACCCAAGAGAAGATTTATCCTGGCCAGGAGCAGGTTCTGACCTTCCCAGCCAGACGTCGAGAAGCAGAGGCAGGCATCACTCACGTCTATCGGTTTCTCAGGTCACTCTCTGGAGCAGTCCCTGTCTCCAAGCTCTGAACATAACCCTTCACAAGTGAATGCCAGCATCTGCCTGATACACCCACTGACTGGTTTCTTTCATTTTGGGGGATAAGCTGTTCAATTTTCTGGATGGATTTTTCTTCAGTCTGAGTCCTTCCTACCACGGCCATAAAATGTTAATGTATAAACAGGCCATAGCCAAACTTCCACAGTGTCATCTCCCAGATCAGCACTTATTCCTCCACGCGCATCAGTCCTGCAGCTTTCTACTACAGCGAGCACTGAGGAAACACTAGCAAGTAATTGATCCTGCTTGAACAAAATAGTCATTTCAATTCTAATTTAGGAGCCATAGTCTCTAACAGTCTTTCTGAAACAGTGGGTAGCAGGTTGATTCACCAACACACTGAAGAGATACATTATTGATGAAAGGGTTTTCTGCTAACCAAAAAATACGCATCCTTTCACATTTCCTTCTCCGTTCCACAAGCGCATGCTGCGATGAGAAGGGTGTGGAGGTGACCCCCTCTCAGGCAGCCTGCTGCAGGCTGCAGAGATGCTCTGCTGGCATCTCCATCCAGGCTGCTTTCTCCCAGTGCCAGGGTTGCTGGGAGGAATGGGAACACAATAGGGAATCTGGCCCAAAGTTTCTTTTTATCTCATATAAAGAAAAGTAATATAAATGATTAAGTCAGAGCATCTAATTCATCTGTACAGCATGAGGTCAGGTGTTTCAGCTGATAATTGAAGACATGGACTTGTTAGCCTAGTTTTGGCAGAATTATTAAAGGCGTGTTTACATTCAAGCTCATTAAGGGAGACATCTAAAACCAGAAGCATCCAAAATTAATGGATGCTTTTTGAAACTGTTGGCTTCAATGAGTTGTGCTGCATTCTTTTATTAAGTGGATAGGTTTTTGTGGCTTAGGCAGACAGCAGCTGCAGATAGTTCCTTAAAAAATAAAAATACAGTCTTGAGCTGTAAAGGACAATTAATTGAATACTTAGAAGCCCTTCTGCACGTCAGCCCAGATATGGTGTGTTTAATACAAGATGTTTGTGCCTAATATGATTTTCTGTGTTGTGTGTGTGTTGTGGTTTAACCTGGCAGACAGCTAAACACCACACAGCCGCTCGCTCACTCCCCCCCAGTGGGATGAGGGAGAGAATCAGAAGAGTAAAAATGAGAACACTTATGGGTTGAGATAAGAACAGTTTAATAATTGAAATAAAATATAATAACAATAATAATAATATGTAATGAAAAGGAAGATAACAAAAAGAGAGGGAAATAAAACCTAAGAAAGGCAAGTGATGCAAATGAAAAACAATTGCTCACCACCAACTGACCGAAGCCCAGCCAGTCCCCACGCAGCAGCCCCCCAGCCAGCTTTCCCCTAGTTTAAATATTGAGCATGACGTCATGCGGTATAGAATATCCTGTTGGCCAGTTTGGGTCAGCTGTCCTGGCTGTGCCCCCTCCCAGCTTCTTGTGTATCTCCAGCCTTCTCGGTCAGTAGAGCATGAGAAGCTGAAAAGGCCCTGACTCTGTGTAAGCACTTCTCAGCAATAACAAAAACATCTCTATACTATCAACCTTGTTTTCAGCACAAATCCAAAACATAGCCCCATACTAGCTACTACGAACAAAATTAACTCTATCCCAGTCAAAACCAGCACAGTGTGTTTTATATATAGCATAACATTCTTGTTGTACTTGAATTTTTCTTTTTCTTGCACTCTGTTCTTTTATGCTCTAGTATTATTTGGAAAGATGGGGTTTCTGTACATTTTCTGATTGCACTGATTTAACAAAGGTCATGATTTTGGCTTTATCAACTAGCCAGATTCACACTGTCAACACCTTTTCTCTTGCTATCTCACTCACCCATGATTCAAAGTCGTAGTACATTGGCATGCTATGTACTTAAATCCCTAACTGACAGTTGCAGTAACTTGCGTCCATTTGGAGTATTCCCCTATGTTCTCACAGCTTAAGTGGCATTTATAAAGGTATTTAATATAGAAAATCTTATAAGTCATTTAAAGCACAACAACTGTGAATACTGAGTATATGTATATGTACTATAGAGAGAGAAATACAGATCTATATAAAATAAAATGTATTTTATGTTAAGCTGTTATTAAAACAATTGGTCCTGGCAAATGGCCCACAGGTGAGCACAGGAAGGTTACCCCCCGTACCTGGATAATCATTGTGGTGAGGCCAGGAAACAAAGGCCATTGTGCTGCAGAGGATGCTGCAAGTCGTGCTGGCTCAGCTTTCTTCCTCGCTACTTCTGCAAGAGCAGTATCCTCTCTGCCATAATGGCTTGTTTCTGTGAGCTGCCTAGCAGCCAGATCAGGAAACCTAATGCAACAGTGTTTAATCAAAAATTTTTTCATACTAGCTTTAGCTTCAGCTCTTGACTGGAGGAATGCAAGAGATGACTTTTTAACAGCAACATTTTTTCTTCCAATAGTTTATCAAGTATTTATTACTAAAAACAAACAAACAAACAAACAACTCATTGCCCCACCTCTAGTTAATCAGGCCTTATTTGCTTAGTATCTGTCATGTTGCAGTAATTATACTAATTCTCCAGTCGTCCATTGAGTCTGTCTTGAAAAACTGGATAGATGTGACTTGAATTTCTAATTCTTTTGATTTTCTAGCTTTGTACTAGTGGAGAGCCTAGCATGATGTGATCCCGGCAATGCAAATAATAAAAGCGAAAGGAGAAACAGTCTTAGTTTTTTCAAAAAGTAAAGCAAACTCTCCAGTTTTACACATGGAAAACGTGTATCCTTCTTTAAAATCTTGCACAGTAGATTCATCTCCTCATCCTTTACGTCAGGAGCTGGCAGATTGCCGAGGCGCTTATATTGCAGCTCGCACAGAAACGCTTGCAGAACTGAGGCCAAGCATTTAAGAGGTTGCTGCAGATCTTGTCTGATCTGTTGGTTTCTTATATGGATTTCTTTCCATATGAGGTGCCGGAAGTTCTTTGAGGTCAAATATATGTCAATTTTCTGTGTGGGAGATGTTACTAGTTTCTGTGAGCCCAGTGGGAAATACAAGATATTGCCTAACTCAGTGGTGTTCTCTCTTGGACTTAAGGTTCTTTTTTTTTAATAACATTTTCAGTAGTGTTCTTTTTTCAGTCTTTATTAATAATATTTTGGCTTCAATTCCCCATTAATTATACCGCTTTAAGAATGTGATGAATCAGGATGTTGGTAAACAATCTGAAACAATCTAAAACTATTTTGTAGACTCCAAATGTGGAGAATTTTGAGTTTTGTCAACCTGTTTTCTCTTTCAAAGGATGATTATATTACTTTTTCCCCAGAAGAGGGACAAATGTTAATTTATAATTTATAAAATATTATTTTATAAAAATTATCTTTAAGATACTACAAGACGGTGATCTAGTATAGTTTATAAAGATTCTGGTGTAAGTTAAACACAAACATGTTACTCAAAGGGAGTAACCACAGTACGTAGGTAGAGACACTTCAGAGGCAAGCAATACTCGCCTCCGTACTGTCGGGCACTGCTGGGACGTCTTGGAGTCAGAGCTTCTCATGGTAATGTTGAAGCTTGGCTGCTTCCCTGTATTTAGTATACGTCTGCAAAGCAGAGTATTTTTTATAATTCCCAAGACTGGGCTGAGTTGGCTTTTACTCTGCTCCTCTGCCTCTGGGTGATCCACCTCATTCAAGCTCTTCCCAGTAAATTTACTAGATCCCTTTCCGTATGCAGGGGTTGCACCGAGCAGTGGAGGTGCAGCAGCTCCGATCTACTGCAGGATGAGCTGCTGAATGGCAACCCCACGTGCTGACAGACCTGACAGATGACAATTTTTATATGTTGTCTTCTCTTGCCATCTTAGACTCCTGTCTAAGTGTTAGGCAGCCGGCATCATGTCTTTTATTAAAACAGGCTATACACCTTAAATTTCAGATAAATTTTACAGCGTGGAGTAATCTGATTTCCTGACTGCTTTTGATTTTATTGTAAGCACGGTGTACTAGAAGATGAGCTATGGCTGCATTATTATGAATATATGTTGCCTTCTCTTTCCATACGTTCTTGCATGAGCGTCTCATACTGTTGGTCGTTTAACAAAGAATATCAGATAAGAAAGGTAGATAAAGTAGAAACTAAAGGTAACTAAAAATGCATTTGCTACCTAAAGTAAGAACTGTGCCTAGCCAGAATGCAGAAGCATGCTTTCTACCTTAATCAGTTTCATGGAAAGTAAAATGAAGCTTTTTGGTGGAAATGTCACTTGTCCAGAGTAAGGATGAATAAACCAAAGAGATAGCACAGTCTGACAGTTTTAACCCTCAATTTCCTAATGTAAGACCAATCAGTTCTTTCTCAAACGTTGTGTTAGACTTCTGCCTATCACCTGGATCCTGGAATAACTTCAAGGCAGTGCAGCCCACTGCTTGCAGATGGGAAATAGGAAAGTCATTGTGTATATTGAAAACAATCCAGACATTGAAACTTGCATCTTTTATGACCTTTTACAGACTTCTTATGGAAACACAAATACGCTGACAGTTTCGTTTGGGCCTGATCAGGACTGGAATTTGGGGGGTGGGGAGGACGAAGGAAAAACGCAATTATACCTCTTGATTTGATGTTAAACCACTGACATTTTAAAGGCAACTGGGCAGGCAGTTGCCAGCCTGTTCTTACGAGTTACTTTGAGGCAGAAGCTCCACAGTGAAGGTCACTGTGCTGGAAGCAGAGATATGAACGTTTTAGCATCTCTCTCTTTTGCTTTTGTTTGTTTGTTTACATCCAAGATTTGCTTCTGCCCCTCACCTATTTTCTGAAGATAGTATAGTTTTCAGAAGCCATCAGCATGCCATCAGCATATTCAGGTTCCTGGGGAGCACCCTGAGCCCCAGAATTTGCTTGAACGCTGCCTGTGAGCTGCGAGCGGCAGCACTGCCTGCTCCACCACAGGAGCAGAGGGCCAGGACTGCCCTCCATGTTCACAGGAATCCTTCGCAAAAGCATTTACTTTCTATCAGTAGGAGCAAAACTGGCCCCTCTGACTATGAAAACATGTCAGTCTAATGAGAAAAATGAGAAAAAAAACCCTGACAAAAATCTAAGAATAGAGTGCTGAACAGGACTTATTTCTGCCAGAGGATTTAGGGCAGAGATGAACATTGCTTAAATATGGTAGGAATACCATGTCACGTTAAGGATGCTACAGCGCTTTTACACCAACTCAAAGTAAATGTCTCATCACATATGCTTTGTGTGTGTAAAACTGAGTATTTTTGCAGCTTTCTCCTTTTCAAAGGTGACCTGCACTGCTTTAATTTCTGAATGGATTAACTCCAAACAGCAGGGTATGAATTAAAGGCTCCTCAAGCAGCCATTAGAAAGTATTTTGGTTATTCAAATAATGGAGTTGCTAGTCATTTAAAAAAATTACAGGGAGAAATGTTCTTAAATGTCATCAGCTACACAGTGCTGGAATCACTTACGGGATTTTGTGAGTTGCTATAAAACATGGTCCAGCAACAGCAAAAGCAGTCTGCCGTTACCAGTCCTGTAAGTCTCAGTGTCTGCTTAAAGCGCCAGATATTCATCTGCTGTTAATCGCCATCACCTCCTGAGGTCAGCGATGCTCCTGCATTTCATATCAAAGGAGGATTTGAGCTAACAGTGGAATATGAGAATGGGACTAAAAGACGACAAAGATGACTGTCCCTTCAGGAGTTTCTGCTGGTTTCATCCAATGGTCCCTTCAGACTCCTCCTGGCTTCCCTGGAAAGGTGCTTAGGAGCCAGGAAGGGGACTTCAGAGCTTCTCCCTGCCACCATCTCCTCAGGGATGGCTTAAACATGAAGTCACGTGGATAAAGTGACGAAGAGTCCTGTTGCCAGAACAGATGCTCCTGTGTATTGGTTTATGCTACAGCAGAGACAATCCTCTCTACTAAAATCTGATTTGGAAGTGGAAAGCTATGGAAACGCCATAGGATTTCTCCATAAAAACAACAAATTTCAGTTTGCCTAGGTGTAAAATATTGTTACCTATCTGCCACGCAGCCTAATGTAATATCTGATTGACAGTTATAGCAAAAAAACATGGTCATCAACAAAACACAGTCTTCACTTTAAGTGCCTGAGTAGTTTCCCTGATTTCACTGAGAATCACTGGTGTGGATGATGCTGCAGCAATTGCAAAGGGAGCTTCTCCCTGTGATATTCCTGCCATTCATCACCTGTTCGGGGTGTGAGTGCAGGCAGGTGATAGCTTCTGCGCTGTAGAAGTCCCTTTTGCTGGCAGGATTGAATCAATAAATGACTTCAAATGTTGTTATGATCCTAAGAGCAAAATGATTTGTGCAGAGTACTTGCTAGTCAGTGTAGAGCACAATAGTCCCCCATTATAATTTTAGTAGAAGAGGAGAACATAAAAAGAGTCTTGTTATTCCTCTAACTTAAAAACATGCTTGTGTTCCTAATTCCTTACTTTAATTGCATACAAAGATATCAACACTTCAGTGTTCAGCTGCTACATATAAAATCAAATTTGGTGGGTAGTAAATACAGTAGAACTGAAGGTTTAATGTTATAAATCGAGGGACGCATTCAAGATAAAACTGTCTCCACTTCAGCAACACTATTACTACAATAACAACCTTAGATTTATTAAAATAGAACTAAGTTTAAATGCATTTGCCTTTCCTTTTCATTTTTATTACTTATTTTTTATATCTAAGAAACAAAACTCACTTAGCATGAACTGGGTATTTTTACATTCCAAGACTTTATAAATTTTCACAATGCTGCAATTTCAGAAGAAATTTTTAAACATCAATTTTAATAAAAACTTAAGTAAAAGTTTTTCAAATATGATTTGTCGCTCGTAATTTGATATAAAAATTACTTCTGTTTTGATTCTGTTTATCCATTAGGAGTTTTCTAATCAGTCCTGCTGTGGAGGGCACAAAGCCATGGAATTGCCTCACTAGCAGAGGACCCAGCTAACCCATTCTTGGGATTTGACTGAAAGACTTCTGCTCTGAGCAGAGTGGCTGCTGGATTTACTTCCTCAGGTATGTCTGTCATGATTGCCTTTCCTTGCCTTCCTGCAGCCTGGCAGGTGAAGCACTATGCAGGGACTCTGGCAAGGTGCTAATAAAACTCACTGCAGTACTACATGGCTTAAGGCCATATGTGAAAAGAAATAATGATGCTTACTTACTGCATGAAGCACACTGAGCTTTTGGGTGGAAAAGCAAAGCATAAGTGATTATTAGACTATTTGATTAAATGGTGTTTAACAGTTATTACAATAAAAGCTTTTATGATTGGCGGGGGCTGACTCCACCTGCCTGGGGAACTGGGCTCTGCCTGCTGGCAGGATTCAGGCTGGCAGGATTTAGGCTCCCAGTAAAGACTACGGAGAAAGGCAAGGAGTTGCTCTTCAGGCAAGTTATCATAGACCTACCAGAGGACTGTCGCAGGATTTAAATCATTATATGATTGGCAGGAATGGCTGAAAATGCTCTGAAGAAAAAATTTTCCAACAGAAGATACTGATTTGATGCAGTTTTAGTATTCTTCAGGATCCCCTGGATTTTACTGAAACTTCCTGGTGGAAACGATGCGGGTGGGTTTTCCTAGCAGGGAGCCAGCAGTTGGCAGGGCCCAACCGCTTAAGCCTCCAGCAGTCTGTCTGGCCGGACAGTGACTTTGCTGAGAAGCTAGGTACTAGCACCCATTTAAAAATCGGTCTGATTTAGTTATTCAGAAAGTGAATGTTTCTAAATAATTTGTTCCATAGAAATCTTCATGTATCCAGCTTTGCATTCTGGTTCAGAATGAAACCATTAAACATATAAAGGAAATTTTCTGTGGATCATAAAACACACTTCCCATGTCATCCCAGTGATTAGATGAAGTTGTGGCTGAATAAAATGGTGACTTTTAATGGAATTTCAGAAAAAAAAAAGACCAAGATTTTAGAAAGGCACCTCAAATTTATTAAAATACAGCTCCCTCACATTACTTACTGCAAAAATCAAACTCTGCTGGTGATTGTAACTCACTGTAACGACTTACTGACTTCACTTTTGAGCACTTCTATTTTTTAATTGGGACATTTGCCTGAGAAACAGCTGCTCCACAGAAACATTTTCTTTTTATGATACTGTATTCTAAACCAATAGTGTTTTTTTTTTTTCCTTAATGTATTTTAACAGGAAATAAACATAGTGAGTTTGGAATCCTGACAGCAACTGAACAATCAACTCTGGGCACGCGCCCCAAGAGGAGACCCAGACCCGGTTCAGGATGCCAGCAAAAAGCAGTCAGTTTATTGCTTTTCATTCAAGTACTTCATGGTTACGTCTAGAGCGAGCCTGGGATCTTGAGAAAAGCGAGAGGCACATGTAGACAGTGCCGCCGACACCGAGTTCCTTAGAAAACCTCCGCGGCGGAGGCGGATGGAGGGAGGACGGCAGGCACGAAGCCGCGGGGCCGCGGCGCGCTGCGGACGGGCGTCAGGCGGGGCCCTCCCGCTGTGGGCGGAGCGGTGCGCGGCCGCGGAGGCGGGGGCCGGGCCCGCGGTGCAGCTGCGGCCGGGGCCGCTCGTCGCCCGGGCGGGGAGAGGCGGGCTCGGACGTGCCGGCGCTCCTCCTCCGTGCAGCCGCCGTCCGTGCAGGGGCAGAGCCCGGGCCGCGACGGGAACACGCCGGGCGCTCCCCAGGCTCAGGAAGAGGAGGCTCGTCCCTGCCGCCTCGCTGGACCTTCCTGCGAGCTCCGAGAGCAGACTTGTCAGTGTGATGGGTCTCGGAGGGGAGCCCAGCGTCGCTTCCTCGCCTGCGGACAGCAGGAGCCCCCATTCAGCGCAGGGCAGTTGAATCCCGCTCGCGGCGGAGCAGAGAACCGGGACAAGATTTGTTGCTTCATTCCCAGGAACGTCGCTTCCACCTGCGAGCGAGTTTGAGCAGCCGGCTGTGGATTTTATATTTGCTTCTCCGCAAACCGAGGTTAGTCGGGTGGCTTTGGCTTTTTGGGAAGGAGACCTGACCCAGCCCCGCTGTGTGCGATGGATTGAGGCGTGCCCGGCTGCGCCCCGAGCCCGGCCCCCGCCTGCAGCCCACATAGATGAGATGGAAAATCGGGGGCTCTTCTGCACCCTCTGTTACCTGATGTTCAACGCACCTCTGCTGTTCATCGTCACCGGTGAGTAGGAAACTTCTGCCTCTTCCCGCGGTGAGCCGCCGCTCCGGACACAACTTGCTGGCGGGAGGCGGCGGGGGCTCCGGTGCGGGCACGGCGGGGCGGCGGTGCCGGCGGGGCTCGCCGCCCTGCCCGCAGCTGAGCTCTAGCTGCCTCGCTCCCGCCGGCAGTTGCTCCGAGTCCCGTCCTCCCCGCCGCTTTTTCCTGTGGAAGTGTTGACGGCTGGGGGCAGGGAGCGCTGCCCGGGGGGGCTTTTTGCAGAACAAGGTGGCACTGTTGCGGCCGCAGCTGCCGGCAGCGCGGGCTCGGCGCCTCGCGGCCACCGGCGCGGAGCCGGGCGCAGCGGGCGCGCAGCCCGGGACAGTCCCCGCGCTGCATCTGGGGGAGGGGGCAGTGGGCCCCTGTATCCAGCCGAGGGCCTTCTTGGGAGAACGAGAGGTTTTAAAGTCCTCTTCAAACTTTCCCCTTCCGCTGGAGCCGCGGCCCCCGGCTGCAGGGTGGCGGGGACCGGCTCGGCCCTGCCCCGGGTGCGCGGTCCTGGATGCTCCGCTTATCCTGCGGTCGCCGGACTACAGGAAACCCGTGTCTCGGTGAGCGCTTAGCCCTTGAGCTGAAGCAGCTCGCGTTACACTGAAAAGGACTATTCTTGTCTTTTAATCTCTCCCGTTAACCAGCCCTTATAACTCTATCTTCCCCTCCCAGCTACCTTTACTGAAGTTCCCAAAGATGTGACTGTTAGGGAGGGAGATGATATTGAGATGCCTTGTGCTTTCCGAGCCAGCGGATCCACCTCTTACTCCTTGGAAATCCAGTGGTGGTACCTTAAAGAACCAGCCAGAGAACTTGCACATGAATTAGCCATCAGTGTCCCCGGCAGCAGGAGCAAGGTAATACAGTGCTATGGAGATATATCTATTCATGGAGTGCAACATGCTCAGAGGGTGATCAAAATGAACTCAGCAGTCCCAGAGAGGAGAGCGCTTCCTCTACCCAGTGCCAGCAAGCGGTTTGAAGCACCAGCCTCCCCGGGCCCTCCCTGGGACAGGGGAGGACAGGGCATGTACCAGGGGGGACTTCACCTCAGGGAAAAACATCAGTGCTTTAAGGATTGTAAATAGAAAATGATAAATGTCCCGCTGCAAAATCAGCAATGAGGACCCAAGAGAGGCAGTCAAAAATAGGTGTAGTATGGAATGGGGACAAGGAAAAACCAGTGCTTCTGTGGGCTAAGCTAGGAATCGTTGTAAAAGGTGGGAGAGCCTCTGCTCACTGATAGAGCAGAGGAAGGCATGAGGGATACACCTCTCTCTGTTGGTATGTTAAGTACATATCAATCTGCATATACAAATGCACAGAGTTTCTTGGGGTGCATGTACACACCTGTGTCTGTAAATGGAGCTCAGTAAGACATTTTCAGACAGTCGGATGTAGTAATTAAAATGCATGAAGTAGAGTTAAATCTTGCATGTCCTTTCCCCCTCCCCTAGCAAGCCGCCTGGCGTGAGGGTAGGCTCCAGTCTAAATTTTTCAGCTGCATTTCCCCAATGTAAGCCAGTTCATTCTGCAGCCTCCCCCAGTGCAAGACACCTTGCTGGTGCCACACAGAGCTGTACAAGGAGTGGGATAAAGCGGGATTTCCAGGCCATGTTGCACTACTGCACAGGGCACGTCATCCTCTCCAGCCCCCTGGCCCCTGCGCCGGCAGGGTGCCCCGCAGCAGCCTCCGTGCCTGTGCCAGCTCCCCTCTCTGTGGCACGCTTGTTTTCCTGCAGAGCTCAAATAGAGATGCAAAGCGTATAGACACTGAGCTAATGCAATGCCGCCTAGCTGGAGAAAGTGTAAGTCAGTTGTCAGACAGGGAAATAAATCGCTTGGATTTAAATGTCTTCTTTAACCTTATATAAAAACCGTGAGTGGCTTTTACAATAAATGATGACAGGGCATGCCTGGGGAATGATGACCATCTCCCTGGGAGGCGCATCAGTGAGATCTGAGGCATCACTTAGGTTTACAGTAGTTGGCTGGAGACAAAAAAATAACCAAGTATGAAACCTGCTGAGCGATACCTGCTCGCAGGATATTTCAGGACCGAAGCTCTGCCCCGAGCAGTGCAGGATCCAGCCTGCCCAAGCACTTCACAGCTGTGCTAATGCTGCTGGTAGAGCATCTTCCCCAGTGTTTGTCAGTGACTGCGAGCAGCACAGCATGCAACAAGCATTTCTTTGGCTGCTGTTAGCACCCTCGGTGAAGGCAGCACTTTTGTGGGCATCACAGGAGCTTTACCAAAAGTCCCCCTAGCTCAGCACTGGTTTGCTGCCTTCCCCATTGCCCAGGGAACTGCCCCCTCAGCTACGCACGGGCTGTGTGAATGGCAAGCGGAGAAAGTTGCATCTGTCCGTGTCCTGTCCTTGCACTGGGGTGGGAAGATGAGCATCTTGCTGATGTGCTGGCAGAGCGGAGTCTAATCCCTCTTTTTTCTGTTCTTTTAGGTAACAAATAAGGATGCAACCAAAATCAGTGTAAGTGCAGCTCGAGCTGGGTGGTGCGCACCCCTCCTCCCATACACGTGGGATTTACTGCATGCCCCTCTCCTTTCCTGACACATGAATGCAGCTGGTCTTACTGGCAGCCCCGCTCCTGCAGCACAGCAGGAGTGTGGCACATTTCCCTTCCTTGGTGTGTCATGGCTCGGTCGAAACATTACCATCTGTTGCTGGTTTAGCAGTCACGTCTCATTCCTCACAAATCGAGAGGAGGTGATGCTTGCCTTACAGCCCTTCCTTAGCCACGTTTGAAAAGGACTGTGGGCCAGATCAGGAGAGAAGTTTGCTTTTTTCCCTGCCTTCTGCAATCCCCAGTCGTCTGTGGCGACCCCCTTCTCTCCCTGTCCTGCAGAAAACGAGCCCCTTTCCCGTTGATGCGGGCCCGGGATTGCCTTTGCCCCAGCGGGGCGGCCGCTGGAGCACGCCGGCCCCTCTCCGCGGTCCTGAGGCGCGGCTGGAGCCGTTCCCTCCCGCCGCAGCGGCGGAGCGTGGCCTGCGCCGGGACTGTAGGGCACCTCCTCGGTCTCGGCTGGGTGGTACTACACCCAGCAGGGCTGCGGCCTCTGCAGCAGGCGCGGGGCGGAGACCACCGGGGTGCTGGGCTTTCCCCGGGTGTCGGGTTCGGGGCGGTTCGTGCGGGCTGGAGGCTGCCGGGCAGCCGCGACGGCTGCGGGGCTCCGTGCGGGACTGGACAGGAGGAGAGGGGAGAGAGGACCCCCAGGTTAGGGGCGGGCACGCAGGGGGGCTGGCAGAGCGCTAGTGATGAGGCGTGCGTGGTGGCGCGGGGGTGATGGGGAGCAGAGGCTGGTTCTGGATGGCCCTTTGGGACCCCTAAGTGGGGCTTTAACAGCGAGGTGCTGGGCTCAAACGCCCGGTGCACTCGGTTTGGGGGGAAATTAGCCCAGGTTCGGTGTTCTTGACAGCAAAAGACACGTACCTGGGGCGAGAGCGAGCTCTGCCGGGGCTGCACCGAGGAGAGCAGGGTCGCTGCTGGGGAAGGGAAGGGGAAGGCGGCGGGGCCGGATCCCCGGGGGAGGCAGGGGCCGGCGGCCGCTGCTGAGGCGGCGCCCGGCGCTGCGCTCTCTTGCAGACGGTCCGCGTCCAGGGCAACGACATCTCGCACCGGCTGCGGCTCTCGGGCGTGCGGCGGCAGGACGAGGGCGTCTACGAGTGCCGCGTGGCGGACTACAGCGACGACGAGACGCAGGAGCACAAGGCCCAGGCGCTGCTGCGCGTCCTCTCCCGCTTCGCGCCGCCCGACGTGCAGGCGGCCGAGGCGGTCTCGCACATCCAGAGCGGCGCGGCCCCGCGCCGCCACGGCCCCGCCGCCCGGCCCACGCCGCCGCCTGGCCCCGGCAAGCGCCCGCCGCCGCCGCCGCCCCCGGCCGAGGGGACTGCTGCCGCCAGCGCCAGCACCACCGTCTCGGCGGCCGCCGCTGCCTCCTCGGCCTCGCCGCCGCCCGGGCAGGCCGCGATCCTCCGCCAGCAGCACGGGTCAGGTAGGGTGCGGGGGCGCGGGCGGGGCGCGCCCCTCTCCCCTGCGGCCGTGGCTCCCTGAGTCCCGCCACTCGGTTCAGGGTCGGGCACCGCGATCCACCTCTGTCATGGGTGGGACCGTCACTGCGATGCTAAAGCTAAATAATTGCACCCAGGTCTGTAAGTACCTAAATTATCCCAAAAGCCAGGGCCGGTGCATTGCGCCCTGCCTTGTCAGAAGTGAGCACAGAGGCATGGGGCTGGTGAGGTGGGTCTGAGAGCATGGCTGGGACCTGCTTCCTTTCCATAGATGCTCTGGGAGGCCCCACTTTCAGAGACCCCCTTGCAGCTTTTCGGACGTGGTGTTTTAAATAGTAGCCACATCTCAAGTGAGTGAAATGCCATGGCTGTTCTGCAGAGAATTTAAATCAGTGAGCGGTTACAGGCACTAGTCGCCCTGGGCAGGCGTGGGGCCCATGTGGAGCAGGATGCAGGTGCGGAAGGGAAACATCAATTGCTGTGTAATGAGCTTCACGTTTGAATTACTGGCAGGATAAGAATTGGAGATACTATGCTCTATAATAGTTTGCAAATGTAAACATTGTGCTAATACTGATTGTCTATCAGTTAATACTGTATTAAGTTATTAATGCCACATTACCATATTACAGCTAGCTGGAGAAGGCCGTTGTAAACCTTTTATTTACACTAATGACAGCAAAGTCTGGGACAAAGAACAGAGTTTTAAATCTGCATTGCAAAAGTGTTTCAAGCTTCAAAGCTGTGGTGCTGCTCTGGCTGGGCTTTAGCTCCCATCTCAGCCAGTGTCACTTAGCTAATGTTGAACAAATGGCCCTGCCATTTAGCAGTCCCTTCCCTGGAAGATGGGAAACAATTTTATGCCTGTGCAGGGAAAGCCCTGAGCTCCTCTCTCTGCTGAGTCTCTTCTGACGCAGATTCATAATCCTCACACAGGAATGCTTACGCTTCTTCCTGATACCTCTTCACACTCTCAGAGCAAACAGTTGCAGGTTTTGGAAATCAGTTGTATATGGGTCACTGTGACCTGCTGGTGCTTTACCAGATGCTGTGTTTTATCTGGCTACTACCTTTTGCTGTATTCTGAATAATTTAGTTTCTTTCTTGTGTAGATGTATGCATGAAAATTAGGTTTTCCTCATCATTCCTAAGCTGGCTGTTTATTGGTGTCTAGTGGAAGACAAAGTGATAATTCCTGAGGTCTAACTACAGGTGCCTGTAGTTAGGGCATATAAAAAAGTTCAGTTTGCTTTTGCTGAATTCACTGACCACAAGAAATTAAACCAAACACTGTAATGCTCACAATCTGTTGTTTTCCTGTTGGAAGGATCTGCTTTCCTTGTAGGAACCCAGGGCTGGTGGTTGTTTTTGTGTTTCCTCTTTCCACTCCCCCACAGTGAGAATTCTTGCAATGTTTTCCATGTCGACAGTAGAAGTTAGATTTAGGATTCACCACACTACGCGCCCTGCCTACTGAACCCAGAGCTTATATGATATATATGAACTAAAAACAGGATGATGGAAGTGCAATGGGCTCGGTTCCATCTCAACAGATGGATGTGAGTGTGTGCCGCCAAGAGAGCACGTCACATATGTCTGTTACGGCAAGACCCCCTGCCCAGATCATCTAAACTGCTATCTATCCTGATTTTTTACATGTCTGTGGTTTGGGGGTGTGGCACTGCTGCATCATTTCTAGGCTGGATTAAATTCTGAAAATAAACTACAAGCATTGTGGCCAGCAGCAGAGATAATGGAATTATTTAAATCAGCAAAAAAGGTAGTGGAATGCAGAAAAACATTCTGTGGGGATCTCCAGATGGAGACTGACGCTAAGAGGGCTACAAAATAGGCTAAACCAAAATTTCCTGCTGTGGCATCTCTCCTGTGCACACTGGTATCTGTGAACAGTGCCACTCCGTGGCAGTTTCCGTTCCGGGAGAAAGCTGAAGTCAGCGTAGAGAGCACAGGACTCCTGTTCTTGTTCATAGTACTGACTTAATAAGGTATAAACCAGCAACTGCTTTTGTCTCCATACGAGGGAGGCAACTAAATTTGTATTTTGGTATGGTCCTTTGTAAAAATAATGTCTTTTTACTCTGCTTCAATCAAGACCCCCTGAATAACAGGCTTCTGCTTGGTTTATTGTAATTTCCATACCTGCGGCAGTTTGGAGCTGCCTGTAATTACTTATCGATAAGACATCAGCCACAGCATGGCTCAGGAGATTAGCAGCTGAAAGTCTTGGCTCTCGAAGTTCCTGATTCAGGTGCCTTCTGGACCAGAACTGTCTGAGACTTGTTACCACGAGATGTCTCTTTGGTTGCTTTTGTGAAGCAGATTGCTGGTTGCCGTCCCAGTCCCCATCACCGGTGTATTTTAGAAAGACTGTCTGGGCTAGGCACTTGGTTTGAAGCAGAGAGAGACAGCTTGATGTAGAGGCAAGAAATGGATTTATCTCCTCTAGACATGAAGTGTTCCCCCCTACCCAGAATAAAGGCATGTGGATAAAATACTAACGTGGAAGTCAGTGTGATGAGTGTGCAGGGATATTGTCTGCTTTTGTGAGGAAATTGAAGACTCGGGTCTCCAGTGCTGTCACTTGGGTTGGACAAGCACTAAACTTTACTCAAAATGTCTTAAAAGAAAGTGACATCCTTGAGCTTCAGTGTTTCCCATTTGTGTGTTAAAGTGGTGTTCTTTAGAGATGTTATAGGTACAGTAATTATTTTTCTCTGTAAAGAATGCAGTCTCTTTATGGGAAATACTGTTTTTTCTCTTTTTTTACCTCTGGAAACTAGAAATCCTGTTTCGAGTCCACCCCCTCAAGGCAGTGTCATAGCTGATCTTCCAGGGAGAAGGGCCATCAAATCAAACTAAACCTTTGTTCACATAGGTGTATAAGACTGCAGGACCTAACCTGTGTAGCTGTATGAATTATATATATGCATAGTAGCATAATACATATGCTTCATTATCCTATTTTGAGCTCTGTAACACACATACAGATAAGTACTTGCACCAAATCTGTGTGTAATAATTGAATCATCTAATACATTTACTCTCAAAAGTCTTTAGCATTTTTAAGTCTTTTCATTGTACACGGGGATATTTCCTCTGTATAAAAGCAGAAATGTGCTCAAACAATGGATTTGCCATCAGTGATTAAGAAACACCCTTATTTAATACACTGGAGAGCTCTGCCTAAAAGCTGATGCCATGGCACCAGCCACTGTGTCCTGCATGAATTGGGTTCTAATCCTGTCTTCCTTGCAATAGAAATCTTCCCGGTATGTTCAGTGTAGTAAGATAGGGCCTCCACGTGCTTGTATTCCAATAAATGTGATTACAGATCAAATGCTGCTTTCAGATGTGCCTGCAGGGCTCTTGTTGACTTCAGTTGGAGTCCCAGTGATGCACCATGGAAAAATACGATTCTTTACATCTTCTAGTTGAACTGAAACATGAACTTATTAGAATAAATGTGTCTGTTACTGAGATTCTCTAAAGAACATAGAGTCTCATCTGCCAAACCAGGTATAAATAGAAAATCCATAGTTTTGGACACGTCATCTGAAATTGTATTTGGTAGAAATTTGTGATCCGCATTATAGTGTATAAGGGAATAGATCCACTGTAACAGAAAAATTGCCCAATATGCCAGAAATATTAGCTACTCAAACAGAATTCTATCTGTAATGTTTAAACTGCCATATAAAAACTTAGCGCTGTGGTCTCGTGAGAGTCAAAAAGATTACTGCTTGTCTGCCAGTAAGGTAGACTGAAGTGGAAACTGAGAATGTGTTACTTAGGCTGCAAGGAGACAAGATTCTGCTGGTAAGATCATTGGTTTTAATGCTATTAGAGAAGGAGTTGTTGTCCATATGGTTCTAAATGAAAATAATATTTAGCTTTCAGTTTAAATGCTTATATGCAAATGGAATCTTTTGCTGTAGGAAAAAAATCAGGGTGAGCAAGTGAAAGAGTGCACATAGTGTTAATGTGTTTGGAAGTGTTTCTAGTTTTTACTGGGTAAGTAGGAAGGATATAGGAGCATCACTGAGCAAGACATGCAGTGTCTCTGTCCCAGAAAGTTTGTAGTCCAAATGGATGAGATGAACAAATGGCAGGAAGAGCGATGACCGACTTTGTTGAGTGTGTGGCAGCTGTGAAATTAAGTATGAAAACTTAATTCAGATCTCTTAAATTTAAGTCTAGTGCCTTAGTCATGAGACTAACTTTGTCATCTGATAGGTGACGTAATAAACAAGGATCTTCATGCTGACCTTCTGGGAGGCAAGTTGGCTGTATTATATCCTACCAAACAGTCTCCAGAATGAGTGCCTGTGTATTGGCTTGGGGGCAATTTTTAGTTTAACTTCTGAGCAGAATGTAGATCAGACATTGCAGCTTCCAAATTCGCTTTTATTTGTTTGATCTCTAGCCTCAAAGCTCTGAAGTGAAAGCCTTAAATAAAATAAACAAAGATGGGAGTGTGAAACAAGAAACTGTGCTTCATTATGCTTAGAGTACTCTAGGAAGGACACAGAGACTCGTGTTATGCAGACGTGAAGTGTTCATAGCAAGGAAGAAAATAAATCTTCACTTGATGCCTATCCTCCTCTCCCCCCCACAAAGCCTTTTATGTCTGAGGCAGAAGGAAGTCTGCTTGTGGGCTACATGGCCTGGGATAATAAAGCACCAGGTCCCAATTCTGCAGTCTTTGTGCAGGTGCAGCTCCCAGTGATGCTCGTAAGAGCCGTACATGCACGAAGTCTAACTGTGGCAACCTACCTTGAGGCAGGAGACCATGTGGGAGAGTGTGAGATCTCCATCGTGCACTGGGAAGCAAAAGGTATTTTTTTGCAGCTTAGAGACAGGAAAGTAAATGAACACGCTGTTTTCTTGAGTGTAACGAGCTGTGGCTGGTTAGAGGGCCTCTGTCTGGAGTGGCTGTGGTTGAGTTTGGATTAACTTTGGGTAAGGGTTTGGGTCTGGGGCTCTCCTGGCTTTGTCAGAACTTCAATGACTCTGCATGCTAGTTTGAGAAATAGCCCATGGAGCTCGTTTATCTTTGGTAGATGAATATTACACAAAATAGCAAGAAAGGAAAGTCTATCTGTTGCTGTTCAGCGTAGGCTCCCTACCTTTCCAACTCAGTAATGTTTGGGTCTACGTCACTCCCCGTGTGCTTTTTATGAGACCATATATGAGCTCACATTCTGTTGTTATTTGTAGTCAAATGCAACCTGGGTCACATCACATTTTCCTTTACATTAAATAAAGTAGCAAGACAGAGGCCATAACTGAATTATCAGGCTGACCTCCTAAATGTCACTGGATAATAAACATGCAAAAAGAATTCTCATTAAATACACATCACTAGCACTTTAATATCTAGGCAAATTAGACTGCTTTGGGGACAAGTGAGGTCAAATATCTTCTTTTGTGTGTGTGTAATATGGATTAATTCTCAAACTGGACAAAAGCACAAACTGCGGTACCGTTTTACGTCATTACCTAGGGCAGAAACAAACTGTGCCAGGGTGTTTTTGTATTGTGGAAATGCAGTTTATTTGAGTAACCTCCTTTCAGCGGTTCTTGCTTGTTCCCTGGAGGACAGACAAAACTGTGTACTAACCTAGTCTACTAAAGCCTATGTAGTGTCTATGAAGAAATCTGAATATTATTTGAACTTCTCTAATATCTTCAAGTTACGGATGAAAAAATGTTTTTAAAAAGTATTGCTGAACACAATGAAAGGGGTATTCCAGGTCTTTCTAATGAATGTGGAAGCTGTACCTAACGTTGGTCTAGATTTCTATACAAGATTGATTCATTAGTGGGTGAAAATTAGAAATTTGTATGAGGGAAGGCTGAGTGCACCCATGTGTCATTTTGCATGAACAAACACCTCTTTGGGCAGGAATAAATATATATTGCTAGTTCTTTATGTACGGTTTCAATAGATACTTTGCAAAATGGAGTCGTAGTTTGCAGGACCAGCTAACTTAGTCTGTGTATTTTACAAGAGGGAGATAATTGTTATGTGTTCCCCACCTCGGCTATACTGATGCAGCTTTACTGATGTATAAAGTAACACTCAAACTGTATTGTGGATTATATCGGTCCCTAATACTTTAAGTGGTATACTTAGCAGTTATAGCAGAAAGAAATGTCAAGACAATCTTACTGGTACTAGTTTTGAGAAGGATATTAATAGTGGTGGTCTGTAGTTGGAAAGCAAACGTAAAGTAGGATCTGCCAGGAAATTAATCTTACAGTAGTCCTGTGAAGAAGGTGTTTCTTCTTTACATAACAGAGCCTGACAGGACTGTGCTGGTAATAAAAAGGGGTTTGTTTTGGGTTTTGATTTAGCTTTGCTAAAGCAGTGCGAATGCTGGCAGTTCACTATTGCTGTTTACTATGTGTTTTTTAAAATTAGATAATGGCAGAGCAGTCCCATATGTCAATAATAAACAGTTGAAGTAGGTTTGTATTGGAAAAAAATGGGGTTGTCAGCAGAATGGTATTATTTGTCACAACAGTGGTTAACAACCGAGTATTTTATATTGCTAGGCTGTTATCAGTTGGGAGGCAATTTTATTAGCTGGAAAGAAGAGCAGTTTGGCAGAGCAGCAACTGTGCTCTGTGGAGAAGTCAGTGTGATCGCGGTGCACAGATCATTGTGCCACGGCTGGAGAAGGGAGCCGTGCTAACAAAGCTTACGCAGGATGTCAAGTAGTTGCTGTAATATCTGGTCTTACCCTGCATTTGCATGGTTGTGGCTAGGAAGCAGAGCATCCTTCTTGTGTGTGCTGGGAGCAGCTGCTAGCTTCGAAATGACGCGGAGCACAGTTAGTAAGTCCTCTAATGGACATTGTCTTCTGTGTCTGTTGTTTTATTAGTCATGTGTAAAATTCACTGAACTGGTATAATTAGAATTACTTTACTACTTTATAAATTTTAAAATCGGTGTTCTAATCTGAATCCCTCTCACGTCAGGGAGCTGGAGATTTCATATGTAAAAAGGACACTGAGGAATCTCCTGTGTCCACAGTTTTTCCAAATACCACCTTGCTGGCTTATTCTGTAAAGTTTGGCCTCCCTTAGATCTAGGGCACGGCAATGTCTTTAGTTAGCTAGTATCTAGCAAGTATCAATCATTGGAAAGGTTTGGAGGGTCTGTGTATTTGTGGGTCGCTCCCAAAATCTCACTGTTTGTTTATAACAAAAAGGTGATCCCTTCTTTATGTAAATCACAGGCTCTGCTTTTCTTCAGGCACATGCTGTCAATACAGCCGTTTGCCTTGTGTCATCACGTATTCTGCTAATGCACTTGGCTCTGTTCTTTAAGTATGGACAGGATAGGGTTATTTTTCAAAAAAAATCCTTAGATAATCTGCACTCGGATCTGCTTAACTTCAGTCATTCTGATTGGAGTGATAATTACAACTACATTGGCAGCTTGCTCCTAATCCTGATCAAATCAAAAATACTCTAAAAGACAGTGAAGTGAGAACTACAGTATCTTGTTCTTTACTTCTGGGTTGCAAATAGTTACAGCTTGTAGCAATTACAGAATGTGAAATGTGTGGTTCTGTCCAGTGTGACTTTTATTGCAAGTCTTTTCCTAAAGTGTCGACTTAGGGAATTGTGTGACCATATCTAGCTTGCCTGCTTTTTGCAGCATGGCTTTTTAGTCCTCCTGCTTGTAATGAAGAACTTGAGAATATGGCCCAGACTCACTTCAAAGGTCAGTAACTGAAACCCCACGACCAGTATGCTTCATTGCCTCATGATTTGGGTAGTGTGAGTTGTGCTTTTTGCTACTTGTGTGTATCAATATGCTGTGGACTTGCTCACATAGTAATACTGAAGAAGGACGTGTAGGGCTGGATGCTTATTTACCACCTGAACTAGCACTAATGTAGTTAGTTATTTTTCTATATGTTTTTGTTCAAAATTCTTTTTTCACCAAATCACATTACAAAGAATTTTGTATCTCTCATTATTCAAGTGTCAAGGAGTGAATTAATGGTGCTTGGTTTTGTTAAGTTAGTTTTACATCATAGAACTGCAGAAAATTCTGGAAATGAAAGAAATCTGTAGTTGCATGTTTTGGGTCTCTTTAATAAGATACTTGGTGAGGAGAGATCTCACAGATACCAAAGCAGAAATCTGTTTATGGGAATGTACTGCAAAGTAGAGACCAGCTGCAGGTCTCTAAAGAGGAAAGTTACTGGCTTATTTAAATGCAGACCAATATAAAGTATTTAAGATGTATAATCTATATAGAATGAATGACTCTTTTTAAGTATTCAGGATACGTTCCTATTCTACATTGACACTGTCTATAGCAGTGTTTCCTTTTGGTGGGTGTTATAAATTAGTGTTGGTGTTTTCTTGAAGCATGTGCTGGTGTTTTCTTGAAATCTCTCCGTAATTCCTCCAAGAGTGGATATTTTGAGTGCTTGGGCAGTTTATTTGGCTGTCTCCAGTGTAGGACAGAACCCAAGAGAGCCCCTCAAGGGCTCGGCTCCATGTGAATCGGCTCAGCTGCTGCTCTGCTGGACTTTCTGGGGGCACCACCTTAGAATCGTAGAATCATTTAGATTGGAAAAGACCTTTAAGATCATCGAGTCCAACCGTTAACCTACCACTGCTAAGTCCACCACTAAACCATGGCCCTAAGCGCCACATCTAGATGTCTTTTAAATACCTCCAGGGATGGTGACTCAACCACTTCCCTGGGCAGCCTGTTCCAGTGCTTAACCCTTTCGGTGAAGAAATTTTTCCTCATATCCAATCTAAACCTCCCCTGGCGCCACTTGAGGCCATTTCCTCTCGTCCTATCGCTAGTTACTTGGGAGAAGAGACCAACACCCACCTCGCTACAACCTCCTTTCAGGTAGTTGTAGAGCGCGATGAGGTCTCCCCTCAGCCTCCTCTTCTCCAGGCTAAACAACCCCAGCTCCCTCAGCCACTCCTCATCAGACTTGTGCTCCAGGCCCTTCATCAGCTTTGTTGCCCTTCTCTGGACACGCTCCAGCACCTCAATGTCCTTCTTGTCGTGAGGGGCCCAAAACTGAACACAGTGTTTGAGGTGCGGCCCCACCAGTGCTGAGTACAGGGGCACGACCACCTCCCTGCTCCTGCTGGCCACACTATTTCTGATACAGGCCAGGATGCCGTTGGCCTTCTTGGCCACCTGGGCACTCTGCTGGCTCACGTTCAGCCGGCTGTCGACCAGCACCCCCAGGTCCTTTTCCTTTGAGCAGCTTTCCAGCCACTCTTCCCCAAGCCTGTAGCGTTGCCTGGGGTTGTCGTGGCCGAAGTGCAGGACCCGGCACTTGGCCTTTTTGAACCTCATGCAGTTGGCCTCGGCCCATCGGTCCAGCCTGTCCAGGTCCCTCTGCAGAGCCTTCCCACCCTCCAGCAGATCAACACTCCCGCCCAGCTTGGTGTCGTCTGCAAACTTACTGAGGGAGCACTCGATCCCCTCATCCAGATCCTTGATAAAGATATTGAACAGGACCGGCCCCAAAACTGAGCCCTGGGGAACACCGCTTGTGACTGGCCGCCAACTGGATTTAACTCCACACCATCCCTCAAACACTGGCATGCTGCCCCCAAGCCTATCTCTGGTGAGCCTGGTTTTATCCCTTTCCCCCTTCAAATCTAGTTTAAAGCTCTTTCAATGAGCCCTGCTAACTCCTGTGCAAAGATCCTTTTCCCCCTTTGGGAGAGGTGTACCCCGTCTGTCACCAGCAGGCCTCGTGTCATGTAGACCGACCTGTGATCAAAAAACCCAAAATTCTGCCAGTGACACCAGGCTTGGAGCCAGGTATTGATCTGATGGCTCTTCCTGTTTCTTCCCTCATCATTCCCTGCAACTCGTGCTCCTGATCCCTTAACCAGTCGTCCCAAGGCCCTGAAGTCTCTCTTGATTGCCCTTGGACTTGTTGCAACTTCATCGCTGTCTACCTGAAAAACGAATAATGGATAGTCATCTGAGGGCCATACCAGGGTGGGAAGCTTTCTCTCCACATCTTTAACCCGGGCGCCAGGGAGGCAGCAGACTTCCCTAAGAAGTGGGTCTGGTCGGCATCTTGTGCCTTCTGGTCCCCTCAGCAGGGAGTCTCCTATGACAATGACCCGTCTTTTTCTCTTTATGGAAGGAGTTTTGACGCAGGGTGTAGGCTGACTTAACCTTGGCGACACGCCAAGCTAGATGAACCGTCGTCCGTGTTATTGTTGGGTTCCACTTGCAGAGCCTCGTACCTGTTACGCGAGGGCAGCTGGGGAGGTGGGGCAGTCACAGAGGAGACGCGCCTGCTGGCCGGGCAGGAGCTTGTCGCCATTGCCCCCATCCCTTAAGTCACTGTGTTCAGCCAGGCGGAGGGAGGATTGGGCCCTCGTATCATGCGTCCTGTCTGCCTCTGGGGCCTGTCTCGGGGAAGGCAGGGTGCCATTCCAGTAGTCTCTCTCTCTTTCGCGCTCCCTGGTACTCCTCAACCCACTCACCTCCTCCCGGAGCTCCGTCACTAAGCGGAGGAGCTCCTCTGCCTGGGCGCAGCTCCCGCAGCTGTGCTCGCTGCTGCCGTCCAGCACTGGCGTAAGAGCAGGCGCAGCTGCACCCTGGCACCTGGGCGGCAGCGCGTTCCCCCGGCGCTCTGCCTGGGAGGCTGCGTCAGTCGTGGTGGGTGCAGAGCTTAGAGAGGCTGTGGCTGTCTGCCAAGTGGGTACCATTGCTCCCTGGTCGACCTTCTCCCAACACAGCAGTTTTCATAGTCAAATGTAGCGTTTGGGAGAAGTGGAGTGAGGCTTTTAGTAAGACTGCTGACTGCTCTGTACATCTTTGGCTACCCAAAGATGGGAAGTGGGGATATCGAGGGAAAATGTACCAACTGTTCCCCGTATTGTGTGTCCCAACTTCTTGTAACTTTAGTGGGAGATGAGTTTTTACCAGCCTATTGACAATAAAACTGCATATTTCTCTGGTAACCTGAAAAGTAGAAATAGTTTTTATAAAGGTAGAAGTATTTCTTGCTCTCTACCTGATATGCACTTCCCCATATATTCATCACTAGTTTAACTACCCCTCTTTCTGTTTGTTAGTAGCTGTGTTTAATGCAAAAATGTCTTGCCACGCAGACCTGCAGCAGCTGTCGAACTGGGTCAGATCAATTGTCCATCTAATCCTGTAGTTTATGTCTAAAAATGTCCTTATGATCTAGGAGAAAAAGGGAAGAGCACTTAACTGATCCGTGTACCATATGCATGTTTGGAAGGGATTGTCAGTCCTAACGTTTTGAGAACAATTTGGCCTTAATGAGTCTGAGTTGAAATGAGCTCTAATGTGATCAGAAATCCACCTCAATAATTGCAAGTACCTTAAGAAACATACACCCAACTCCTCTACCAATTCCTGTGTCTGTCCTATCCCACAGGCACTTACACAGATTGACTTCCAGCAAAGCACTGCAGTACTTTAGAAAATCAACACTGCAGAAGGAATCTTTTTCTTTTCTTAGCTTCGTATCAGAACCAACCTTTTGTTTCTGTATCATTTCCTTGCATGACTACACCTCCCTTTCCTTGCCATCCAATTTCTTTGTTTTCCAATCTGTCCATAACTATATGATGTACATGACTCATTTTCCTAGAATATGCTAAAACAGGGGCTTCATGGTTAGCCATGTTGTAGTTTTCTTTCTCAAAGTGGGGGTTAAGCATGTCAGTTGAAATGCTCAGGGAGCTAGAAGATGCTGCTTCTCGAGAAAACAAGGTTCCGCTAGTCTTAACAGTGCTGTCGTGCCTCTCAATATGCTGCAATTCCCATGCCTTCCTGCTACCCATGCTGTGGTTTACCACTAGAACACCAAAATCTTCTGTCCTAGATGGGCTTTTTCAGATGTCACATCAAGAACAATCAAAATTAAGAACCAGGCTGTTACAAAGAATTGGATTTTTCTCAAATACACATACTTATTTTTCTGCCTATGCTGGAAACTTGCATTGTGCTGCCCTGTGTGCAGCCTCTGTAGAGTTATCAAGCCTTACATTCTACCTCACCTCTATGTTCAGTCACGTGAGTTCAGCCCAGCATATAAATAGATACAGGTATGGTCAAGTCAAACATGGTCATTTCAGGAGTGCTAAATACTACACATGCAAATGGAATCTTACTTGAAATACTAAAACCTGTTGAGTTTCCAAAATTAGGATAGGAGAGGCTTTCAGTTACCCTTGTTACATGGTATTTTGGCAATTCGCTTCTAAATATAGGCCTGAATATAGCAGTGGATATCTTAAGAGAGAATGGAGACGAACGGTGAAGCTCGGGTGTAATTGAGAAGACTTAAAATGATGATGCAGTTTTACAAAACTCCGGCCAGTGTCGTCTGGCCACTAAAACTGGTTTCAATTTCCTGGAGAGTTTGAGGCTACGGTGTGGATAAGGAAAGTGAAATGTGGGCATTTTCAAGAAGAAGGGTGTGGAGGGCAATGCTGATGGTTTCACCCAGCTGCGTGAGAAGATTTACTCTTGACCTTAAAAACCTTGATGGCATGGATGAAGGAAGAAAGCAGGATCACTAGCTTATACCTGCATGGTTGTGTAGAAATAAATACATGTGCTGACTTCTATGAGGCATTTTTTTTGAGATGAGTTATGGCAAGCTGTTCCAAAATTCAGCGAATCATAAATAAAGACGTGTAGTGGGTAGAAAACTAATTCTGTCATCATGCCTTCTAGGCAGGTCTGGTGGTGAGCAGATCCCATGCAGTTGCTTCTAAATATGTGGGAAGTCATCATTGCCAAAATTAGCAACACCAAAAGACAGCTCAGGAGCTGTTTCTAGTTGTGCCTAGGCATGATGATCCACAGCCAGCTGAAAGCCAGGAGCAATGGGGACCCCATAGTTTAGTATTTTTGCATAATTTCCATAGTACCACATACTTCTTTTAACAAGAGCACCTCGCGTTACATGCAGTGCTCTAGGGTTTAGCTGGGGGGGTGTGCTGAAGTTAGCACAGGCTTCTGCGCACCATCCTGGAGGATTAGCACTTGGTGAGGAGTAGGAAGTTTAAGGCATCAGTACAAGCCTTTAAAAAAAACCCGACAGCAAAAATGCAGTGTGTGGATTGTGCTGTAAGTATTTAAGAGTGGAAGAAGGATATATGCTGCTTAGAAGATCATGTCTCAGACTGTGGAGTAATTCTGATGTGGTATAGCTTATTATCTCTTCAGTTCAGTAAGTGTATAGTGACTTTAGTAATGGTGTCTTTTTAATTAAAAACTTCTAAGAAGCTCTTAGATCTAAAGTTTGGTAAATTCCCTTCAATGCTCAAAATGTACGTCAGTGAGAGAGAATTTGTTTTATCTAGGAGGTTATTGCCTGTAATGATCCTTGACCAACAACCCATATAAAACCCTATTTTTTTCCATAGATACAAGGATATGTCTGAAGCACAGTCTAAAGTTTCTGGATTGAGAGAATAAATCAATCTATATGGTCAGTTTGATCCCTCACCTTGTAATGAAATGCCAGGTTTGAGAGTTTTAATTGAACATTGTTCTGTAAGGAAACAGTCTGAGTCTAGCAGATCACTGCATAAAAGCCACTACAGAGAAATGTCTTGTGATACTTCCAAGCAGGGTCCCAGCTCCATCATGAATAGTCAGTCAAATTTTGGTGTTATCTTGTCTTTCAAGGAAAACAGACTACTGATGTCTTTCAGTTTTTTAGTATATGGGCCACTGCATTTTACCACTACCTCAGAAAGAAACATCAAGGGACTTTTCAGATTCTTTCTAGGAAGAAAAATAGGAAACTGCTGGAAACTGGTTTTTGGCCATTGGTTAAATATAGCTTGTAAAAGAATCATCCCATTTTTTCCATGTGTCACAAGTCACTTGGTTAATTAATGATTGTTTTCAATTGGATGAACTGTTTTAAGTCAAACTTTGATGAATGCAGGCACAAAACAAATTATTAAATAGAAAACTACAGTAAAACATTATTATGTTGTAAATCGAAAAGAAGGATGAATGATGCCAGAGAGCAATTCACCATACACGAACAGAACAATTTGTTATTGTTCTGCTTAGTGGTAGACTTTCCCTTTAAGCCATGTGCATATAAATAATTTAAAAGCAAAATTGTAAATCTATGCAGTGATAAATAAGCTTACAATAACAAAACATCAAATGAATATTCAAAATATATGAAATGTTTTCTTGTAAGTGCAGTTTATAAGTAACTGTGTACGCCTGATTTAAAATCTCTGGATAGAAACTCTGTTCTCAAATCTGGGTCGATCGCATGTCCAGATCCTAGTGGTCAAGGCCACATTCTGTTTACATCTACAAATGTAGCACTTTATTAAGTAAAAGTCAAGACTTCCACTACTGCAGTAAAAGCAGAATTGAAGATGCTAAGTCCAGCTTGTTTATAAGCAATACTACCTATAATGAAAAGTGTTTGGGTTAATTAAACAGGGAGAATTTACTGGAAATTATATTTCCGATCTGCTTATGTTCAGAGGGAGGAGAATTCTGAAGTTCTGTGTATCTGCTTCTACTGCCTGGTCTTAGACCAGAATAACACTGAATCAGTATGAAAAAAAAGAAGCTTGTATTTGGTGTTCAGTAAGAATAATTGCTTTCAAATTTTTTTTAAAAATATATTTTATTTAACTGCTAAGATTCTGCTAACAGACTCTGAACTCACTTTCTGCTGTCAAATTAAGAAGATGGAGAATGTAGGTTAAAAACAACGCAGTTTCTACAACAGGAAAAGACAAAAAATATGGACTGTTGCATTAATTCACAGTCCTGCATTGAGATTTAAACTAAAACAAGTACATAAAGGTAAAACTGGTGTAGGAATGATTTTGGTAAGCAGGCATACAGCTACTGCATGGAATTGTGACAAATACTGCTTTCCATTCAAGACAGAAACAATCCTAACCTGGTGTCCTTTGCAGCCCTTTAGTACGATGGTCGTAAGAGCACTTGAGCTACAAGAGCCCATTTCTCCAGGTTGAGTTCGTCGGTGTTTCCAGGGGGATTCGCCCGTTACAGAAGTGCAGCTTTCTTTTTGAGTAACTGGCAGCATCTCCTCAAACTCAAGTCCTGTTCTTTAAAAAAACAAGTTCAGCCCTGGCAGGGAAAAATGGGTTCTCACTACCCTCAGGTTTGAGCATAATAAATACCCAAGGCCAGGTCTTCACCGCAGTGGTGGGCAGGTGTGGAATTGGCACAAAATTGGCACCTGTGAGCTGTGTGCAGCTGCCAGGAGTGTCGGCTGCTGCTGGGCTGCCCTTGCCATCCCCGAGCACAGGGGACAGCGATAGCACACGGGGACCATCCTGGGCTGGCGTTCCTGCAGCTGTGCAATGTCCCAGAAGCGGTAAGAGCTATCTGACAGCTTGGAAACGGGGACCTGCTGACTGGAAGTATGGGTCTGTTGTGCCAGTGACTGCAATTTGTGAATAATATCTGTCTTCAGATACCACGTAGCATGTCAGGCTTAGAGACGGACAGAAAATGGGGGTTTACCTTCAGCCTTCCCAGTCAGCAAGCTGTTTTCTCTCACTGGTGTAGGTAGAGTTGTTGTTAGGGTTTTATCCTTGCTAAAACTGTAGGGTACAATATGTTTGTGAATTGACTGCATATTTTTAAGGAAATGGCGGGACCTGCTGGAGGAGGGAGGTCCCTGAGGCTGGGGAATGGCTGTCACAGCCCTGTTTGCGCCCAGGCTGAGAAGTCTGGCAGGGTTGGCATCAGCACAGGCAGGGCTCCCGCTGCCCTCACCCTCTTCGCGCAGGAAGGGGGATTGCTTATCCTGCCTGCAGGTCTCCAGGGGCAGAGCCTCCTTGCACCTGGGCTCTGCAGGGCTGGTTCCTGGTGCAGGGAAGGCAAGGCTGAGCTTGTGAGCTCCTGCGTTGCTGCTTCAGAGCAGCAAGAATGTTTGGGGCTGGTGATTGTCCCATGTGCTGGCTGGGAACCTGAGCTTTAGCAGCTGCTGTGCACGTTCCTGCACACACTTCTAGTGTCTTTTTGCAAGAATTGAACGAGTCACTCTTTTAGTTACCTGAGTTAATTGTGTTTGTTAATGATTTTCAGCTTTAAAAAGAAAAATCCTGTATTCATCTTAATGCCTTGCTGTTGCTACATAGGCAGTCCTTTGCTACATGGTTGTGCATGCAAGGATTTCATTAAAACCTTAATAACTAAATAAGCTCCACACAGTCTAGACATCTATGAAATAGCACTATGGGGACATTTCTCGAGTTCCTCAATTGCACACATTACTATGAACTATTTTTTGATATTGGATAATAATACTCTAGCTTTGCTGGTGAGGTATATATATAGATTACGAGGCAGCCTGAACAGCGAGCCCAAGAGCAGTGGTTTACTCGGGAACTGTTCGAGGTATTTCCTTTGATCATGCCACAGCTGAGAGAGACTCACATCTCCTAGAGACCAAGACTAAAGTATTCGCACTGGGGTGCCTGAAGTAAGTTTCCTAAATGAAGTGGCCTGATTCCTTTTTCAGAGATACTGAACACAAAAACCTTTTTTTTTTTTAAGCTTTCACGCTTTGCAAAGTGGCTCTGATAGTCACTTTTCTGGGTGGCTGCCAGTATTTTGGGCAGTGGTAACTCCCGTATGTAGGGTGTTCGGCACTGGTGAAGCTTCTCCCTGGGTACCTCTGTGCACTCCAGCTGCAGGGCAAAGCTCCGGCTGGGCTCCTGCTCTTGCATTCACCCCTGTGGAAATGTCCCATGGCCAGGTGAGACATCAGTCACGGGTGTGCAGCCCTGTATTGTCATGGTACGGTGTTGGTGACAACTGCACACACTAGTCCATGTCATGGCTTTGGAAAGGTGTCACCCATTGGCACTTGGGGACCCAAACAGCTGCTGCTGCAGACCGGTCCAGCCTTGTTCGCGTGGGCTCAGCAGGGGCTTGGGGAGTGAAAGGCAGTAATCGCATGTCCTGCAGCAGTGCCGTAGGCTGCACCAGGATGGCAGAACTTCTCCATAGGAAGGGGCTATTCTTGCCCTTGCCCGGCAGCAGAGCAGGGACCTGTTTCAGAGATGGAGCAGCCCCAGCGCCCCACACCGTGCCCGTGTATCCTGCTGTCCTGGCAGGGCGTGGCCAATGGACCTCGGGCCCACGGCTCAGCCCTCCTACAAAAGGGAGAGGGGCCGGACCACAGCGGCACACAGTAAATTCCTCTCTTTTTGGCGCAGGTAACTAGAAAATAAAAAAAACCTGAACAAGTATCTTGGTGTAAGTGGATATGAGGCAGGGACAGCCTTGTTAGCTGCAGTGGGGACATGGCTGCCACTTCTCACTGTGAGCAAAGGCATCGATGTCTGCCCCTACCAGGGAGAGCTGCATCCTCCCTCTACAGCGGTAAGGCTGCAGGCACCTGCTTTCCTGTGATGGCACGTACATAACTACCCCTGCAGCCCTATATCATGCCAGATAAGCTTACCTCATAGAAGCGGGAGCTGTCTTGCCCTCCCTGGGTTTGGAAGCCATGACTGTAACAGATGTGTTCCACATCTGACCTCTGTTTTTCTATAGCTCCTGTGCACATTTTTAATTTAAAATTCTGCTCTTTCCTATAAAAGGTAAAGAAGATGTCAAGGTCTTGCTGTTCCCATTCCAAATGAAATGGGTTCATGTCCTGTTAATCAAGGAGTACTGCCGCAGCATTTGTCATTTCCCTTTAAAGTAATGGGTGGTTGATACCTGTCATTTCTCAAGAAACTATATACCAGATTAAGGTGTATTTATAGAAATCTCAATTGCTTGTAACTTGGCTGAAGCCAAGTTTAGGCATACCATTAGTAATGCATAATGAAATGACCTAAGTGTAGTTAGATTTGGGAGGGGGAAGAGAAAGCTATTTGAGTTGGATAGCTTGAGGATGCTGTTTTACTATTAAAATTAAGCTTCTGACCCCTGGCTCTGAAGTGATAAAAATAAATCTTCCTATATTTCTCTTCTGCATTTAATCTTCTATGTTGGAAAAGATAAAGAATAAAATCTCCTTCTTTCCCTTGTTTCTTTCTTTTCCAGGTACAGGACCTATTTATGCTACAGACCCACTCCTATATATGTTCCTGTTAATACTGCATAAGCTTGTACATTTATTAGTAAACCACTGACAGACTTCTTCCTCCACTACTCCTCAGCCAAACAAAAAGGAACCTATTTAAAAACAGAACAAACCCCTGACAAAAAAATACCTACGGTTTTAAAGATGGACAGAAAGAGACTGAAAGAAGCATGATAAATTCTACCTGGGGGGAAAAGCATATTTTTGGGGATGCCACAGAAAGTAAACCACATAGAATAATGCATCTAGTTTCCAGATTCTACGGTGTAAAGCCCTGCTCTGTGCATGGCACTTATGATTTCTCTATTTTAATGTAATATTTTTTCTTTTCTAAACCTTTCCTCTGACTCTTCATTTTGCACGAACTGTTGAGCAGTTATCTTTATGACAATATGTAAAGATGTTGGGTCAAAGCCCTTCCTAAGAAAGGAATTATTTTTAGTAGATTATTGTGTTTAGGTTTTTTGGAATTCCTTTTTCTTTTTTAATTAAATTATTTCTTTTGGAGACATTTTAATTAAAAAGGTACATCTTACCATAATTAATATTCACTGTCAATAATATTTATTTTTAAATGAAGATTGGAAACAAGGTAAGACATTTGTTTATAAACTGTATTGTATATTGCTGAATAACAGTTGAATAAAAAGATTTTGAAATAAAGTTTTTACAGGTGTGTGCGCCTTTCCCTGTGTCCTGAAGCTCCCTGAGAAGGCTCCATGGCCATGTCTGTTCCCTACCTCGTCACAGCACAGAGAATTGAGGAAAGGTGCATCACAAACAAAATAAAATTGAAATCCGTTATTTATTACACACCCCCATGTATTGCCAAACCCCACAGCGCAATGTGCTGACAGCTAGTCACAAGCTACAGCTATGGTTACACCAGTTATCTCTGGGCAGTTAATGCAAGATCTAGTCAGATGGACAGTGTGACAGTGTGGAGCGTTCAAGGTAAGTTGCTTTGGTTTTCTCCAGGCCTCTTTGAAAAAAAGAGTCGTCAACCAGTGGAAAATAAAAATAAAAATGGATTAACCTGGAATGTTGTATTCCCCAGACCTGGGTCCAACATTTGTTTAAAATATATTCAGATTTTTAAAAGTACATAATTGAGTCACTTGTCTTACCAAGTGAGCTTTCCTCTAATGAAGCAAAAGGCTTTTTTACAGTAAATACAGAAGTTTCTTTCCTGCTCCAAAATGCTTGTTTTTTAAGTGAGATAATAGGATGACTTGGTAAAGAAACATGACCTTCTTTAGCTGAATTTAGTGAAGTACTTTGAAATTTCCTATGTCTGACTGTGATTCTTATCCTTTCATTTGTGTAGCATTTTAGAAAGGACCTTAATTGTGGAAACAGTAAAGTGACAGCTACACCGCCAGCAGGACTCTGTCGGCAGAAGCTGTGGAGCAAAAGCAGGACGTGCCGTTGCCTCACCTCATACCTGAGTTCTCTTCTAGAAGGAGGGTAGGAAGGGATTTTCAATTTCTCAGATGGTCAGAATTTGCTTCTTCTAGGACTGCCAGTAATAGTGAAGGATTTGTGCCACTCACATCTCGCTAGGTGTGAGACCGAAACACATCTGTGTTTCATACATGCTACTACACTGCGGTAATAAAAGCCGCCTTGTACTGGGGCAGACTCACCACGGGGATCCAAAGGTGAGAAAATCTTTGTAAAAATATTCATCCCCTTAATGCCAGCTGTAGTGTCCTGTGGATTGGGGAATAATCCATAATCATCCCACAAAAAGCAGAACTGCTCTTCGGAAGGACTTGCGGGAGGTGGTTGTGGCAGCCTGGAAGCGCATCAGAGCGTGAGACACTGAAGAGCACGGTCCTTGGCTTCCATATGCGCGCGAGAGGGCAAGTCTTTTATAACCTGAAAGGAAAAGATAGGTGGAAAAAAAGATTTGAATGTCGAACCATGCCTAAACTAATACTGGCATTCATGTCTGGGAACTTGTTCAAGGACAATTATTCAATGCAGAGGTATGTGTGGAGTCAGTAATGTCTCAAGAGCTCTAATGCTTCGAGTAATGGCTGGTCATGAAAGTGAAACCTGCCTGGGTTTGAACTGTGGGTCCTCTGGCGAGCTCATCAGCACTGCTGCTTTTTCTCAAGGGCAGTGACTATTTCTCGGTGACTCATCTTCCTTCTAAGAGAGAGAACCAAAACAAATTCTTCCACAAGAGGAAGAAAAAAAGCTGCCTAAATGTATTTAGATAGATAGCCGACACTTGCAGCAGTGGACTATGTCTATCTAGGAGTAGTTAGGCTTCTATTTCAACTTCAGCTGTACCTCAGCATGGTGTCTTAGCAAATAGCTCATCTGCTTTGCTCTGATACTTTTGTTTCATCACTTACGGAGTACATTATGTCTTGAATTGCATAGTGTGTGGTTTGCAGAAAACATGGGAGGAAATACATCATCTTGCATTTGTCCTTCTCTTTGTATTGTAGCCTGTTACCTGCACAGGGATGTGGCAGCAACTGCAACTGGAAGTTTCGTGTGCAGTGGCAGGAGTAGAATTATCAAGGTCTTTTAGACTTTAATCACATTAAAGGTGAAAAAATATTAAATCTGCAACTAAAAATAACTTTTTTTTTATCCTTTCTGCGATCAGAATTAAGTGTGCCGCAGTAGGAATAACAATTCTTATATTCCAATTCACCATAAAACCTCAGAACTACTAAACAATAACCTGAGGATTTGATGAAAAATCTTTTCTAAGAGCAATAGGCATCTTTTCCTTCCAGTGAAGACCTGCACACATGCAGAGATAACTCATTCCCAGCACACAGGGTACCTTCAACAACGGAGCAGATTGCCAAGATAACCTGGCTCTACCTTTATTTTCGCTATATTTCTGCCTTCAAAAATGTGCAGAATGAGTCCTGCAGGTTTTGGGGCCTTGGTTTCCACATGCGGGCCAGCTTTTTTGTGAAGTACACAGCCTATGTTTGGCCCAGTATTTGCATAGTGCAGAGGAAATAACTGGCTAAAGAGGAGGCTGCAGCTTTCAGGACAGTAAAAAGCACTTACTTAAAGGAAGGAGAAGCATTTTGATGGAAAAATGTAAAGAATTTGGAGCCTTATTGCTTGTGAGTGTGTTAAGGACTTTTGCTAAAACATCCGTCCTTTGAGAGTGCTCTTTCTTCTGAAAAGGGCAACTGCCTCACTTCTGCTGATTGTATTTACAAAGGGCAAAGTGAGGTTTTGTTGTACCCTTAATGGACAGAGGCTAGTGGCAAATCTTGCTCTCTCATAAATCTCAGCATTCCTCGTGGTGTCTGCTGTCAGAGTCGATTAGGAATAAGTGCTTGGACTGCAGAGCCGTGGAAAGGCGGCCTGTCTCCTGCAGTGCCATGCAGAGCCGGGCAGAAAGTCCTCTGCCGGTGGTGGGGGTGTCCCCGGGCGCCTGGGGAGACAGCCCCTGGTCCCTGCACTGGGGGACAGCACAGCCAGCGGCTCCTCCTCGCAAAGCCAGCAAGCAGCCGAGCTGGGAAGCATGAGTGATGGCTGTTAGGGGCCAGACCTGAGTCATCTATAATATAATCATAAGGAAACACACATTCTTCCTGAGAGAAAATCAATAGAACTTTGCACTTTTCCTTGTTGTATTTCCAGTCTGCGCCATCAGCCATAGTTTGCTCACAGTTATACTGCTGTAAATTCACTGCGAGTTAATGGATTTCTACAAAAATGAATGGATTTACAACAGTGTAAGACAGCTGATGCTAGAGCCACGCACATGTAAAAATACATGGAACAAAAGTAGTTTTATAGCACACAGGTGACCTTCAAAGTGCCAAGACCTCACAAGTAAGAAGTAAAATTACCTAGTTCCTGGTATGCTCCTTTTGTGGCAAAACTCCCAAGGAAAATAAAGCGTGCAGTCCTGAAACCATCGCTGTGCATGGCAAGAGGGCCAGAGACCCACTGAAGGGAAGACAGGCGAGCAAGCAGCTTCACACTGTGATGGAGAATGCAAAAGACTCTATGAACATGTCATTTTTCATGTCCTGCATAAAACATTTCGGAGCCTCGTCTCGCTTAGAATTAGTAAGTAAATAATGTGCTCCCAAACTTGTGTGTCAAAACTAGGTTGGTTAATGTATGAGCTGCCTCTGTTGCATTTGTTACTACGCAGTAAATTTCATGCTTAGCCAGAGGCTGGCAAAGTTCACTTATTCATTATCCCCAAACTTCGGGCAGTTATTATTCAAACTCCCCTAGTACATCTATTTAATAAGAAGAGAACAGAAAATTGATGGGATCAAAAATGTTAAAGTCTTAATTAATGCTTTTAGCAAAGACTGATTGGAGCGGGGGCTGTTGTGAGAATATTAATTTGTAGCAAGCGAGTGTGCTAGCAGCAGGGAGGGCTCTCCCAGCACTGCCAAGGGAGCTCGGCCCCTGCCGCCTGGTGAGCTGCTGGCCCGCAGGGACACCACCCGTGTCACCCCGGGGCTCTTTGCCACCAGGTAAGGGAAAACCAGTACTACAAGCCATGGGAGAGTGCTAAAATACCAACATAGGCAAATTATTGCTGATTAATAAAGAGAGTGTTTAGATGGTGAAACATTTGCTTGCAGCATAGAAAAGATGTGGGATTTTTTTTTTCTTCTTCACTGTTTTTGGGCTTTTGTGGTGTTTTGTCCCCCAGCAGCCTTGTAGTACTGCAGATCACTGAGCTGCGATGCAGGGGGCTGCCGGGCGGTGGAGGGCTTCGCTCTCCAGCGAGATGCCCTGAGGCAGAGCCCAGGGCTGTGTGCATACGTGGGACAGGTTTGGGTTTTGTTCACACAGGAGCAGTTACGGTTATTCCATAGGAAAATTAACTGGCCCTAAAACAAAGGGAAGGAGATGAAGGTTGGAAGAATCCTAGCAAGGCAAGAGAGCGGCCGTGAGGGATTCCTGCATCCCCCTGTCCTGCCCCAGAGCAGCAGCAGCGCCTGTTCTCTGGCACAGCCATGTGTTTTGACAGGGGATGGGGAAGAGGAAGTTCTGTTGCTGTTTTTAGACCATGATTCTAAAACCCAGCAATCTCTACTAAGTAAAAGATGCATAGTATTATAAATGCAGCAAGCCGGGGAAAACACGTTGTTCAGCTCTGCATCAATGACAATCAAAAATATAGCGCTGAACAAGATGGCTTTTTTTAAGGATCCGTGCTAATATCAATGAATGGATTGAAATCCCTATTTTTCCTCTGGTGACTGCCTGCCTTTTAATTATAGCAATTATGGACATTCCAAGCAAATCACAGTTACATTAAGAATCGAATTGGACTGTGCTGTAGAGTTAGTTAATGGATTTCCCTATTTGTTGTCTATAGATTTGGTTTCCTGTTATTGTTAAAATATTTCTTAAATCTCGTATGGAAAATTATCTGTAGTTTCGTACAAATTAAATGACCAAGATCTTGATAAATAACTCAAAAATGCCTACAGTTCAATTGAGGATTATACTTTTCCAATAGGGCATTTTTGGAATTGATTCTGGGGAAGACGGGATCTACATAGTATCTAGACAGGTGTTGATACGTAGGCTGTTAGTTGAAGTCAGCTGTTTTGGCAAAAATTAGTAGTATACTTCTGATTTCCAAGTGCTGTATTTTTTATAATAGTTTTTAATTTCTTTTTTTTTTTTTTAACAGAGTGCTTCTGTATTCATAGTCTATGGTAAACATGAGATTTAGCTCTAAATTCCCATGGCAGAGCCTGTTTTTAATGTATATGCTGTAATTTATTTACTTACTGTTCTAGACAGTTGTATTTCAGTGCTTCCAGACTTGTCAGAGTTAACCCAAGTGACTGATACCCAGCTGGGGGAGAGCGGTGGCTGTCCTGCCAGAGCAGAGCACGCAAGGCTGAGCTGTGTACTGGGATGCTGGGCAAGAGGTTTCCTGAGCTGCACCAGCCCCGGGCTCTGGGAGCCGGGCAATATAGCCCTGCCGTCCTGCTTTCAGTGCTTTCGAGGGGATCCCAGGAAGCAGAGAAAGAAAAATAAAGAGGCCTCACCGCGTTGGTGATGCGCCGGAGGCCCCAGAAGACTGATTCTCTGAGTGCATGTCTCGGAGCACAGACTATCCCCTGGTCCAGGGCTGCCCCATGCCAGGAGAGGATACGTGTCCCAAGGGGTAATTGAGTTATCAGACGCTTCGCTAACATTTGGCCAAGCTGCTCGTATCTAGGTCATGGCAAGCCACCGCCTCTCCCCCAGCTTCGAGCCAGCAAGGACAGCGGGAGCACACGGAAAAGCCACCCGTTGGTTCCTGAGGGACCCTCAAGTGCCTCAGGATTTAAAAGCGCGCATTCCCTCATTAAACTAATCCTGTGTCTCCAACAGGAATTAGGATGTTGTTGAAACACCCCACATTGTTACACTGAACGTACATTACTCTGAGCTCTGGAAAGCTGGAAGTACCTAGTCAGTGTGCCTTGCCGCGACTAAGCCAAGCAGTGCCTGAGCTTGGGAGCTGCGCTTGCTCGGGAATGTTGATAAATCTTTGGATAAGGACATGTTGAGCACATCTAAATCTGAGTCAGGCCAAGGAATAACTGCTGAGTGATGAGCTAGACCGAACCATGTCTGTCAGTGACACCCGTTACCTTGAGGGGAATGCAGCATTTGAGAAAGTGCACGAGAGAAGTTAAAGGCAACAAAATCAAATGAGATTATAAAAATGAATAATTTGATTAAGGAGACGTCAGTTACTTCATGATCTTTACCAAATATAGTCACGTTTGTGATTCAGCTGAGCTAGCTGAGTCCCACTGAAGTCAGCAGCCAGACTCCTTACCTAGTGAAATCTTTTAATAATTAATAACACTGGCATTTCAGTCTCCAAAGAAGCAAGAAGGGTTTGACAAGACAGGAAAACCAAAACTGAGTACATACCGGAGCACTGATCCTGTTGCGGGTTTGTTGTTGTGGCCACCTTGCAGTTTTTCAGCACGTAGGGAGACAGAAGAAAGGCTCGCCTCACTGCCGCCAGAACTGGGGGAGCTCAAACCCAGGCAAATGGTAGTTAGCAACACACAGCAGGCACCTGTCAAAATCTGAACTGTAACATGATTTAATATCAAGACTGAGTAAATGGAACTAAATCCAGCTTGCTGCAGTGTCAAATGTGAGAAGTTGAACTTTTTGCAGTATTTTTCAAGAACATAAAATCTCTTTATTAACCCAAGAGTTAATTATTTTGAGACAGAGAGGTCTTATGCTACTTGTGCTAGACTAAAGCATTTCACTAAAGCAAACCATCTCAAAAGCAAATGCATGGAGCTTTGCTGGGTTCAGAAAGTATTTGTCAACCTGGTCATAAATGTGCACGGAAAAGTCAACCAAGTTTAGGCTCATTACCCGGGGTAATTCAAACCTTGCCACTGCAGGTTTTTGGAGCAGAGCAGCACCAGAGAAAGCACTGCCCATATTCAGTGCCATGAAAACGCCATGTGTTCACACAGTGCGTTTCCCCTCATTCAGTGCTCCTCTGTTGCTGCTGGCATTTACAGGGCTTGGGAAAAACATCCATCAGGTTTGTTGTTTATAGCTGGGAGTGCGATGGCAAAATGGCGAGGGAGGAGGGGAGGCGGTGTGGGAAGCCACAGGGGCCATTTACCTGGGGACACTGTGAAACTCACCTGCTGTGGGGTCTCGGGAGTAGGAGACAGCCGCGCTGCACGGTCTGCGCAGGGAATGTGGTCAGTCAGTTCTGCCGTCATGCTGAAGCCATTTATTTTTATTTGAGCAACACTTAATGTTCCCAAAACAGCCAGATGGAGCTCAAGGAGACAGGTGAATAAGCAGGAGCAGCACGATTTGCCATGGCTCAGAGTTTCACTCTGCTCTAAAACAAGCTTTTCTCAGTGGAGAAAAAGGGTGTGTGTTTTTTCTTCATATGCTGAACCAAGTAGCAAAATAAGGTATTTTCCCAAATAAACTCAATAATGATTTTCGTCATGCATCCCTAGCTAATTGGGGTGCGATGAAGTGTATAATTCAAATGCTATCTAGCCTGAAGGCTTAAAGAAAAGCTTAACTCTGCCTGCAAACCAGAGTGGAGATAGGTGATGTGACAACTGCCTATCAGTAGGCTGCAGGCTTTCAAACGAGCAGGCGACATAGGTGCACTATCTGATTGCAGCTTAAATTCTGCCCACAGTCGTGCCTGCTTGGTTCAGCATAGTTACTCAATGGCCAATAAGGCATTAAATAGTCACAATGTACAGCTTATTTCAGGAGAAAGTATTTTAACAGCACAGATGACTGTCGTGCATGCATTAAGAAAACCAGGACACAGCGAACTAAATTTAGTTTAGCTACAGTAAAATAATTGTAATAGAGCAATGCTGACCCCAACTACTAAATGGTGACACCTGGCTTTTGCTGCACAGGAGAGATTAGGTTTTTCTGGTTTGTTTTCCTCCCTCTCTCTTACATATATTTCATGTATATAGCATATATTTAGTATTCAGATGTTTGAGACAAAACCCCAACATTTTAGAGAGAAGTGCCCTTCAAGCCCAGCAGCACAAACCACAGTCTCATAGAAATAGCAATTGCAAGTGGAAAATAGCCCCTGCTGTGCAACACCTCCACTTTGTTATATTGCAATATATTTTCTTATTTTTCATGTGCCTGGTTCGTGTGACCCTGCCAGTATGTAAAAATGGTTGTTGACAGTTTCTTTGGTTTTGTTTTATTATGATGTAATTCATGGGATGCTGAAAGTCTGCAAGTTACTTGTACTTGACTGACATTTCTCTGAGAGTCGAAAAATTGCTATGTATACTTGACTGAGATTAAAATGGGTAGACTGTGTATAGCTGTATCCTGCTTTCAAAGTGCAGGATTGGAAGGCTTCCATTAAATTGTTATTTTCAGTTATTATTAGCTCCTAAATCAGTTAATATAATTTCTTTCCCATAATGAATGCACAGCATTTTAAGTCTAAATGCCATATTTTCTATTGATCTATTTCCACAACCTGTTTAGTGAAATAATTAAAATGATTTACAAGGCTGACCCAATATCTTAATGGTTTAGTAAATCACATTGCCACGTGGGAGGCTCAGCTAGTTTTAAACTCACAGCTCTTGGCAGCACCAGGACCTCGGAGTGGAGCTGCAGCGAGTGCCGTGCTGTGTCTGAAGGTGCGCTCAAAGCCAGCCTGTGGAAACGCCTCCTCCGATGCTCAGAGAGAACAAGGGCTCCAACTGGTTTGTTCGTTCATTGCCTCTGTTCAAAGTAGGAAAATTTCTTGGGGTTACCAAGCCAGAGCAGAATTTGAGCTGCAATTTGCAGGTAATAGATCTTCACTGGCAACTTGAACATCCCAGAATTGACCCCACATGTCTGTGTGGGCAGCAAAAACGGGGGCAACTGTGCAGTTTGGTATTTTTACATGCAAGACAATGTGGGAAATTATTATTTCTATCTTTTTTGGTTGTTTTAACTCATAAGAAGAAGACAACTCTAAACATGATCTCTGTTTAAATGCCGGGGTTATGGAAGGGCTCAATAGGATTCAGCAGTGTCAAGACAGAAAGATACTAAGGCAAGCCCCAAAGTCTCTTACAATCTCTGGAAGCCCGTTCGGTAATCTCAAAGGGCCATAGGTAACTCCTCGGGCGATAGGGAGGGCTTCATTAAGCCGATCTACCTGGCACAGGAGCCCCCCCGTAGTGATATGGGCTCTCCTGACTCCTCCATATCTCCCACAGCTTTTGCAGGCAAACACGCAGGGCTGATGCAGGTAGGACTTACAAAATATTCCCGGCTTTGTTTCTAGCTCACCTCCCGGTGTTACGGTAACACTAACGGGGAGCCCTCGGAGCAGGGGCAGAAGGACACTACAGCAGTGCCTGGGAGGAGACGTAGAAGCCAGTCTCTTCAGCAAGAGTGGCAAGAGCAAACTACATTAAAGGTAGCAACCCTCTTTCCCATGAAAAGTGTGCATTTTGACAGCTGCAGTCCAGAACAAAAGGAATTGAGGCGACTTCTGTGGGATCAGGGCAATGGCTGCAAAGCAAGGAGTGTGCAGCCAGGGCCAGCCCTCGTGGGGATCGCGCCCCTGCAGGGTCCTGCCCTGGCCAGCTGCGCTGGGAGGAGGTCCCCTGGGGACACGTTTGCGGGCAGGAAGGCCGCAGACCTCCGTCCTGGTCCATGACAGGAAGGACAGAGCCTGTAGCTCTGAAATCAGTCAGCGTTTTGAGACACCACCTGCAGTCCCTGAGCAAGCCTTGAGCTTGCTTTCAGCAGCTAGTACATTTCTTTTTAGTTCTATTCTCTTGCATAATTATAAAAAGAAAAGAAAAATGTCCTACAAAAACTTAAAAATTAGAAGATGGATGCACTTTGGATGCACTTTGCAGCAGATGACATTATTTTCCTTCCCTGACCCTAACCCACCACCATTTCTATTTTGCTTTAAATGGACCTGTAATTTTACAACGTGAATTCAGCTGGAACTATTCTTTTTGTTAAATAAACTTTACCCTTGCACTGATTGTTCCAGGCTCTGAAAAGGAGCACTTCTTGCTTGTGACTCTTCCAAAACATGGGTCTGAAATTCAAAAAGAAGTGCTGGTAAATGGGCTGTAATCACACTGAAGGGCAAGCGAGTATTCCTCCTCTAAGGCAGAAGAAAATAAAGGAAAATCTGCTTTGCCTTCCGCTGCCTCAATGCTGATAATTTTACAGATCAGAGGATTTTTTTAGAAAGAAGCCTGCTGTGCTGCAGTGTGTGTTTCACAGCTGAAATACCCATAATCATGCCCTTGACGCCACCCTTGGATGGTAAATCAGGGCCTCATTTCTACAAGCACCACGCACCCAGCAGAACGTCGCGCTGCCGGCGGTGGAGGGCCTGTGCGGTGGCACACACCACCAGCAAGCCCCGGCAACTCCGGATTCACCACGGGGAAGAGTTGATGTTAATGTGCAATGTTAATGGCGTATCTATCCTCTAATGCATGCATGAGAGCTGTAGGGATGTTATATGACAGCTTGATGGCTGTGACAAATACGATTCAAACTGGACACAAGGGTCAAAAATGACCTCAGAGAGGGACCATAACACACAAACGCTCCCCGCCCATGCGCACAGCGGGGTCACAGTCCCCTCGCTGCCTTCCGCATCGGGTGAACATCACCCCCACTTCGATGTCTGTCTGACCTCAGAAGTAGCTTTCTTCCAGAACAGCACAACCACAAACCTGAAGGAGCTGGACAGCTCTGTCAACGGCAAGTGCCACATCAGTAAAGCTGACGTGGTCCTGAGCAGAGACTGACTTGTTGCCCTGAGCCCAGGCGGCACGTGCAGTTCTGTTAGTGACTACCAACGCACTCTTACACACAAGTCAGTCCTTTCCTGCACCTCCTCGGTGCACCTACCAAAGCATCCTTGAGCTCACCGTAGTCTCGAATAACCATTGTTCTTCCTGTAGGTCCACCACTGCACCATTCCTAATTTCACACTCATGTAACTCTTAGAAATCCTTTTAAACCACACGAAAACAGAGTGACTCAAGCTCAACTATTTGCTAACTAGGGCTCTGTACTTGAGCTGTGGCAAAGCAAAGGATCCCCCGGCAGCTGTCTGCAAATGTGGTTCGGGTCAGCTGTAAGTCTGTGATTAGTTAGAGGAACTGCTTAAATTAAACATTCTCTCTCTCCCGTTCTCACCCACTGTTCTGTTTTTAAGAAGTATATATCTCTACCACCTGAAATAATCACTGGCAGGATGAAAGCTCTCCCCCTTCCACTCTCGCCATTTTGTCCCACTGCAAAATGTATAGATTAATCTCACGCTAAAATTAACATATATTGCTGAGGCAAATGAATTGGCATCTCCACGTATACCTATTAGCCTCCAGCATTTCCAGGGGCTTTCATTTAATTACTAACCTGACAGGCTAGGTCACTCCAGAACTGCAGCTGCATTTATTACTTTTATCTCCTTGGACACCTGCCTCTCTCCGTGGTTTATCAGATTTTTACTGGTGAGATGGACAAAATATTTTCTGTTGCACCAGGTTATTGTTTCTTTAAAAGGCACTTACAGCACTGACCTCAAATGGGTTTTTTTGGTTGGCTTTGAATGGGCTTCCCCCCAATTATCCAAGCAATCCAGCAGCACTAACCCCCTCACTGCCCCACCACACACCTGCAGTTCAGAAGACATCAGAATAGGGACAGGGAGCTGGAAGCCTCACCGCTAGCTCCGTGCAAGCAGCTGACCACCCTGACCACGGCTCATAAAGACCTTGCCTGCAGTGGGTGTCAAAACCCGCGGATGCTGTGACTGCTTTTCACCCTCCCATGCATGAAAACTTAGGTGGAGGTGCCGAGAGACTCCTGAGCACACGGCTCAGTGCCCTCCACTGCAGTCCAGCGAGAGGGATCTGCCTGAATTCCTCCTGACGGTTTGGGCCACACTTTACACTGTCACCAGTGCCTCTATAACTGGTTGATAAAAAGCTAATGTAGATACAAGGAACATTAAAAAAAAAAAAAAGCTGCCTACGTGCATTACCAGCGTAGTCACAGCCAGTGTTGCGGGTTATACGTAACCTGTGTGACGACGCACCACTCCGTATCAGCTGGGTAAAGCAGCTATTCTCTCTTACTGCCTCAGGCAGCAGCTCAGGACACTGCCAGTTCAGGTGTTGACTGCGGCAAAAGGGACATCACGGGGCTCGTTCAGCCCAGTTTCAACAGACAAATAGTTTCCACTTGTTTTTCCCTGGGTCGCGCTGCCTGAATTCATGGAGACACACACGTCCCATGGGCAGGACTCGCCTCAGTTGGTGTGTGGCGACAGACATGTTCAAACCAGTGGGACCTGAAGCTATGCGGTGCCTCGGCAGGTAAGGCCTTCATGTGTGCGGACCCTGCAATGCATCTCTTGGACAAGGAGAGCGCAAGCTGACTCATTTTATTAAAAAGAATGGTTCACTCCTGACAGTCTAGTTGTGCTACTTCGAAAGAGGCTGGCAGGAACAGGGCCTTGCTGATAGTGATGCCTTTGAGAAAGACACCTCATTACAAAGGAAAAAATGAGAAATTTGTATGTGTTTAATTAATGAACCTTTTCAACTTTCTTGGGATTTCATCCCAGTTCCTAACTCCAGGCAGCTGGCTGTTTGGCACGAAGCGCCTGCTGGCTGTGAGCTGCGCGGGAGGTGGCTGCGCCGCAGACACTGCCCTGCACGGCTGGAGCCTCCGGCTCCTTCGTGGGGCAGGGTGGCAGGACAGTCCTCGTGGTCCCAGCAAGAGCCCCCTGAGCTGGAGGGTGCCCCCTCCCTGGACTCTGACCCGGGCAGTTAGCGCTTAAGCACTTTCTGGGAAATGCAGCAAAAGATGCTTCAGTGAAACATAAATTATTTTAACACAAGCCTTGTGCGAACAGTGCCTGCTTCCTTCCTGTCACCTCAGTCCTAGTAAGAACTGCTTCCTCTCGCTCCAGAGCCCTGAGGCTGAGTTACACACAGCATATGGAAAACTCTCGTTTATGTTGAGGAGCTCACTGCGTGTGGTCCTTGAGCGTGTGGGTGGTCTGGCAATGCCGGGAGGCTTGGAGGTGACCAGAAGCAGCACCCTGGCTGCCAGGGATGCACAAACACTGTGGCAGCCGCAGTACCGCAGCATGAAGCGCTTCGAGGTATCATTTTTCTACTGCACTCTATTACAAACAGTAACATGCAGTACACGGTAACATATTTTTGGCCAAAACTTACTTGCCATGGGTAAAGTGCCAAGTCAAGACAACCAAACCACGTCACACAGGCTTGCAGAATTTTCTTTTCTAGAAAAAAGTCTAAACATTTTTTGATGAAAATCCAACATAATTGATTTTTGAGCCTAAAACCTTTTTATTTGTATTCTTTTTAAATTTTAATTAATTATGTTAATTTTATGTAGTTTAGCCAAAACCAAATGAAATACGTTAAACCTTTCAATCTGCTATAACTCCGATGACTAGTATCACTTTATAATTTATCATTTTTAACACTCATTTTGCATCATATATCTCTATCACACATGAGACAATATTAATTATGTTTTAAAATAAAATATTCAACAAGATCTAAATGAGACTCAAAGAACAGCAGAAGTAATGACTGTAAGACAGTCATGGAATAATATATGAATGCAGAATGCTGGTATGAATTAGTAAATACAAGCTGTTCAGGAGCAGCAGTGTCTGTCATCCTGGTGTGTGTTTGGATCATACATGACCTCAGCACGCAGGGAAACCGAACATCAGCTGCCAAAGCCTCAGCTTACTGACTCCTCGTTACTGTTTTGGGGAGCAAGTGTTGCTTTTTTAGTGTTGCTCTGCGAGGCAGGGCTTGGTAGTTCTACTGCGCAGTAGTTATCTCCAGGTATTCTAGGGTCGCTCATATTTTTAGCATTTTAAGAAGGATATAGCTTCTTATTTTGATATAAGAATATATTGGTGTTTAAAAAAGTGGCCTCCTTAACTTGTGGTGAAATTGAATGCCTTCAAAATCCTCTTTCCACAGATAATTTTACTGTGACGCAGAAGAGGTTGGTGTAGGGAGACCTGTATGCTAAAAAAAGCAGCAAACAGGCAAATTTCTTCCAAAAGAGGAAACAATTTTTAAATTTAGACTTGAAACAGTTAGTTGAATTATAACGACACGCAGAAACACGCACAGAAAATGCACAGCAGGTAGCAGGGGGCAGCCCCTGGCAGCAGGCACCCAGGCCCAGTGCCTGCCGCCCCAGCGGCAGCGCCGCGTGAGGCACGGGCCACCCGCCCCCCGTCTCGGGCTGCTCTAGGGAGCGCGGCCGCAGCCACGGCCGGGGCTCTGGCCACCAGCCCGCCAAAATCCCTGCTTGCTGCTTTGGTTTCGTTTCAAAACCCGGCTTTTAAATCACTGACATTTTCTGAAAACACGTCGGGGTTGTGGTGTGCCTTCTGACTGCTGCGCCACTAAGATCTATTTGGATTATGTTTCCAAGCGCTTTCTTGTTTTCCTCGCAGGCAGAAAAGCCAGTCTTTTTTATTCACCCTGAAGTGGACTCTGCAATTTCAGATGACAAGGAGCCAGGACTGTAAGGAAGTAGTGAACCTTCAGCTGGAAAGCATAGTTCATCAGCTGGGGGGGGGGGGGTCACATCTCCTAATCCATGAGTTAAAGATGAGCTGATAAAGCAGAAAAACTTATGGAAAAAGATATGGAAAAGAAACATTTGTGGGATACAGGATACATCAAAAGATGACACTCATTAACCAACTACAGCTGTCTAAAATCCGTCAACCAAACCCATAATAAAAGAGCTTGGGCTTCCACACACAAAACCTACAAGCTTTCCTCTAGCAAACCTACACTAACACAAAGTGAAAATTCAGGCTACGAACATCAACTACTGAACGGCAGTTCTCACCCTTCTCGCCCCACCGCCACCCCCTGGGCACGACCCTTTCCTAGACCACTTTTTCCAGGGAACCACGAGTACCAAATCCCTGGAAACATACCGCACGTGGCACACCAGCACTGCCGGGATGCTGCACAGCCAGAGCTGGGAGGAAGCTGGGTATGCAGGGTACGGTCAGCCAAGGAGCCCTAAAAATGCCGGCTCGGAGCGGCCCTGCGCTCCCCCCCAGGCCGGAAGGCGATGTCGGCAGGAGGAGAGAAGGCGGCCGCGAGGGGCGGCCAGACGCAGGCAGGAGGCGGCGGGACGGCCGCTGGACTTATGCAGGCGGGCTGCACCCTGCTGCCGCGCAACCCTGGGGAAGGGGGTGGAAATTGTATTAGCAGCTTGATATTTGGATGGAGGAAATCACATCAGAGGGTTTCAAATGGAAATTATTTTCACTGGTACAGACGTCCCGAGGGACCAAATTCAGCTGCTAATACAATTTGGCCAAGAGGCATAAACTGCATTGATCTTGAGAGCTCAAACGCTTGCCGAGACAGTCCTCCTAGAGAATTATTTCTCGGTATTTATTTCTTGTATCAATGACAATCAGCAAAAGTATAGCAGTGATTACAGCCCAGTCACTTTTTACACATCAATTAACATCAGTTAACTTCACATCTGCTCATCTCTCGCTTCAGTTCAAAATTACTCTCTTTTTAAAAAAAACACTGATCTTCCATTCTTATGTCACACAAATATCTTTAATGACTATCTTTGGTCACTCTGCATCTCAAATCTTAGCCTTTTGTGACTGTCAATACAAAGCTCGTTCTATAATTGCTCGCACATTCACTCAACTTTCCCCAGGCCGCTGCTGTTTCCTCGCCTGCGCACGGTTTTTTCCCACCGCTGTAATTCAACAGTACCTACAGGTACAGCAACGTGGCCCCCTAGCGCACATGGTTAGATTGCTTCAGAGTCGGGTTTTTGCACAGGTTTTTTATTATTATTTTCAGAGAGCAATAAAGTCATACATAGATTTAATAGAACCAGAAAAGCCAATGTTGGCACCTATAACTTGGTATTAATAATATGTATTAGGGATTTATATCACCATAAATATATTCCAAGGTGATTAAGTAAAAAGCTTCAGAGGTCTAAGACACTAAGACAGGTGGAGCAGGTGATGCCGCACATTTGGAAACATGCATTATAATTATTTTGTTTGCATATTTCCACTTCACTTTATATTCACATTTCATCTTTCCTCCTTTCTCTGAGCCTCTTCTTTCTTATCTACAAACTGTCTTTGCATATTCTCTGGTTTCTCAGTTTCTTCGCCTGTTCTTTTTCATGTTTATTTGATGGGAGTCTCGACTCCTGACACAGAGCCTTCTTGCTGGGACACACACTAACGTGCTGATTTCGCTCCCTCAGATGTTATATCTGAAGATAAATTGGGAAATGAAGATGTAGAGCTGTTGGAAGAGACTGGCTTCCCCAGGCACCAGTTCAGCCTGGATCATTGGATTTACAACACCAGCACCGCCAACGCTGATTTTAGTATTAATCCCTGAAGTGCTCTAGGAACTGCAGCATAAATCCAGTGAAGGAGCACTCATATGGCCCTGAAGACCTATAGCGCTTATCCTAGTACTCCATTCATGAAAATTGATCTTTTCTGAGTAGCAATGACAACTCAAGGAGTCCATGCTTTGTAAAACCAAGAGATCTGCTTGCTGTGGCAACGTACTTAACTGCCAGGAGGTCTGTGATACAAACTAATCGGTACTCACGCTTAATACTCTGCAGAGACCGGCCTTTTCTTCTTTACGCACTTACAGAAGGATCTGTAATTTCATTCCCTGTTAGGGATCACTTTAGTACCTTTGTGCTCCACAGCAGCACTCAACAAAATCATCGTGTTTCCTATACCATGTCTCAGTAACTTGCTCCTTTACCAAGCAGTGCTTAATTGTCTGCTAAGCCAATATCCCCGCCCCCCGGACAAGAATATAAACCTCTTCTGTATTTGGAGAACCATCACGTCTGAGCAGAGGGCAGCATGAGTTGGGACTAGGCTGGCAAGGAAAAGGAATTGGCTGCTCTGGTTTCAAAGTACCTCTGCTGCACAGCGAGCAAGACACTGTCCTATCCCAGGAGGAGAGAGGCAGTCGCGTATCAGAGGAGGTAAACCCCACAGCGAGCGGCACCTTCCCGGAATTTTGACCTTGATTTCTAGATACATGGGGACAGGTTTTAAACAAAGATCTGATGTTGCTGGGTGTGCGAGTACAGGCATGGTACGGTAGCATCTGACACGCTGTTAGCTACTGGGAACAGCTGAACGGGAGCATGCAAAAGCCAGCAACGGCTGGAGACGCCTTGAAGGACAGGCTGGGACTAGGAAAGAAACTCTCTCTCCTACCAAGAGAAGTGGGATGGGAAGAACTTTGGCGAGGGGCAGAAAGGGGCCTGCACCTGCCCACAGCCTGGGGAGCTCGGGCAGTGGCTGGCTCCAGCATTGCATTTGTAAATCCTGGGCCGGGGGCATCTGCAGAACAAATGAGGCAACAAAAGGCAGAAGGTGAGGGGGCTGCAGGATGGAAAGGTGGAAATGGGTGTCCCAGCACCCCTGGTGGGAGCAATTGCAGGATGAGGGAGAAGTAGTGAGGGTTGACGTGTCCAGGCTGCCCGTCACAACGAGTATCCAGACTCTAAAGCAATGCTGTTACTGTGGGAAGGACGCTAACAAATCAATACTCGAACAACAGACTTGTCTACTCCAAGTGTACATGACCAAACTGAAGCGCTGGATGCCTAGAGAAAATGAGCTGGCCTGTGTTACAGAAGGTATGATTTTTTTTAAAAGAAATTTCCCCATAATAATAACTGAAATATCTGGTGCTCAACTTACTCTCCCCAGTCAGAGAATTTGTTAGTATAAAAGAGATAATAGCCAGATTTCATTTTGTAAGACTGTTTAACTCTGGCTAGAAATAATGTTAATTTTGCATCTTGATCTCTGCTGAAATAAACCTGTGACTTGCATAACAATAGTAATGTGACTGTTCAGACACCTAACAGAAGTTAAAGGTATTAAATGGTCCCTATCTAGCTTAACCTAAACGGCTAATCTAACAATCTACCCTGGCCGCAGCTTCCCCCTTTGTAGAACCTCATGGTTGCAATAAGCAACGTCACTTCCCTGTTTTACGTTCTTTTCTTTGCGTTTTGATCTTAGTAATGGCTTCCCTCTAAACCAGAGTCTAGCACAGTTTATGATTCATGATGGACACCGAGCTCCTTGCACCCCTTGAGTGTGCAGATCCCAGCGCCAGCCATGTTGGGCAATAACCCAGAAATGCTGGTGTATGCAGGCAGGTTCCTCTTCCCGAGACACACAGGGGTCTTGGTTACCTCTAGCACCGCAGCCTCTGAAATCTGAGGTTAAGGCTGGGGTTTACTACCCTGACCAGCAGTGGGGGAGACGGTAACAAGATGGTATGTCTTTTGATATGCTGAGTAGTACAAACTCTCTATAAAAGCTTTTTAGCAAGCAGAATTTAACAATTTCCCCCCCCCTTTTCTCGACTCCCGTTTGCGGAAAAGGTTTTGACACCCCTTTCCCTTTGTCCCCTACGACTTTGTTGCGCAGACGTCAGGCAAGGCCAGAGCCAGAGGGCTGGGCCCCCTTCCCCAGGGCCCCCTGCACTGCCGGCAGCCGCCTACGCGCCCACGCAGCGCGCCAGGGGCGCCAAGGCTGGGGTGCTGGATACGCGACTTGTGCGAAGGGGTTTTGGGCGGGTTCCTTTAGGTCTGAACCCAGCCCGGGCTCAGGCGGCCCCAGGGCCCAGCTCCCCCTCCCCGGGGCCGGGCAGGCCTGCGCCCGCCTTTGGCGCCCCTGAGAGGCCCTGCGAGCTCCCCACTCCGCGAGCTGCCGAGAGCCATTTTTAGCACGTAATAATTACAGAAAAAAGCCTGTTCTTGTCTCCCCGCGACCCCTTCCCCATCGCGGTGGCCTGGCTGCAGGGGACCGCGCCCGCCGACCCCTCCCCGCGGGTAAAGGGCGGCCAGGCGCCGGCGCCGCCTTGCGGCCGGCCCCGGCAGCCGCCTCTCTGCGCAGGCGCAGGTCGCCGCCCCTGGCGTCAGCCACCTGCGCCGGAAGCGCCGGCGGCCGCCGCCATGGAGGGTAAGCGCCGGTGGGCGAGGGGGTCCGCGCCGCGGCGGCCCCGCCTGACGCCCTGCCCCGCTCTGCCTTGCAGGGGAGCTGTACCGCCGCCTGCCGCCGGGGGAGACGGGGGAGCCGCGCCTCCAGGTACCGCCGCCCGCCCGAGGAGCCCCCGGGCCGGGCAGGACAGCCGGGGCCCTCGGGAGCAGCGCCGCCCGCCCGACGCTCCTGCCCGGGAGCGCCGCTGCCGGGAGCCCCTGGGCGAGCTCAGCCCTTTTCTCACAGTCCTATAAAAACCCTGTTGGGAACCAAAGGAAGAGATGGGGGGTTGTTCCCGCGGGCAGCGGCCCCCCCGGTGCGCTCGTTTGGCTTCAAACGAGCGTCAGACTTCGCAATCCCTCACTAACGGGGGCGTGAGTTAGACTGACGTCAGAAAGCCGTAGGCTGTCGTATTCCTGCACTCGGCATTGCGTGCACCAGTTTCACAGCATGTGAACGTTTTCCATTTACCGTTAGCTTTGTGTGGCTCTCTAATTCCTGTGGTGATTTTGTCAACTTGATAAAACTACTACTTGTCGGCAAGTTCTTAATTTAATTAAAATTTAATATTTTAAAGTATCTTTTAAAATATCTTTAGCCTCAAGGATCAGAAGAGGCCAAAGCGTTTGTAAATGCCTTCCTGAAGCGTAGTATGCCAAAAATGAAAGATGAAGCTATCCAGGATATACTAACTCGGAAAGCTGTAGTTCTTGAGCATTATTCAAAAAAAAAGAAAAAGCAAAAGAGGAAGAAAACAAAAGGTTTTACTGCCAAGCAAAGGCGAGAAATGCGTCTTTTTGAAATTGAACCCGAACAGCAAAGGTAAGATCTTAACTATTTTCATTGTGTAGTAAAAGTGGGAAGTACATCGGAAGTACGTACAAGCAGCAGCACGTACGTGTGGATGCTAACGCTTCAGCGTGTGAGGTCAGCCTGAGACCGTTTGTGGCGTTTCACCACAAGAAAACAATTCTTCTGTCTGTATAGTTGGAAAATTAATTTGTTTGTTACTGGTTCTCTTTCCTTTTGTATAGCTAAGTATAACAAGAAATTAAACCCAAATACAATCGCCTCTGATCTCAGTTTTTAAAGTCAGACTGCCTGTGACCAGAGAGTCAAAATTCTGCATCGGGTTCCTCAAACTAATGCACGTTGAATAAAGGCCCTGCTGTTGCTAACGTGAAGTGAGGAGGTACAGGAGTAGAAATCTCTTCAGTCTTGGCCATAGCCACATCCTCTAAAACACATCACCGTTTTGGGTTGATCGAGAGGAGTGTGTTTAGTTTGTGGTTTTTTTTATAAAAGCAAACCTGTTGCTTGGAGTGGCTTAAGAGAGCAGGTAATTATAAATGTTAGCCTTAACTCCATTGTAAATATGGATTACTTCTGTAATCAAACAATAGTTTTTTTGATAATGAAGTTCTTGTATAATACTACTTGTCTTTTTACTGCAGATACACAATCTTTCTACCACTACATGAACTCTGGAAACAGTATATCAGAGACCTATGTCACGGACTTAAACCAGATGCGTAAGTTGAGATATTTTAAAATTAGTGTGGTTTTGATTTAGTAGATATTTCCAGGTTTACTGAGTTACTGCTTCAAACATCATAGTTACTTGATAAGGATATGTACTACTTCTGTAAGCTTTGGATGCGATTTCAATAGTCACGGTCACATTTTGTAAACCTAACTTTCCATATAATTTTCTTTCCCTCTTCTCTGATCCCACCCTTTTCTTCAAGGCAACCACATATGGTTCAGGGCAAACTGCTAAAAGCTGATCTCCATGGAGCTATTGTTACAGGTATTCTGTTTGTTTTCTTTTACAAAATCATCTGAAGTTCAGTAGACACTCCTATATTTCAGGTGCTTATTTTTCAATTTCTTTTAGTCCTATTAACTCTAGAATCACATAGTTGAGATTGTATGTTGATGGATTCTTTCTCTACTTACCAATGCTAATTACTCAACTGCTCTTGGAAATCTTGGTGTTAGTTGCAAAGATTAACTGCAAGTTTTACCAGCGATTACTGTAATTGCATTATTTCAGAATATTGCAAGCCAGTTTTTAAAATCATGAGGCAACTGTAGAAGAGCAAATAAACTGTGCCTGCATCTGAAACTTTCTAATACATACTTCTGTTCTTTCAGTCACAAAATCAAAGTGCCCCTCTTATGTTGGGATAACAGGAATCATTCTACAGGAATTTAAACATGTCTTCAAAATTATCACTAAAGAGGACAAATTAAAAGGTACAAGAAAGGGGTTTTTTTTCAGTGCTTTTCACAATTTGAATAATCGGAAGTTTCTTAGACATGTAAGATGAATAGTGTGTTTGAGTACATTGTTTTACATCAGTGCTTCTAGTTCTTCGCATAGAGTGGCAGAAGTCAATGTCTTTAGTGACCATGTAATAGTCCAGTATCTTATCAAAAAAGTATCTCATTAGAAATGAGCAATTAAAAAAAAAAGCATTCCCAATGAACCCAACATGATTATGCACATGGCTCATTCATCTGATTCATTTTAGATGTTCTCTGCAACACTTACTGCATGCTCCTGAAGAGGACTAACTTTAGTAATTCAAGTTTAAACTTTAGAAGTTTTGCTTATTTTTCTTCTCTTGCTAAAGCATAAAAACCTTGAAATGTGGCACACCTCAAGTCTACATGTGAATAATATCCCCTGGTATGTCAGTATCTTTTCACAACTTTTGTTAATTTCTTTCCTTCTGCATTTTCAGTTGTTCCCAAACTTAACAATGTATTTAGCTTGGAGATTGATGGATTCATTTCCTACATCTATGGAAGCAAGTTCCAGCTTAGAGCAAGTGAGCGATCTGCAAAAAAGTTCAAGTTGAAAGGAACTATTGACCTATGATTTTATGGAAAATCAGAAGTATTAATAGAAATGTCTGTTGTTTTCCTAGAGTTTAAAGACCAGGTTTTTTGGCAGGTTAAATAGCTATGTCAAATTTTTCTAAAGCGTTTCTTCTTACTGAAGAATGACTAGTATCTGTTGTCTTTTAAGCAGTCTCTCAGACTGTTGGAGTTTGTTGTATCTGTTTTGTTATTTGTATATAAGATTCTGGCTTTTATTAAACTTATATGATCAGTATTGATTACCTGACTTCTGTTTCAATTTATAATCGTGAATTTGCACAATCAAAATTATACCATGTAATTCTGCAATAAATGTTATTGTTGCTTTCTGTATAAATTGGGCTCCATCTGTCTATTATAAGCTTATAATGAGACTGTAGGCGATGACAACTGCTCTTCCATAATCATTGTTCCTGGGCCCACATCAGCATCTTTGCCTGGTGCAAGTATATGCAAGTAAGTTGTTTCAACTGATAGGCTTTACCTTGAATATCTCCTTCCCTGTGGTTAATATTGTTACAGATAACGTATATGAGTGAAAATATAAACATAATAAACATGTAATGCAGCCTTGCGAGCTGTTTGCTTACCAGGTGCTTACTAATAACATAGTACTTTAAGGTTAAATCAGATATGTCTGTATTAGTAAATATATATTTTCATGCCAGAGTGCAGGGAACACAACACATCACATAAGAAGGAAGAACTTGAAGTTAGAAAGATGGAAGTGATCCCCATTCAATCTTGTACTGCAATTACCCACAAAATTGCTTTATGAATATTTAACCTCTATTCACAGAGCTTTACTCTAGCCTACTTTTATATATATGTAAGACATGGTGTCTATGTTATACATTTAAAAAAATATCTTTATTCTTATTAAGGTATACATGTTATATACACAATTTTTAAAAAGGCTAGCGTGGATGGCACTTGTTATATCACTTCAGCACATCATCACCGGAACACAAGAAGTCAGTTAGTTTCAAAATGTAAGTCTTCTAAACTCATCAACCACCCTTAATACAGCACCACTTGTGAAGAAGCTTCTAGTGTTTAAACTTTTTATAAATATTTGCTTTTTGCAGCAGTCTGCAACAGTGGTTGTATTGGAGACCCCCTATCAGTTGAAACAACTTACTTGCATATACTTGCATCAGTGGAGACTTGTTCAACTTTGAGTGCATGTGCTTCATGTATCCTCAGCCCGCCCGCCCCCCCCCCCTTTTTTTTTTACTATATACTTCCAGGATACTTTTTTGACTGCCCAGATTACAATCTCTCATCAACTAGGCAGGTTTGATTTGCTAGGGAGGTGGAAGTGACCCCTCTATTTAGATCACTTAACATTTTTCTATTATAAAAGAGCCACTATGGTGTTTTATGTTAAAAAGGTAGCTTTCAGAAGCTTTCAATTTAAATTATGAATTCAATTTCAGGATCAAATGAAAGACCTGTATCAAGGAAGAGGAGTTGTTCCCTGCCACCATTCAAGTGTTCGTAGCCAACCGGGGTCATTTCTTTAAAGAGAACATAGCTGTTCTCTCACGTACACAACACACCGAAGCCTAGTACTGGAGTTAGGAGGACAGCTCCAGCTAGAGCTCTAGACTGCACTGCAGGGTACACAAGCCATTTATCTGCCATGAGAAAGCCAAACAACACCACCACCTCCAACCCTCCCCAGTCCTATGAAAACACTAACTGTGCCATCAGCCCTCAATCAGTTGGTCTCCAAAGCACCTACTTCCTTTCTGGACCTGTTGCTCGGAGAGGTTACAGGAGAGCTGCACCTCAGACACAGACCAGATTCAGCATCGCTGAACCAGACTCTGATCAGTTGAAATCACAGCATGGGCAATACTAGTTTTCAAGAAGAACAGACTGCTTCTCTGCCCCCTTTGAAGTCAGGAAATAAAGCAGTTGGTATGGAAATAAATCTTTGCTGCAATTATATGAAGTACTGGCCTTGAGATGGGGAAAACAGCATTTTTGCTAGAGATGTATATTTTATACAGGGAAATCACAGAAGCGTAGAATCGTTTAGGTTGGAAAAGACCTTTAAGATTATCGAGTCCAACTGTTAACCTACCACTGCCAAGTCCACCACTAAACCATGTGCCTAAGCGCCACATCTACACGTCTTAAATACCTCCAGGGATGGCGACTCAACCACTTCCCTGGGCAGCCTGTTCCAATGCTTAACCCTTTCGGTGAAGAAATTTTTCCTCATATCCAATCTAAACGTTTCCTGGCGCAACTTGAGGCCATTTCCTCTCGTCCTATCACTTGTTGCTTCAGAGAAGAGATCGACACCAACCTCGCTACAACCTCCTTTCAGGTAGTTGCAGAGAGCTATGAGGTCTCCCCTCAGCCTCCTCTTCTCCAGACTAAACAACCCCAGTTCCCTCAGCCGCCCCTCATCAGACTTGTGCTCCAGGCCCTTCACCAGCTTCGTTGCCCTTCTCTGGACACGCTCCAGCACCTCAGTGTCCTTCTTGTAGTGAGGGGCCCAAAACTGAACACAGTGTTCGAGGTGTGGCCTCACCAGTGCTGAGTACAGGGGGACAATCACTTCCCTAGTCCTGCTGGCCACACTATTTCTGACACAAGCCAGGATGCTGCTGGCTCATATTCAGCCGGCTGTCAACCAGCACCCCCAGGTCCTTTTCCTCTGAGCAGCTTTCCAGCCACTCTTCCCCAAGCCTGTAGCGTTGCATGGGGTTGTTGTGGCCGAAGTGCAGGACCTGGCACTGAGCCTTGTTGAACCTCATACAGTTGGCCTCAGCCCATCGATCCAGCCTGTCCAGGTCCCTCCGTAGAGCCTTCCTACCCTCAAGCAGACCAACACTCCCGCCCAACTTTATACATCTGTGAAGTAAGAACAGGATGTGTTAAAGTTGTTACACCCAAGTTATTATTCTACCTAGTACCCATTACTCCTCACAACGTTCTCCGAAATTAAATCCCTTGGTTTCCTGTGAGAGGCCAGAAGGAAAAACAAGCAAAGTGGTAGAAAACATAAATCATAGCAGAAACTTTCTTTTCAGGACAATGACCTAATTTTAATTTTGCTCATAGCCTTCAGTGTAACATCTAATTAAGACATCTCTTAAATGCCTATAATATTAAATTAATAGGGGGAAGCTAATAGAACTTTATTGGCATAGTCCGGTTAATTAACATTAAAGGCCTTTAATGGATGTCTTAAATAGACATCATTAATGGGAATGCCATACAAATTGGAATTAGGCACAATCATGTTTCATTGTGCTGTGAAGGACATATCATATTCTACCATATGGACACATAGATGAACATGCTACAATTTCCCATAGCTACTGGCATTTCCATTTTTTAAACTATTTCAGCGACCAAAAAAGACAAATGCTGCCTAGCAGTCCTTTTCGATAAATAATAGCAAGGCATTCATTATTTGCAGTGAAGAGTGGTGAAGTGATGTTCAAAGGTCTCCTCAAGGTAATCACATGCTAGTAGCACATAAAGACAGATGATAAATGAAGAATAACAAGAGAGCTGAACAGCCAACGCATTCAAGACGCCTCTACTGCAGTTGGTAAATCACCTGAAGAGGCCTTTTTGTAATGACTCAGTGAAGCATTCCAAACAGCCTCCATAAATCACTTAAGCTAAATCGCTCCCGCCGACCGCTGGTATCACCGTCTACCCATCAGCTCCTTGAACCAAACCACCGTCCCATCTGCTTTCTCCAGAATATGGCTCCGTGTTCATCTTTCACTAGAACACATCAAACTCCTCATTGCTTGTGAAGGAGCTTCCTTAGAAGCTGGGTAACATGAAAATGACTGCTCACCAGTCCTCCCTGCTGATTCATGACCATTCCCCATCTCTTCATTAGCTAAGACAGTAAATACTTAATGGATTTAATATTAGAAAATTGGAGAACTAATCACAGCTGTCTCCAATATGCCTCTTCCTTCTTATGTTCAACTCCGAATTGCATGCAGCAGACACATTTTTCGTAATAATTTTTATACCTAAACTCTCACTGAAGAAAAGGCTAACCAGGGAATAATGAACAACATACTGTCTCACTACGTTACACATATTTCTGCTTTCCTATTACTATGTATATATAATATATACAAAGACACATGTATTTGTAACCAAACTGAACTGAAACAATTGTAAACAATGCAATTACTGACTTTTGAACATGTAAGCAAGAATGGGAAAACAAACAAAAAACCCCAATAATTTCTGTTTGAAACCTCAAAATAATTCATTGTAGGAAATGCTTGAAATTAAAGCCAAGTCACACCCAAGGAAACACACAAAATTTTCTATATGAAGGTTTTTTATACTTCCTCTAAAAGATGGATTACACAGCAATGCAATGGAAACCCTCAAAAACCTCCTGGGACTCTCCTTGGGAAACTCATATTAAATCACCAAAATCACAGCAGCACGTAGCTGATGTTAACTCTCTATATTCAAGACACCCAGTATTTCAGAGAAGCATAAGAGAGAGCATAAAATTCTGATCCGGACCAGAGCCTTTTTTAATGAATTCTCACATCTTGGACAAGTTCGTCCCTTTGGCGGACTCTCTTTGTCCATTTTAGTATTTCAGATCTGGGAGGACTTGTGTCAATGCAAGAGGTTAGAAATAATTTCTAAGCCCCTTACAACCTTTGACCAAGCAACCCTTGTTAAACAAATCTTAAAATAATTTGGAACAGTAACACACAGTCCTTAATAAGTAGCTGCATTTTGCAAAGGAGAAGTCCTGGCAAGGGCAACGAGTATTTTTTACCAGAACAATGCCCCTACTGAACTGTAAAAAGAAAAGGAGAGGATATGGCTATGCCAGGCTGATACAACCTGGAAAAGGAAGCTTCTTGTTCTGAGGTATGTACATAAAAGGTAGGCTTATCTATTTTCACCATAATCTGCAAATCATAGGTTTAGAAACCTTGACTGGAAACACTGGTGTTGTTTTCTAATAGGAAGAGACCAAAAAATGGCACAGGGTGAGAAAGAGTACAGAAGAAAAAAACAGAGCGAGTTGGAGTTCAGACTGAATAACAAAGGGAGGGAGAATCAGTTTGATAGGAGAAACAAATCCTGCAGAGAAAAGCTGCAGGTATTCATTGGCGTGACACTAGTAATTCTGTGCATCATCTGCAGGCTTCCACTTTTCTAGGGAAAAAGATACTCCAATTTTGCTACAGACTGCACGTGTCACACACTAACCAACTGGGGGCTATTGATCCTTCTCCACATCGGCACTTATTCTTTACTTCTGGTATTTATAAAGCGTTTATAAAAGATTTGGCGATAACCTTTAACATTCTACAAATAAATATGAAGCAGTCCTTGAGAAGTGAACAAAAGCCACAGCATACTATCTAAAAATTATTAAAATTTTTCACTTTCCAAGGAAAATGGTGTCCTTGGGCATTTGACAGCGTGACTGGGAAATGCTGAGCTTGCGACAGAGCTCTTACAGCAGCCCAGGCCCACGCTCTGCCGGGTGTTTCTATTGGTGTGCATGTGCCAAAGAACCAGCACACACCACAGAGCTACTGACAGGTTTGCCATCAAATAACTTACATCTTTGCTTATAACTCCTTTCTTAAATAGCATCCTTTGCCTCATGTAACCAGAGCAGTTCACTTATTTTTTCTACACCTCCTTCTACTCCTTTTAAAATTCACTTAAAACACAGCTGTGATATTGGGCAGGACCCACTGTACTGCATTAGACCTGCGACACCATCTTGCTCCTCTGTATCAGCAGCATGTTTTCAGGAAACAGGAGCAGTGTCTACTCAAAACCAGGGCAGCACTACTTTTACCTAAACAGAGCAATTCCTCAGCCCCTTACCAGAGCAGTTACACATACCCACTCCCCAGTTACAAGTCCCAAAACCAAACACAGACAGGTTTTCTAACTAAGAAAAAGTTCTGGTCACCTTACCATTTCTACTGCAGTCACTGACACCTTCACACTGAAGACCACTGGATGGCTAATTCCTAGCTCCTGCTGTTCATACTCCTCCCTCAGCACATGCTACAATTTCCCTAATTAATCTCCCTTTAGCCGCCGCAGTGACCTTACCATAGGTGATGCAAAAGGCTTCAGCAATCCATGAGATCTCCTTTCTGGCTCCAACAGCCCCACCTTCTTCAGCCTACACACCATGTGAGATTTGAGCAGTACCGGTGGGATAGAAGGTCCCCAATAACCAGTAACAGCTATATCAGGCCAGTCTCCTGCACCATCACAGCTGAAGCAAATGTCCAACTGGCCTCTTTGGCAACACCAAAACTCCAAACAAGCTCTCTTGATATGGAAAACACCTGAGTACTTTGAAAGACTAACCCTTGTCAGCTGTGCCTCTTACCCCAGCTGTACTCCTCCTTGCACCCAAGGTGAGCTCGTTAGCATGCGGGGCCTTTTTGAGTAAAGCACATTAGTTGACCTATATAACAAATGCTCACCTTCATTCATCTTGTTAGACAAACAAAAACTGGATTTACAAAGCTTGTCATGCTACAACATTCACCAGACCATGGTCCTGTGTACCAGGTCAAATGATACGTCGGCAATGGCCGATTACATGGAATTTCACAGAGGTTTGATCCACCTTTGTCTCACGCTCCCCTTTCTCAATTCTGTCATTCCTATGGTAACTAACTCCAATTCTGAGTCACCTTCCCTACAGTGTGTGATGAAAATGTATTCTTTTGGTAAGGCAAAAATCTCCGTCAGTGGTTTAATTACATTAACGAGTGAATGTAAAAAATAGAGGATCAAGCACCCACTGCTGCTGAGAGGAGCAGTTACATCTGGCAAACACAAACCTCCTGGGCTGCAGAACAAACAGTACCTGGCGCTCTACCTACAGATGGGTTTTGACACCTAGCTCTGCGTACTCTGCCTGTTGGATAGGGATTACAGAGAACTATAGTTCTCCGTAAAACATTTAATACTGAATTAAGAGCTCTCCCTGTTAAGAGAGCTCTCTGCCGCTTTCTATTATCCTATTAGTCAGATAAGGTACAGTACCTTATAACCATTAAGAAGAGAAAAAAATTGAGTATATAATTGACTAAAATAACATAACTGATAGCTTTGAACCAGGATGCTGAAGGAAAAGGCACAACCTAAACTTTATGGTCTATCCTGCCATACTCCCCAGCCTATTTTTAGGCTACTGCTTTTTTTTCATTCTGCTAGGAACTATTCCCACAGCCCCTAACTATTGCCGAACAACAGTGATTTAAAACATGTTATTTTCATACACTTTCAGGCACTGACCAACTTTCTAATAACCATCACCTTCTATACGCAGCTGAACAGCATGTTAAAGATTTGCAGTACAGGCCTGCTCATAGAAATCTCTTCCTGGTGTATGAGTTAATAAATTCAGCCTCATTTCTTTCAGCTCTCGGAATGAGCTCCTAGCCTCATGACATATGTGCATACTTTTGACTGAGACACTAATCTTAAAGTATACAAACATATATAATAATACAGTTAGAACGTTAATTATGATATTCATATAATAGTTTCTGGGAAGTATGATATTGCCAGAAATGCCAAAGGATTTTGGCTTGACCTCACAAAATTTAAATCAATGACCAAATTTGAATATAAATGCTAAAGTCCTGATATGCTTGTTAAAGGCAAAAGTTAAGACTTCAAAAACAAAACCTCAGGCATGACTTGTCCCTGAGTCAGGGCTTCTCAGCGGAGCCACGTGGCTCCGGGGCCCCAGGCGTATGACAGAATGCTTAGGGAAACGTGCCTGTTGTGTACGTGAGTCCAGCTGTCAGCACAGACCTCCGACTACAAGCTCCTTGGCCATACGCTAGTGTACACACAGTATCAGCCCCACAATGGTCTCCACTTAATAGCACTGTTATTCTGGGAGGGAGGCAAAAATAGGATTATGCACTTCTTGTAAATGTTAAAATAATCCCATAAATCTGAATAAAACGAATTTTTTTTGGTGAAATTGTCTGCAACACTCTGCCATGCATATTCTTCCTCTAAAGGATTATTTCAAAATTATGGACTCAGAAACGTTCAGCTGGATAGTTCTTGGGTGGCTGAGGTGCTCACTGAAGAATTTTAATGATGTAATAGCTATTGAACACCCCATTATATGGCTGCCTAATTAACGTAAATGATAGTTATGTCTCACTCACAGAGGATTATTTTACACGGAGGAAAATCTATTCACTGCCACAGTAGCCATTTCGATAGTTTTTATAGGAGCAGTTGCATTATGGCTTCATTGAGTAAAAGGTAAGTAGCCGTCCTAAATAATGAAGATTGAAGGTTTAATAGTCCCAATAAAGAATCCTGCAGGTTTTTTATTTCAAAAATTAGAGTTTGATTGCAAGCGTATGATAATGAGAGGGAAAAGAGCACTGGCACGTGGAATCCTTCTGCAGCCCAGGCTCTTTGGGAACTTCCATTTCTTCTGCACAGAAATATAGAAAAAAGAAAAAAGAAAATAAGCTCTTCTTTACTTTTCATGACAGAGTGTCCAAGTTCCAAGCCTCTCCCTGTGGCAACCTTTCAGTGGATAAGGATATGCTGGATTGTGCCTGTTATACTTAGAAGGCTGACATTACTGGAACAGCTGCATACGGCTGATCACGTACACACAAATACCCTCAAATAATGTGAAGACCCCATTTGAGTGATGATATGCAGGCATACGCCAGCCTTGCAAACTTGTCTCGGAATTGTAGCCTATTACAGCAACTCTTTTTTGAGAGGCAATAGTCAAGGGACTCGGCATTTCTGTTACGAGACCCTATTTCCAGGGTTATATATCAGAGGTTGTAACAGCTATAAAAATTCAAATGAGATTTAAAACTTGGCATGAGCATTCTCGCTTGGGATCTAGTATTTTTTAAGCAAATCTTTGCAGGAAAAGCTAAAAGTTTACTTGTGCACTTGTTATTTTAGTCTCTATTGCTACATAAGTCTCAATCTACATTCTTGTGCACTCCCCGTCTCATAAAGAGTAATCTCTTTTCACAGCTGCATTTTCAGAATGGCAGTTAGGAGCTAGGACAATTGATTTGACATTTGTTTCTCCAAACAGCAAACTTCCACGAAAGGTTTTAAAAGAACTTCTGTTCCAAGGCAGCCACTTTTTTCAGCAGTAAAGCACCACATGTGTTTTAGCAAGTAAAAAATGGCAACAACATCAACCTGAATTATGGTAACAATGACTACGAAACAAGCTGGCTGGGGATTTGCAAACACAATCTCCAGATGTCTGCAAAAGATCTGATTTATCAAACACACTCCAGGCAGGATTTGTTGTGGGCTTGTACTTCCTAATAAAAGAGGTCTGTAGTATTTATTTACTGTTAGTGTCGGTAAAAGGTGCTACCCTTGTGACATCTTTCAGAAAGGTGAGTATATCCCTTTAGAATAATCCTTAGGATACAGAGAGAGCCACAGACCCTAGAAATCAAAGCTTGGACTCACCAATGAAGTGAAACAGGATGAAGCTGGAAGTTAAATATAGGGAGGGGAAAAAAAAAGATCGTAGGAATTGGAGGCAGCCTCAAGAGGAAACCTCAGATAGTGCCAAGAGGAAGTCCAATGCACTCTGGCTGCAGCAACAGGTTAGAAATGCTAAATGCAAGCCATGGAGGATGCAATCTTATCATATCAACACAACCTGTGGCCGTTTAAAATGTTTCCCTCTGTGTGGGGCCTTAAAAGCACCACACTGAAGAGTAAAGGCTAGTTCTACCTCTGGTTTCGATCCACAGCCTGGCTGCTGAGAGCATGATGAGAAACCCTGGCTAGTGCTTAGTTCAGGGATGATTTTTGTGATATGATTCCCTGCCATACAGGAGCTGGACTGACACGAATGCACTCTTTCCAAGCAGGTCTCCACACAACCCCCTCCACGGGTAAGTGCTGCATGCAAGTAACTCACCACTCGTATTAGTGGAAGAGTGGCGTAAGTACGGGCAGAAGCAGTGGGGCCATTAAATTTATGTTCCCTCACCTTCATTCTCACCGTTCTGCTATGCAGTAGTTTGGACTGAAAACTAATGCTTCATACACAGAATATAGGGTCCCTTATATCCTAGGCTCAATATCCAGGGTGGAAAAAAAAAAAAAGAGACATACTTACATATGTACACAGAAGTAAAATAAGTAAAACACATGATTCATATTTTTAATTTTGCATTTACAGTGCAATACCTCCTATTTGCAATGACTTGCGAACAGCAGCTTTAGGACAGCGCTGCATCAAAATAATTACTTCTGTTTAAAACAAAATGAGTTACTAAGGTGAACAGATTGAGTAATCAAGCTCAATTAAGCATGCGCAATATGCACTGTAACAACATTCACTGTTTGGTGAAGTGATAAAACAGCTTTATTTTCTTTTGACTTCTGGCAGTCTACCTCAAAGAACGGTTCATTCTTACTTCTACCCTGCTAGTGTTTCCGTGAAGATGCATCATGAATTTTAGCTGCTTTGCCAAAGATATTGTTGGGGAGGGGGAAACAAAGAAAAGCATCCTACAGCTACAAGCAAGAGACAGTATCAGCACCTACACAGGCATCAGGCTTCGCTGGTACAGTCCACACTGATCAAACGTTGTTTTTGTGTAGGATAGCGGTGTCGTGCTTTGGAAGACAAGCCACTTTTGGGGCTACACACTTATGAGAATGTTTCAGATGACAGTTTTCTTCCCATGCAGCAGAATGGTTTGTAGCTTCAGGAAAACTATATTAATAACTTGTGGCTTGGCTCTGAGGCACAGGTATTTTAATTTATTATTATTGTTGCTGTTGTTTTTGCTGTTGCTTTTGTTGCAGCTAACATAAAAATGCAATAGAAATCTCACCTCCTTCTATGCCCAGAGCAACACATTTTGCTTTGGTACCAGAAGATGGAGCCACATGCTCACAGTTTTACAGTGATTTTTTTTTTCCCCTGTTCTGACAGAAAAACCACCCATGAAGCTGACAGTGCCTAGAAACTGCTCCCTTACCTTACATGAACTTGCCTTTTTACTGCGTCTATGTGTACTGCTAATCTGGCGCATGCCTTACCCTATGTCAGCTGCCTTTCTCAGATGTTTCCATAACAACTGAACTTTCCTTACTACAAATATATTTTCTGAATTGCCTACCATGTCAAAATGAAATCAGGAAACAGAACCAAACTAAGCCAGGCATTTCCAGCTGTTAAAATATCACACTTTTCGTTTCCTTCATGAAAGGATATACTCTTAAAGGAAGTCATATGTGTCCCAGAACCATCAGCGTAAGACTCTTAACTCCTCATCTTGTTAAAAGGCCAAATAAATATAGATATAATATCATGTTTACTCTGTGTCCTAAAGCTTGAAAATGTGTGCTCAGATGAGAGAATAGGCTAGGTTTGTACTCTGCAAACCCTTCAGCGCTGCTGTAGTCACTCAGAATAAGCCACACATTTGATGCGACTGAGGCATGCTTTTGCCCACCCCAGCAGTATGCTGCTGCCCACCGTGACTGGTTGCCACAAGGTAGGGCACAGTTGGTTTTTCCTCACTCTGTTGAAGGCCAATAAACCCCCAGTTCTGCTTCAAAACCTACCTGCCAAAAAAACCCAAGAAACCAACCACTGGGAGATGCTCTACCTCGGCTGTTCCCTCTGGGCAGCTCCCATCCACTGCCCTGCAGATGCATCCAGGCTGTAGCAGCGTGGCAGCTGCTCCACAGGCAGGGCAGGCAAGGAGCATTGCTGACCCCCCCGCCGCTCCACGCTGAGCGGTGGGACAGGGCCGGTCAAGTCTGACAGCAAGTCTGCTAAACCCTGCCCCTTAGCCCACAGAGCGTGCGCTTGTCCTACTGCATACAGCCACCTCCATGATACATTAAGATGAAAAGAGCCTTTGTAAAATGACGTACATCTGAGGGGAAGAGAAACTCTTCACTAAAGGTATTAAAGCCTATTAGGGCTTTCCTTTGTTGGCTACTTGCTCTGTGTCAGCTGTATGAGCAGCCAGTCCTAGAGAGTCAGATCAAAGCAAGATAATGGCATTCCTAACAAAGCCAGCAGAGATCTTTCAGGTAAAAATGTTTATTGTTCGAGAACACTGTCAGGTCCTTTCATGTCCTTTCCTGACCTGGCAAAGTCCCAAGTTACTACAGAACTGTTTTAAATATACAGACTTAATTATTCTTTTTGCCACTCTTTCAGACTGATCTCAGGCAGCAGAAGCAAGCAACTAGTTTTACTCGCATTCATTTCCTCAGGACAATGCTGTAATCTCTTTATAACAAATCCTCCACCACAACACTTAACATCTCTCTAACAGGACATTAAAAATGAATTCAGCAAACCATTCTAGCAAAGTGGTTCACCAAACAAAATACTTAATTTTTTTACAAAACCTAAATATGGGACAAAGCATGCTGCCTCTATAACCCTGAATGCTGCAACCTGCTATCAGCAGTAGATACTTACATGTGGCTTCAGCTCCCACCAGTCCTTGCGGAACCACCATTTGATGGGGAAAACCAGAAGGGTGTCTGTAACACTGAGTGGAGCCCACAGCAGGTGAGATTGACACAAGTGTCATCCTCTGTCCAGAGCTTGTAGGTACCACAAGAAGGCTTTGGCATGTGGAACAACTAGAGTAATAGTTACTACTAATTCTCAGCTTTTATTTAAAAAATTGTACTTGCAAGCTTATCTCCACCAATTAAAGGCACCCCGAGCAAAAAATCTGAAGAAAATGTCATACCGCCCCTTTTTCCCCCCATTTACTTTAGTGCTGTGGCCCAATTACAGCTTTGGTTGCCAGGATTTCTGAGCAGGGTCTCTAGCACTCCCTGTATGATTTTTGGACAATCACTTAAAAACTTGGATTTGCTTCCTTTGCCTGTAATATACGAACAACTCTCTAAGTCCTCAGGGGAGCACTGCATTTGGGAATCACTTTGGGGCTATGAAAGCACTCCATAAAGGTATAAGGGAGCCGTGGCTTGGGATGCTGAGGCAGGACAACCCCTCAACATGAACAAAAACGACTTTCATACTCGTCCCAACTGCAATCTTGATCCCTTGCAGATCAAGTGGTAACAGTGGTCCCAGACAAACTGCATCTCGGAGAGACATCTCAGCCATGCATCCAGCGCAGGCAGAGGTCAGCTGTGTGGCAAAACCACCAAAAGTGGCTGTACCATGCATCTACCAGGCTTAATCTGCATTAGACTACAAAACCCACAAAGGACACCTGGGCAGCACTTGTATAGCATGCTAGATGTATCCCAAATATGTCACCTGCACTGTTCGTGCTCTCTCTGCTCAGAGAGAAATGGAAATCCCAGACAGAAATACAGGATTCTTACTGAAGATCTGCACTGAAACAACAGCAAGCTGAGGAAATCTCAAGGAGGAAGCAGAAAAGGCCACACTGTTGATTGACTATTGTGTCTGCATGATGGACGAGAATTTGAACTCCTTTGTAAGGAGACCAAACATATCACTTAATAAAAACACGGCATCCTACAATGAACCTCTCTTTCCCATATTTATTCCTCTCTAAACACAGCAGTGCACAGATTATAGGAAATGGTTTTACATTTAACTTCAACCCCAAGTGGTAAAGAAACGGATTGTATCTCACAATGTAAATTTGCATCTACCATCATTTAATGGATGTTTTATACATGCTATGTACTACTGTGTTTTTATGGAAAGGCAAAAAAATTACTTGGGAATTTGTTTTTAATTAAGCAATAAGGCTCAATGGGGTACTGCTATCATGCAATAAAACCACTCCTGGGGTGTTGTGAGGCATTTGGTCCAGATGAGTGCTTCAAATCACCCCCAGATTGTGATTAGATGATTACTCCCTGGAGTTAATATTAGATGGTTCTCTCAAGAGTTGTCTTATTGCTATTATAAAAAGTCTTCAACATGGGGAAACTAAGTAGCTTTTGTGCTTGAAGAAGATGAAGTTCGCAGTTTCGACTGTTGAGTGGCTGGCTGAGCTGTGTGGGTCCCATAGATCAATTCACCTATTTAGTATGCATGAAAGATCATCTCAGTGCATTTCTTTGACCCAAACAGTTTTACAATTAAGTGGCTTTCTTTCTTCTAGGAGATGGAAGGATATAAAGAGCAAACAACTCCAAAATAAAGCAATCCCAAGACAAGGCGCTGAGGAATTTGATTCTGAGATATGTATTACTGGCTTTATCTTTTTGTAGGGAATAATGAATCCTAATCGCTATTATGCTAATTGTATTAATGAAGGCTAATGCATGCAGTAGCGGTAAGAGATTCTCCCAAGTTGGGTGCATGAGGAGGTACACAGCCTGAGGCATTTGTGGGGGCTCCCAAGCTAATGAATTCAAACAGCCCAAATGGTACAGAGCCAAACTGCGGTGCCCTCCCCTGCCTCCCCCCAACTGCTCTTCAGGGTTGAGGTTAGAGAAGAAATATTTCATTCTGAGAAAAGACAAAAAAAAGAAAAAAAAACCAACCAGAAAACAAAAAAAAAAGCTTCCTGCATATTTCAGTATACCACTAAGAGAGAAATCTCAGGAAAACATTAACTCTTGCGGGTTCCTTCCACTCCCAAAAAGGCAGGATGGTAGCACACGCACGTGGACAATTTCTGCAGTGCTTGAGCTGAAGTACAGAGCAGAAACCCCAACTCCTTCAGATGTCCCTCAACAGCCCATCACACACCTCCTATTACACAAAATCCCTCTGGTTTCTCAAGCAGGCAGTAATTTTTACACTTCACAAATTAAGGTGTGATCCTTCACACATGTTCTGCGCCCTAGCCTATGTCACATCTTACACCCTGCACAGACCAGGCAGCAATACTCTCTCTAAAAGCCAATAAACCTCTTCCACCTGGTAAGAAATCCCCATGGTTCCTCCCTCAGCTCAGCACCACTCCATTTAAAGATCTGGATGGGGATCCCAGCCAAGCTGAGGTTTGCTCTCTTGGTTCCCAGGATGTCAGCAGAACACCTTGAAAAAAACCACACCGCCTTTCTGTTTTCCTTTACGTTTGAAGAACACAAAAGGAAACAAGGATTTCCTTTTTTTTTCCTCCTTCCCCTTTCACAGAGCTCTCTGCAATATGTACTCAATGCATAAAAATTCCCCAGGCAATCGCAGCAGATGCCTTTCTGCACAAAAGGTATGGATGTGGGGCAAGGCACGGGTCCCTTACAAAGAGATGATTTTTCCTTTCTGAGCGACACACACACTCAGCCTGGGCAGCAGTTCCAAAGGAAAGAGACCAAAGCACGTTCTTCACATAAATAGAAGCTATATCCACGGGCAAAGCAGGGTTTATGAATGAAACTTTTATGTGTCTTCGACTAATCGTTCAATCATAGGTGAACACATCTACATCTTTTTAAATTATCACACTCTTGTTCCCTGTGCTTTTTCCCCACTTTAATATTTGAAATGCTTAATATACCCAAGTTTAGTGTTTGAAATACCTAATTGTTCACCATGATTTATCTTGTGCAATAAAAGCACACTCTGAATATGAGATCAGTGTTTAAATAGAATAGCAACAGTACGAAAAGAGTTCAGATGAAGAACATGCACTGAATGATGTTATTCTGGAAGAAAGGCTGAGCCCAAACGATGCAATACTCTCTCATGGCATGTTACAAAATGCTTTCAGCAGCTTTTTTAGATACATCTCTTTTTTCCACATTAATTTCATACATTTTTCCTCTAATATTACACCCCTCTCTGTGCTGAATACCTGCACCTTCTCACAGTTCTGGCATTTCATACTCTTTTACCTCACCTCTTTCTCACCTTCCACTTTCATATTTATTTGGACTAGAACCTGCTCCCATTGCTGGGGAACACTACTCAGAAACAGTGGTCTGGCAGCATGCCAAAACCTACTGCTCGTTTGTCAGTGTGTACTCACCCATCTCGCTCCTGTGAAGAGAACGAACAACTTCTGAGCTTTCCCTGTTTTATGTCCCCGTACTGGGCAGCTCTTGGGTGCAATCTGGAGACTCACTGCGGCCGACCCACTCGATCAATCCACTCAGAAAACGAACACAAAGCTCATGCTGTTAAGGATGAAAGCAAGCACGGGTTAGTGACACAACCTGAAAAAACTGAGACTAGGTAACCCGAATTAAAAAAACAACAACTTTTCCACTGAAACAATGCAACTCCTTCCTTGCTTGGACCTGCTCAATTTTCAGCTACAAAATGCCCTTGCTATCTTCAACCCAACAGCCCACACGCGAGAAGCCACAGAGCTGTCACAGGGCATGTGGCGTTGGTGCTCCGGGAGGCAGGGAAAGGGCTGCCAGTGTGGGAGGTGGGAGTGTATCTGCACCACAAGGTGAGGTGCATCCACAGTCCTGGCAGCAGCAGCTTCCCACTCACCACTACATACGCCCAGCGCCAGAGGTCCAGTGTGCCCTCCTGACGTCCACCATGGTCCTGCACACTCTCCGCTGGACCCCACGAGCGTAAATCACTGTATTTGATTTGCTCATGGTTTTAGGTTTCAAGTTTTATCATGTCTCCTGCTCCAGTATACTCTATCATGCAGAATGGTACACACTGATGACATCATATAAAGAACATTTCAGTGACAAAATACACTGAGAATTTTACAGTTAAGAAGGGGGATATAAATGGAACTACGTATTACATGCCGATCCAAGCCAGAAATTAAAACTCTTACCAAGCTTTGGATCAGATCTTCTAACCACATCTGTGATTATAGTTACAGACCACTGTGAAGAGAACAAGCTATTAAAATCAAAATTGGCTTAGCAGGGAAACCCCTAGAATTTCTCTCTCCCACTGTATGTTTCACCACCACTATTTATCACTGAAAATTAAGAAGGAACAAGCATAATACCTTATGCCTTTGCAGCTCTGAGATCCACAAACAACTGCCAAAGCTTAACACAAACACCAGCATACAGCCTAAAGATAACACGTGTAGTGTTGACAACTACAGGTGTCTTTTTTATTGGGCAGAACACCCCCCCTTTTTTCTTTTTCCTAGAACTCAACCAAGAGCAAATAATTAATATGTATTTATACACAACATCTAAATTTAGCCTCTGCTGTTTACCTGCTTGGTCATTATTGGTTGCTCAAGACTTCAGTTCCAACTCTACCTAAAGGCCATGCAGAGCACTGCACACATGGGACCAGGAGAACAGGGCTGAAGGCCTGAGTAGGGAAGAGCAACGCATAGCAAACACAAAGGTTCTTATGATGCAAACTTGCAACTTTAGAATCTGCAAGCGTGTGTGGTTTTGTGCTCCTTGCACACGACAGCTTTTGCAATGATCACTGAGATTTCTGAGCTGGGACATGACCCTGCAGTGAGGCACATGGGGCTATGAGTCAGGAGCTCCGGGGGCTGTTCCTCAGCCTCCCAAGTGATTCATTCCGAGCCAGCGCCTGTTCCTGCTGAAAACAATAGCAAATAACCAGTATTCCTATTTCAGTGATCAAGCTGCGTATGACCATATATAACTTTCCAAGTTTCAGTTTTACTCTGTGAGCAGGGTACAAACCCTCACACGGTTACTAAAATTCATGCTGCACTTCAAGATCCTTAGAATAAAGTGCTGCACACATGCAAAGCACAGCAGTGCCATCGTGAAAACAAAAGCACATTGACTGTGTATTGCTTCCTTATGCGAAAGGCAGAGGAGCAAGCAGGTCTCAAGGGTGATTTCAGGAATACTTCGATCACTCTGACAATCATTTTGTGGCCAGGTTCCTAGGAACAACTCAAAAAGTGGGTAACTTCCCGCACGTGGGCTGAGAGAAGCCCCGAGGACACAATGACCCTCTGAAACAGGTTTGTCTGGCAACGGTTTCAATGCATGTGGATTAGTGATATTTTGGAAACTGATGTTCTGAAGTTTCAGTCTGTACTGATGGAGCCGAGCAGGGCTCCGATTTCTGCACCATCAGACTTGGAAGCAGCTCATTTCTAAAGCACGCAAATGATGCTGGTAGGGCTTCAGAGATACAAATCAATCACAGCAGTTCATACATTTCTAAAATAGGCTGATGACTGAATCCACCGGGAGCCAGACCAGACAAACATTCATCCCTCTGTGCGCACCACACTCTCACAGAGCATAGGACAGAGGTTATTCACGCTTACAAGTAACGCGTATAATGAACACATGTTGACCCATTCACTCTTTAAGTAATAGGAGTATTCCAAGCTCAATTCAATAAAATCTCCATAGTTAAAAGACATCTTGTCCACTGATGAAATAACCCATGTAGTCAATTAGTTAAAACCACTGTCTATCCTATGATTGCAGTGGGTTCCCAACATCCCAAACTGAATATCAATATGGAGTTTTATTCAAAGTAATTTTATCAAATGCCTGGTTTTTTTTTTTAAAAAACACACATTAAACATACACTGAGCTCAGAATTTAACAGATTTTTGTTACTATTATAATCTAATCTTTTCCTGCAGGCTGTTGTTGTAATTTTGCCACTAGAAGATAATAAAAAGCCATTTTCTCCCCTGCAGAGCTTACCTTTGGCTGACTCAGCTGAGCAGCTGCAGTTTCCTTTACTTGCTTTGAAATTACTGCATTCCAGTTGCGCAAGATATTTCTGCTACTGAGAAACAAGTGGTTTTGGAGAAAATGCCAGAGGCAATAGATCAGATAATGCAACTGGAGCAAGGTGAAGAGACTTTAAAAGCTGGTAATTTGGGCTGCAGCTTTTTCAAGTGGTCCCACAAATGTTTTACTTTTACAACCAGGAGAAAAAAGCTCCTGAGCCTGCCTATCAAATAGCTCTAAAGATTACTGGTTAAACTCTGAGTTTTTATCTCAGTAAGTCATTCAAACAAGGATGTAACAGCTTCCAAAACAGCCAACCAACCAACAGAAAGTCAGCTCTCAAGTGCAACTGGTTAACACTGACTGGATGCCCAGCACATACCTCGAGGCTTCCCTCGCCTTGTGCAGCAGCTGCCTGAACACACCTCCACTTCTGACAGAAGAGGGAGAAAGTAGAAACAACGTTCAAATCCCAGGCTCTTTGGCTAACCCAATGCTACGTATGGCTGACACATAGTGATTACTGCCCAGGTGAGTGTATTGAGAAACAAGAAGGAAAAATAAATCAAAGTACTACATCTCAGTGATAAAGACTATAATTAGAATAACATGACGGCAAAGTCAGAATAATTTTAGCACATAGGGAAAAAAAACAGTTTAAGAGTAATAATCTATGGCTGCTTAGATCTGAATTATTCTGGCAGCTAAGACAAAGTCTGACATATTTAGTTCAGCGCTTTGTATATTTACAGTTAGCTTGATGTAAAAAAGCATTTTGTCGAGGATTCATTTCTAAGCTGGGCAGATCTCCCCAGACCTAGAAGACTGCTTGCAAGGGAGCCAGGACAGAGATGGCAAAAACTGGTCTGCAAAGGCTCTGCCCCTCCTTCCACTGACAGACCACTCAGTCCTGCTCTCCCGCAAGGACAGAAAAGACCCCGCACTAAAGCCCTAGCAATAACCTGAAAATCACTGCTCAGCCCAGCAGCCTGCCCTCTGCAGTGAGCTCTCTTCTCCCAGGTTTTCAGAAGTCTGTTGGCAATGCGACGGCCCTCTCTGTAACCCTCCCGCAGACACTGCCAGGGAGCCATGTACTGCAATTAGCTTAGTCCATGTCCTCATTCATCTGCTCATCTGACACAAACATAAAGTATGAAGAAATAAGGTCTTGGGGAAACTCTTGTGACTGCCCAAGCGCTTTAGCTCTAAAGTGCCCCACGAGCTTCCCAGCCCACATTATTATTACCAAAGAAAATGAAAACCTGGGGAAAAAAAAACATTTCTAATATCTTGACAGGTCCATCAGTTCCCATTAAAAATAGAAAAGCTATTACAGAAAGTGAGCAAGCACCTGAATTATAGATCAGCGCAGGCGCGGGTAGCTCAGGGTTTTGCAGCGCCAGGCACGGACCAAAGCTCAGCTCACCCTGGGGTGCCTCTGGCCTGGGGCGCCCGCAGCGGGTGCTGAGGGACGCCCACGGCCCCAGCTCACCTGTCCCACCACCCTCATGGCAGCAGCACACAGGAGGGGTGCTCAGAGGCCCGTGGCACACGCCGCCGCCGGGGAGGCACAGCCACGGCAAAAGACGCCCCCGACTATCCCCGCGGGGCGCCAGCCCCCGCGCTGACAGGGCACCGGCTGAGGAGAGGCGGCAGGAAAGGCCCAAAGGCGCCTGATGGGCCGCACGGCCCGGGCCAGCCCGCTCACAAACGCTGAAGACCGCGGGCGCCGCGAGGCAGCCCCGGGGAGCGGCCAACGGGGAGCGGCCAACGGGGAGCAACTTAACGGGGAGCGGCTAACGGGGAGCAACTTAACGGGGAGCGGCTAAGGAGGAGCTGCAGCAGCTCGCGCCGGCTCCCGCCCTTCCTCCGCGCAACCGCCCGCCCCGCCCCACAGCGGGGAGGCCGCGCTCGGGCGCCCCCTGGCGGCGCCCCGCGCCGCCCTTCGCTGCCTGCTCCGCTCCGCCATTGGCCGCCGCCCAGCGAGGGGGCGCGGCCCCCCGCGGCGCGCTGAGCCCGAGCGGCGCCCATTGGCCGTCGGGCGCGGGGGCGGGCGGGGCCGCGGGAGCGCAGCCCGGCCCGGCGGCGGAGCGGAGCCGCCTGGCGCGGGGCGGCCGGGGAGCGCGCGCCGGAGGCGGCCGAGGCCCTTCCGCGGAGGTATGGGGCCGAGCGGGGCTGCGGGGGGCTCGGCGCGGCGGCTGGGCGGGCAGCCTGTGCGGAGGGGGAGAGTTGTGGAAAAGTCGAGGGTTTCCGCCGCCGACGGGAGGGGAGCGGTCCGGCGGCTGCGCTCCGCTGCTCCGCCCGCTGTAGGAGAGAGGGGTGGGGGAGGCCGTGCTCGCCGCCGGGAGGGCTCGGCCCTGCGGGGCCCGCGGTGTGCTCTGCCCGCCTGGGACCTGCGCCCACCCACGGGTCTCCCGTCACGCGTGTGCGGTGCCCTGCTCACGGGGGAGCCGGTCTGGACCGAATCGCCGCCTGCCGCCCTGCAGCACCCTGATGTCTGTGCGTGGCCTGAGCGCCGGTTAGAGTGACGATTTATTTATTTTTTTTAGAAGAGACTCTTAAGTAACCAAGTTTGACCGTGTACCAAAACCCCAGAAGTTGGTCCGTGGCGGAGTTGTAAGCGGAATCCCCCACCTTTGGCCATACATCTCTTCAAAGAGGCACGTGGGCTTTCAGGCATTGGGAGAGATGGAGAATTCACCTCTTCCCTTGGTGGTTACCCACCCTTACGGCAAGCCTGTGCGTGTCACTTGTCATGAGCACTTGTCCAGCCTGAGCCTGTAACAGGCGGCCTGACCAAATGCTGTTACGTCAGTCCTGTTGCCTCCAGCTCCAACACCTGAGGCTTCCCTGTGGAGGTCTCTTCCTTCTGGCCACTCACCAGGTTGATGCTGATGAGCGGCAGAGTGGGGCGCAGGAGGTGCACGTGGAGTGCCGCCGTGCCGCACTGCCCGAGGATGTGTGCGTGGACAGAGAGCAGGGGAGAGGGAGGGGGTGAGGCTCTTCCTTGAGTTTCAGGTTTTCCTTCCTTCTGTACAAAGCTGCTTGGATGCCTCTGAGCCTGGGTGGCACGTGCAGGAGCCACAACCGAGTTCAGGCTACCAGCTGCTGGTTTTGGTAGCATCAGTCGGAGCTCCTCAAAAGCCACCACTCAACTGTCCCCTCGCTCTGGCTCTACATGCCAGAAGTCCTGGGCGTGCCGAGCAACAGCAGCAAGCAGCTCAGTAACTCGGCTGGTCCATATCCCACAGGGACTGGTGGCATTTCTCAATCAAGTGACAGTCATTCCCAAAACACACAGGTACTGAATCAGGTTCTTCATGAGCACAGCTGGAAGGGGTTTGCCAGAGCCTGTCTCCCTTGCCCCCAGTCGCCCAGTAGTTACAGCATGCTGGGAAGGAGGGAGAGGTAAGCTGAAATCCCCTTGGGTGGGAAAAGGAGAGGAACTGTGTTTTTCTTGCTCTAATTGCCTACTCTGGATAAAAAAGGTGGCTGCATCCTGCTTACTGTGCTTGGCGAGGAAGAGCTTATGCCAGCCCTAACTCCAGGAGGGACTTCTCAGCTGAGCAAAGCAGAAAGAGGGAGTAAGAGAGCGCTGCAGAGAGATGAGGCTCAGGGCATTTTCTGCTGGCAGACCCCAGCAGTCAGATCTGCTCTCAGCAGGCCGATACTCATGGACCATCCCTTGCATGTGGTATGCATGAGGTATGCAATGGATACCAAGACTGTCAGTTCTGTTTGACAGCAAGAACGGAAGAATCGGGTAGAACAGCTCACTACATTGCTACGCCTAAGCCATAGATACATACAGACTTGAAAAACATACCCCAGACTCGCTGACCCAGAGGCTTAAGTTGAAATGCTCTGCCTGGCATGCATCAACATGGCTGTTTATAATCACAAGTGAACAAGCACTCATTGTTAAAAGATGTGGCTTGCTTTCTTCTGGAGCTGAGTGCAGAAAAAAAAAAGGTTTATTTTTCTTTTGAATATCAGTCGTGTTCACTGAGTTATATATTCACTGCATAATATTTGATCACATGCAGAACAAACGGATCTTGACCAAAACAACTCCAAACTTTGCCATGCCAAAAACTCCCATGAAAAGTATCTCCCCAGTAAAGTGCATCTTCCCCCCTTGTTTCACCTGTGTAAGCTTTTGCCGCACGGGGTGCACATGCATACGTATCACTTGGTAATAAGCACTGTGACCCTGCTGACCTGGCAGAGCAAATTTGAACAAACAGGAAAAAAAAAATTACCAAAATGAATCAAATAGATTAGAATTTATGTCCTCATTTTTATATCTCATCACTGTTGTTCCAAAGTGAGAGCCTCCCAGTAAGAGAGACCATAATAACACTCAGCAGCTATCTTTATTTACCAATTCTCATAGTACTTCCATTCCAAAGCCAAACTGAGTATTATTTGCAGTGAGTCACAATATTAACATGAAATCGGATTGTATGCGGTTACTCAAGCTGAGCGCTATCCAGAGCTCAGGGCAGGACTGATCTGCAGGGTCACCCTCTGCAGATGGCTGTTTCTGCCCCCCTAACTGAAAAGGGAGTGCGTAGAGGGATACAGTTAGTTGTCCAAGTCTAAAGGCAGGCGATGTGAATCCCACCTCTCCTAATTTTTTACTGCTTAGTATGTGTATGTGCTGTTTTCCAGTCATTTACGCCTGAGGGGGGAGAGAGAGAGGGAAGAAAAACGCTCTGCTTTTGCTTCCCCAGGAAAACTCCTTTGGGAAATACCTGAAGCAGCTGACACTTTTAGTCTTAGCAGGGAAGATTTTCCCAGAACAGAGTTAGCTTTTCTTTGGTTAACTCGTGGCATTTTACCTAGGTAACAAACCAGAGGGTGGAGGAATAAGGACATACCCTGCAGGTGGAGGTGTGATGTGTAATGAGAGCTCACTTCCATTTCTTTCACGTTGCAGGATTGTGTCCAGCCCCCTCTCCCTTTGCTCCACGCAGCAAGTCCAAGAGCTTTCCGGCCTGTGCAGAGGCCCAAATCAATACAACAGCTAAAGCTTTCATGGCAGCAGGGCTTGCACTCCTCTTCGAAATGAGCTTGTTTCCTGGCTCTTTGCAGGCACGGCCTTTATATCTGACAAAATGTTTTCATTTCCACTGGGATGCGGTACATGGAGATCCCTAGAAATAGAGTCGTGTTAAGTACCATATTTGCTGGAGAGGTTGGACCATGCTTCTAAAATACATAAAATAAAAGTAAAAGAAGCAGGCTAAGAGCTGGGGCTCCATAACCCAGCGACATGAGGAAGCGAGACTGGTGGGAGCAGGATTAACTGCTTTGGTTTATCCCACTTGGTGTTGCTGGTGCCAAAAATTTTTGACAGTATTTTGTTGCATTCACAGTCTTTCCACACCAAACTTCCCAAGGTGTAATTTCACTTTTTCTTTTTCCTTTATTATTTTGTGTGCTCATCCTTCTCTTTCACTCAAAAGCTCCTCATCCAAAGATTTGCTTGTAGGAAACCCCGAGAGACCACATCCCAAAATAGGTGAGACTCCGGGTATTCATAGTCAGGGAGTTTGGTGTTCAGTTGTGGACCATAGTTTGCCCTGCCTGTTTGTTCTTCAGCTTAATTTGTGGATTTAAGAGGGAGATTAAAAAACACATGCTGCATTGTTGTAATTCAGAATAGATTTGAATGTACGTCCCTGCAGCAGAGCAGCTCCCTTCCATGCCCAGGTCCACCCGGGCTGACAGATCAAGGAGGGGAATGGAGCCTTTCTCCTCTCCCGACGGCAAGTAATAAACCCCTTCACACAACTTCGGCATGTCCTTACGGAAATGGCAGGTTGGTTGGGGCATTGCTTCAGCTGCTGCTGATGGCGTCAGGCCCCTGGATTCCCCCCGTCTGCTGCAGCACGGCCCCCGGTCAGAGCATTGCAGTTAATTGTAAATTGCCCTCCACGCTGGAGAACACACAAGTGGATATGCTTAACACTCTCCAACTCCATCAAATCCATTCTGGTGCTTCGAGGCCCTGAAGATACACATCCTTCCAGAGGAAGCTGGAGGTCTTGGGATCCTCCCTCTAATTTGAGAGAGACCCTGGGTTTGTCCTCTTGTAGTACCTTGTCAGCTTGTGTTCACCTTACCACGTTGGTGTCGAGATGATCCCAACAGTTACCTCTTGGGAGGTAACTCTTGCCATGGAGCAGACAGGGCTGGTGGACGCCACGCTGGCGTCCTTGCAGGCTCAGGCAGGGCCCCAGCTGCTGAAGGTGCTGTCTTCATGGTGAGCAAGAAATCCCCATGCCTGCCGTCACAGAAGCCAGCTCTTCAGGAGCACTGGCCACACAACACTTCTTGCTGAAAGCTGTTTCTGCAGGGTAGGTCGCTTCATGCAGGTCTCCTGGGGCTAAACCAGGGTCTTAGCTTTGCGCAGGACACCCCGGCCTGCTCTGGATTAGAAAATTCTGGGGGCTCCGAGGAATTGACCAGTTTTTGTCAGATAGCTCAGGCGAGACATAAACAGCATGGAGCTGCGGCTCTGTGGTTTCCCTTCTAGCGTACCGAAGGGGTGATTTGGGGTGAAGGGCAAGGGAAGAATGTAAATCATCATTGTCCCAAATACACAGGACCAGGCATGTTGTCCTGCTGCTCTTCCCTTTCCCCTCCGCCCTCCATGGCTACAGGGACTCTGGACAAGGAGGATGGGGAAAATGGTGGAGAGCGGTTCTGCATTAGTGATTGACGAACCGCTAACAGCAACCAGGGCGACACACATCCCTGTGATCTCGGAGCCGCCTCGTGATGGCTGAGGTACCTCGCTGGAGGAGGAAATGACTCACGTTCCCGTGGCCGGCTGGCCGCGGCAGCACCCTGCAGCGCCGGAGGGGCTAGGTGCAACAAAAAATTGAACTTGCAGCACAGACCGCTTTCCTTACTGCAAAACATTTGCTTTCGCTTCAGAGTTACCCTTATCTAGGTTTTTCTATTAAAAAAACCCCAACAGACTATCGAAACCCCAGCTTGTATGAGAAGGAGGGCACGGAGGTGTGGGGAGGGATGAGTGTGCCGCCTTCCGCTTCCCCTTCAGCAGAGATCAGACTATTTTCGGAATGACGCGTCTTGTAACTGGAAGCACCGGCAGCCCTGGCATAGCTGGGGTAATGGAGGAAGGGCTTGGCTTTTGTGGGTTTATTCACAGAGCGGGTGCTCTTTTCTTTTCTTTTTTTCCCCTTTTTGTCACACAAGGAGGACCAGCGGGAACAGGCGATACCGCACTCTGTTTTGTTCCTGCCTCAGCTCTTGCCCAAAATGGTGTTGTGGGGTGCGTGTGTCCGTAACTAATCCTTGAGAAAGCAGGTGTGCAGTCAGAAACAGGAGGCTTGCTCCCGAGACCACAGATCTCCGCCCTGAGCCTGCACCCAGCCCAGCATCAGGTAGCTCCCTGCCGCCAGCACCGAGAGGGACAGAAAGGGGGGGTCCTGGTACCCTTCAGCTGTGACAGTATGGTAACTCCTGAGCAGGTACTTACACCCACCTAAGCGCAGGTTCAGACCAACCGGCTTCCTTTACTATGGGCACACAGTTATACGGGTAAAAAGCGCAGCTGTAATGGAAGAGCTGGCTCTGCCTTCAAGGGCTTCCATTGCTGCAAACTGAACTATCCCAGTTTAGATCAGGTTGTTGCAAAGTGGGGTCAGAAAGTTTGAAAATTTAACTTAAAAAGGTAACAAACGAAAGTGAGGAGTGGTAAGGAGATTACTCGTAACCTCAGGTTGCATTAGGAGCATCTCACCTGTGCATACGTTCGCTACTCAGCCTCACCGCGGTGCAGATGTTTGCAGCTTCACCATTTCTCTCTTATTTTCCTCTCCAGAGCGAGCTGGAGATGGTGGACCATCTTGCAAACACCGAGATCAACAGCCAGCGCATTGCTGCTGTGGAAAACTGCTTTGGGGCTTCTGGACAGCCCTTAGCCGTGCCGGGAAGGGTCCTTCTAGGAGAAGGGATTTTAACCAAAGAATGCCGCAAGAAACCAAAGCCTCGCATATTCTTCCTTTTCAACGACATCCTCGTCTACGGCAGCATAGTCATCAACAAAAGGAAGTACAATTCCCAGCACATCATTCCCCTTGAAGATGTCACTTTGGAGACGCTGCCAGACACCTTGCAGATGAAGAACCGCTGGATGATTAAAACCTCCAAAAAGTCCTTTGTGGTTTCCGCGGCCTCCCTCACGGAGAGGAAGGAGTGGATCAGCCATCTGGAGGAGTGCATCAGGCACCTGCTGACGAAGACGGGCCGGCAGCCCTCCACGGAGCACGCGGCCCCCTGGATCCCAGACAAGGCGACGGACATCTGCATGCGCTGCACGCAGACCAAGTTCTCCACGCTCACCCGAAGGCACCACTGCCGCAAGTGCGGCTTTGTTGTCTGCGCAGACTGCTCCAGGCAGAGGTTCCTGATGCCCCGGCTGTCCCCCAAGCCCCTGAGGGTCTGCAACCTGTGCTACAGGCAGCTGCTGGCAGAAAAGAAGAAGGAGGCGGAGGCAGATGGCAGGCAGCCGGAGCCGATCTGCTCTGCCATCCCGGGCTACGAACCCTCCAGCGGTGACGACAGTGACAAGTCTGACGACGACAAAGCTGACCAGTGGCCAGCAGACACAGAGTTTTATACCTCAGAAGTATCCTGGTCATCTTTCCATAGCTGACCTCCTTGGGAGTTGGTGGCATTTAGACATTGGGAAGCCAACTTCTGGCCTCCAATGCATGTCCTTCTGATGTTTTCTCTGGAGGCCATGCCTAGGAAGGTGGATCTTGGCCCCTGCGTGTGGTGTCTGCCTGGGGAGCCGAGATGGGGTTACCCCTCCGAGAACGTGTCTCATACGACATGAGCACAGATTGCAACAGCTCAGTGAAGAGCACGGACTGGGGCAGAGACCTGCGGATCAGCCTTGGCCGAACAAGCTCACCCTTCAGTGCCTTAGTCGTCTCGACTGCAAAAACAGAGCAATACTAACTTCTTTTCTCAAATACCTTGAGATTGGCTCTTGGAAGAAAAAGGAGCAAGAAATCCTGGAGTTAAACACGCTTGCCTGCTAGCACTGCCTTCCTCTGTCATGGTGCGGGGTGCTCCGGATGCCATTTTCCATGAGCATTGCATCTACGTCGAGATTCTCATTGCAGGCGTGCCAGCCTGGGGGGTAGCCACTCATCCCTGCATGATAAGGTCGGCACGGGCTTCCATTTCTACACCCAGGTCTCTCAACTTTGGAAACACTAAGGAAATGGTGCTCCGACCGCAGGGAGCTCGTACGAGGCTCGGTGTCAGCAGCCTTAGCAAAGTGCTGGAGCATCCAGCTCTCTGGCATGGAAAGAGGCCATTTTGGTGGTACCGGGCCAGGAGGGGAAAGGGGCAGGTAAAATTATACAAAGGAGTGAGATACGGAGGGAGAGACTTACTGCAGTTGACTTAACCAAGTGCAGAGCCGCAGATCTCAAAACCAGGCCATTCCACCAGATTACCAACAACTTGATGAACTCAAGCCTATCAGGTAAAAGGCCAGCCCAGGGAGGACTTGTTAAAAGTCTTGAAAAATCCAGGAAAATGCCCCAAATTAAGATCCTATGCAGTACAGCACTTCACCTTCCACTTCCCTCCCGAGCAGGAGCCCAAGGCATTGAATGCTCACTTGTGGGCTCACCTCACGTCTGTCAGTCTCACGAGTCCACAGTTAAGGTCCTTTATGTACCTCCAGGATTGGAGCCCAAGACTTTACAGTTAACTTGAGATCAACTTTAAAGTTCAAATTAAGTTAGAAATAAACCATGTTTATTCAAGTATTCTATCATAATATAGCGTGGGAGTAAATATACTGAAAATCAGACAACAGCAATTGTTTTGCAGCAGACATTTCTACAAATTCCATTACTACTTTTAGTATATTTTTGTATTGTGTATTTTATGCTCTGGAAAAGGAACATGGCTGGGAGTACACTGCCAATGTTATAAACTGTTTCCTTACCATGACCTGTTCCAAACAGTGCATTATCTGCCAGATAGCCAGACTTAGGATTTTTTAAATTTCAGTTCAAAGTAATCATTCTTACCGTCTTTTGTAAACTGCCACTGTTCCAATGAATTTGTATCACTTGACTGTGTGTGAATAAAGATATGGCCAACAGGAAGAAGCCAGGAAAATATGACAACAAAGCATGTTGTTATTTAACAAGAGTCTTAAACAAGAGCTGGGGTTCGGGCCCGGCCAGCCAGCAGGAGTTCTGACTCCTCAGCCGTGGGGGGAATGCTCTGGGTTTCTATTTACTGCTTGAAGGTAAGCGCGAGTGAAAAAAAAAAGGCCAAATCTGATGTTTCCTTTCTATTTATACCATGTTATCATCTGACTGAGTTTTCCCAAGTCTTTTGCAATCCCCTGCAGTAGTCTGTATTAATTGAAATGGTGTTTTTCCGGTGGGGGCACAGCTTAGAGTGGGTCAACAAACCTTATGACCTAAGCAGATGTTTTTGGGTTTTAAAGCAGTAAGTACACCGAGTCCTGTTTTTCCCATTCCCCTCCAAGCTTAGTTCATAACTCCGCGCAGCAGTGATTGTTTTTATAATGCCTCCCACCCACCAGAAGGGTGTACATGCTATGCAAACAGAAAATGACCTTAAAAATAAACAGCCGTTAGAACGGTTCGCAAGCCAAAAATAGCCCAGCCGCTGAATCCGCGTCCATAGCTGGCGTTCCAGTTCCCTGCTCCTGAGGCGAAACTCCCGGTTTCTTCCTAGTAACTGACTCCAAAAATGTATTCCAGTTTTGAACCTACTCCTTAGTTCTCTTAGAGGTCAGCTTTTCTTTCTCTTATGCGTCTGAAGGTCTTGCTATTATCAGCCCCGGAAGAGCTATAAACTGTTTTTATCCACTAATGAAGGACAGGCACGCCTCTAACAAATGCCTTCTTGTTGAGCAAGAGCTTTTCTCAATCACAGCAGGAAAAAAACCACATAAAAAAACAAAGTCCACCAAAAGCCACCCAGCCCCATTTTTCTATGCATGCTGCAGTTGACGGCCTTTCTGGAAACGCACGCAGCTTCCAGCAACGGGTACATCCCCGTTCCTTACAGGAGGGAGGTATGGAGAAGAGTCAGGGGTGGAAAAGCTGCAACACTCTTGTGAATAGTTGAGAATAAGGGTGACTTGCATCACATACACACGCTGCTACTTTGGAATGTGTTTTGGAGCCAAGGAGGAGCACATGGGCACTTGCACTTCCAGAGGCTTCTTACATGCACGCTGCCTTGTGTGCGTTAGGTGCCTTCTCCCAGAGCCTTCCCCGTTGCTGGCCAGCGGCTCGGCGTTGCTCCAGCTCCGCAGCCGTGCAGGCAGCGCCAGGGTGTCGCGCCGCAGCTGCTGCCCAGCGGGGAGACGCGGGAAGGCTGGGGCTGCCCCAGGTTCGAGAAGATATTTCACATGGAAGCCCCGAGTAACCTAGTGACTCTTAAACTGTTAATGCATATGGTAAAATGAGCCTGCCCAGGAAAACATGGGGAAATTTAAACAAAGCCTCTTCCCCCCCTTCCTGTAGTTTTATTAGCCAAGCTGGGGAGCTCAGCACTGGGATTAGAGCCTGGGGCTCCTGGCCAGCTGAACACATGGGTTTTGCATCACGGGCTGTGCTGTTACAGTCCAGCCTGGAGTCTTCCAGCGTGATTCTATCTCCAGTGCATTAATGGGGCATTTCCTGATGGTTTGGGTTTTTTCTTTTTTGAGGTAAATAAATGCCTTACCAGGGATTCATTAAAGTTTGCAAACCATGCTACTAGGAAGAGCGGTAGCTTGAACCCTCACTTTGGAAAAACATCTGCAGGCTGGGGATTTTGTGGGGTCACATCCTCCCCCTGAAAGGCTCCCAGACATGACGTGTGGGGATCAGTTGCCAGAAGGGCTTCCTTGCTCTGCCCCTGCCTGAAGGTGTCACGGCCCAAAGGGCACAGCACCGTGCAGCCGTCCCCGCTGCACACCAGCCTTGGCACTGCCCGACCCGGGGTGCGCTGGATCAGGAAATCGGACTGGCTGAAAACTGCTCCTTCTGCTCCCTCGAGCAGAAACTGGAGCCCAGGCAGTTTCAGAAAAAAGCAAGAGTTTTTTGGCCCTCAGCAACATGGTTCCTTTTCAGCTGGGCACACAAGAGCGAGAGGACAGTCCCCGTAGCCGTCAGGAGCAAGAACACCACCAGTGCACTGAACAGGGAAAGCAAAACTTGGATGTTAGCATCAGACCTGCTGAAACTGCAGGGGATTCTCCAGCAAAGAGACAGGAAAACAGAGTTAATGCAGCGAGGCAATCCTTCTGCTCTCCAACGTCGGTAGGAAGGTGAGGAAGAGGACGGCACTACTGTAGCAGCCAGTCACAAAAGCCGAAGGAAAGGTAAGGGGGAGATTTGCTCTGTGAATAGACTGAAAAGAAAGGATCAAAGAGGTTCAATGAAACACGTGTGCTCCGCTGTTCCGAGGCGCAGCCAAGGCACACCACCAACTCCAGTGCTGAGTCAGCAGTTCACAACACTCGGAGGCAGCCGGGTGAAGCGAGCCAGCTTCACGGTCAGATTCTTGCGCCCAGTTACTCAAACACTTAGTTTTTATCCAAGCAGGAGTTCTGGCTCTGCCGCAGCCCACGGCCTCTTCCGACTCACTACTGCTGCAAGGCAGTTTCTCATGTTCCTCAGCCTGGGATTTTTGGTTAGCAGGAGGAACTAAGGAGCATGGATGGTCCCGACTACTGCTGAGCTTTAAAGCGATGTGTCTCCAATGAAAAATACAGGCTTCTGTTTCTGACTCTTTCTGCTCCAGGCCTTGTTGGCAGGAAGAACATGTTACACTACTGTCACTTCCCTGGTGGACACGATATGGCAAAACAGCTCCAAGAAACCCTTGCCTGAGACCCGAGAGCTGGAGATGCTCTGCAGAGGACCTGGGGAGGAGCGCTGCGCTCCAGGGAGGCACAGGCGAAAGCACTGGGGGGCAACACACAGCCAGGTCTGCTTCACATTGCATGTCACAGGCAGGAGAAATCCCAGTGCCGCGCACGCATATGGGAAAGTGCATCTCCTGCGCGCGCACTTATTCATAAAACCTCTGAACAGACACAGCAGTCGGTGCTGCCGTCCCGAGACGGCAGCTGGAGGAGACGAGGCAGGCAGGGAGGCAGCATCGAGTACTGATCATAGAATCATTAAGGTTGGAAAAGACCTCTAAGATCATCGGGTCCAACCGTCAGCCCAACACCACCATACCCACTACACCATGTCCCTAGGTGCCTCATCTACACGTCTTTTAAATACTTCAGGGATGGTGACTCTTCCCTGGGCAGCCTGTTCCAAGGCCTGACCACTCCTTCAGTAAAGAAATTTCTCCTAATGTCCAGTCTAAACCTCCCTTGGCGCAACTTGAGGCCATTTCCTCTCGTCCTATCGCTAGTTACTTGGCAGAAGAGACCAACACCCACCTCGCTACAACCTCCCTTCAGGTAGTTGTAGAGCGCGATGAGGTCTCCCCTCAGCCTCCTCTTCTCCAGGCTAAACAACCCCAGTTCCCTCAGCCGCTCCTCATAAGTCTCAGGATGAACCTGAGTGACTCCCTTTGAAGTTGGCATTTGACTTCATTTCCAGTAAGGCCCAGAAATGAAAATAAACCGTAGGCAGGTTTTCCGTGAACCTGTTATCGAGAGGTTCACGACCAAGAGTGAGTTACACAACCTCCCCAGTTTGCTGCTGTAGGAAGGGCAGAGAAGGAGGAGGAGGGGAGGTAGATACGAGATTTTCTGTAGCAGAGCGCTCTCGTGCACTGCCCTCCCTTGCACGGCCAAACCACCCCGCGGCAAAGCATCCGCTGCCGGCAGCGATCCTGCTGCCCGTGATCCTGCTGCCCGGCTGCCCCGCGCCATGAGGGAGTGCTGCACCCCTCTTTGAGCTTTGTCTAGCCTCTCCTTTTTTGTCCTAAAACCAATGTGTTTTGGTGAGAACCTTAGAAAAAACAGGATTTGAGAAGGGAAAAGCATTAACTCAAGGCCAGACTGGCCTCTTTTCCTCTAACAGACAGCAACAAGAAAAAAAAGTCACACGTGGCTTTTATCAGAAGAGTTACACATAAGATAAACCCAGACCTTTAGTGGTTTCATATACAAAGGATCTTCCAGAGACATCAGAGGGAAAAGTAAGTGTGACACCGAGGCCTCTCCGCAGGTTTGCTCCCCCTCCCGTCGAAGCCCGCAGGAGGAACCACGTCCCCTAACACACATCACATCCCCAGGTAGCCACTGGCCTGCGACGCCGCCTTACAGAGCACGGCGAGAAGGCAGCAAGGGTGAGCGTCTGTGCTGGGGGAAACCTCTCGGCCTGCCCGAGCTGCACGTAGAATCACAGAATCATTCAGGTTGGAAAAGACCTTTAAGATCATCGAGTCCAACCGTAAACCTAACACTGCCAAGTCCACCACTAAACCATGTCCCTGAGCGCCACATCCACGCGTCTTTTAAATACCTCCAGGGATGGCGAGTCCACCATTTCCGTGGGCAGCCTGTCCCAGTGCTTGATAACCCTTTCAGTGAAGAAATTTTTCCTCATATCCAATCTAAACCTCCCTTGACGCAACTTGAGGCCATTTCCTCTCATCCGTTCCATCACCCTGTGCATGGCACACTGGCCCTGCACGTTGCCGCAGGACGAGCCCCGTGCCCGGGAGCGCACGCCAGGAGAGCGGCGCTTACGGGAGCGCCCCTTACAGTCGTCCTCAACGTCCTGACAGCCCAAATGGCCTGACCAGCTCAGACACTCTGGTGCGAGCCAGCAACCCAAACCCACAAACCTGAGCCACCAGCACCCAGGTCACAACTACCTGGTTTCCATCAAAGCCTCTGACTTGAGGAGCGTTTGCTCAGCAGCAAGTTTCAGGCAAACCAAACCGAGTCTCTAGCTCCTTCCAAAAAATGGCTTTGAGCATGCTTGTTTACTGACCAGCCTCTAAGAGCCAGGCAGCCCAGCAAGGTTTCACTGTGCGTGGCTTTCTTAGTCCAAAGGTCTTTCATACGCTCCCGTAAGACTCTGCACGCCCTTTGCAGCCCAGCCCTGCTCCCCAGCGGTGCCAGAGCAAGCGCTGCGGTCCGGCCTCTATGGCTGGGGCCACAGAAGCAGGGGAGCTGCCCGAGCATCTTCCCCCTGCACAGCTCCGGCGGCAGGAGGGAGCCTCCCACCACTTGCGGGGGTGTCTCCTCTCCGAGGAGAGGCTGTTTTTCACTGGCTTGGCAGGATCCAGCGGCTCTCCCTGACGCACTCCTAACACAGCTGGCTTTACTGAATCACCGCAGCAGAGCAGAGGGAGGAGTGATGCTGTGCATTAACCCTGCAAAGGCCTCTGCAGGAGAGCTTTCTGCTGCGGTTCATGCACGGGAGATGCCTTACCCCCCAAACCTCAACAGAGACAGGCTGGTGTCAGTCACACCCATCCTGTGGCCGGGGGAAGACTCGTCCCGCAGGGTATCAGGCTGCAGCCGCATTTGTTCATTCTGCTAGTACCACGTTCAAGGCAGATACAACACTCAGGCCAGCAGGCTGAGCAAGCCCCGGCGTCTGTGCTGGGTCCCAACAGGCACTCGGGACGTCACACGCTGCAGCCATCTGTTTGCAAGGAAACAGCCTTAACGATGAGAGGTTCTACAAAATCCACTGGTAAAGAGCTACGGTGTTAATCTGGGGAGGATGACAAACGGAGACACTTTGCCATTTCAAGACTTCAGCAGTACCGCTGCTGTCCCTGTAATACAGCAGTCAGAGGTATGTCACCTTCAGAAAAACAGGGTCTGTAATGCAGCCCCCGAGCAAGGGCACCCCTCACAGCACGCCCCTGGAGCCCAAAGACAGCCCTTTCTGGAGCAGCAGCACTGCAAGCACTGGCAATCGCTAAAGCAGCATCCCTCACGCCAGCTGACATCTCCTCTCTCTCTCCTCAGGGACACGCAATAGCCAAAGCCCAGCACACGGCTGTGTCACAGAAGGGATTCTAAAGGATATGTTTGCTGGTTTAGACCTTACAAGTTAGAGACAGACTGGTAAAAATAGGGTTACTCCTCCACACAGCTTCCCCTGTTTCAGCACCCTCACCACTCAGGAGAACCATCTGCAATCCATGAAGTGGGGGGGGAGCCCCCAGGATTGCAAGTCCTCTTCCTCTTGGGAGATGGAGGAAGCAGGCAGAGGAGCTGGTCATTACCCGAGCACGAGCGATGCAGCTCCCCAGACGCAAGCTTTCACAGGCAGCTCCAGAGCCAGATGTGGTATTAACAGCTGCTTGGAGCACAGCAGGCCGACCCATCTCCAGTACAGCTCTGCCTCCCACCCAGCAGCACTTGAGCTTTCCCCTCCCTGCCCATCCTCCCCCACCAGAATTTGTCTCCTGTGTTTCGGAGGCTGGGTTTTCCTGGGGCCGGCTCGCCCAGCTGTGCTGGTGGGACGCACGCTGGGACGCGGAGCACGCCGGAGCTGCCCGACGCCGAGGGGAGGGCGTCCCTCCCAGCTGAACCAGCCCTGCACAACAGGTACCTCTGCGAGCTGAGGGTTTGCTGGCCGCAGGTTCGGGAAGAACAGCAAGACAGGGGAAGAGAAGGAGCTTTTTTTTTAGATAAACTTTAAATTAGTTCTGTGAGAACACTTAAACATGCAAAAAGAAAACGTGAAGAACTTTTCAATCAGCATTTGACCCATGTAATCTCTGTCTATAAAAGAACTTTCTCTTCTGCAAAACAAAGCAATAGCATGACCTTATCTTAATACAACTTCCACTGTACGTGAGCGTGAATAAAGGAGCTTTCCTGCTTTAAAAATACTGCCTGGTGATTTGGATTCTGGTGGCACGGAGACAATTTCTGCTTGGTGGAAGCAATAAAAACATTTGGTTTAATTTTTAAGCTGATGCTGCAATTTCAAGACTATGAAATAACTGACTGCAACTGACGGACTGAGAGAGGTTACGTTTCCTACCTCTGCTTACTCACTTCTTTGGACACAGGAAAGTGTTCAGGGAGGAAGGCTCCACTCCTCAGCGGGATAAGAGGCACAGAGGCAAACAGGCAGGTCTTCTATTGCAGGAAAACCCTTTTCTACATATCAAACGTGCCTTTTCCACAATGCATGCGATTGCTTTGGCAGCACACGTGTCACGTTTTACTTGCAATAGCACATACGTTGGCACAACACTGCAGAAATTGCGCGCTGCATATGTTTGGGATAACATAGGAAAGCAGTCTTAATAAACCAGAGCCAGAGTTCACCTACCCCAAAATGATGAGGGATGGTGTGTTAGAGGCACGTATAGAGCGATACTTCCACCGGTTCAGTCTCTTGTCAGCCCATGGTGGGAATGTTCTCGAGGCAGTGACCGATTCTGGACCGGTTTATTTAATAGTCCTCACTGCCATCAACCTGCCTAATCGCTTTCTGAACACATTTTTGTTTTGGCACCTAGAGCATCCTGTGCCGATTAGCTCCACAATTCACTGTTCCACTGTGTGAACAAGCACTTCCCTTCACCTCCGCCAGCTCGGTGGGTGCACCCTGCCTCCTATGCCACCGTATTGTTCCTCCTGTTCATCTCTGTGCCGTTCACAGCGCGACCAAAGCTCTCCCCATTAGTGTCCTTTCCAGGTCGAACAGTTTTAAACTAGCCCATCTCTCTTGCCACAGATGCCCTCCCACACCACGTTATCCTTCTCTGTATCCCTCCTAGCTCTACAATGCCCTTTTTGGCTCAAAAAGGACTAACCAGAGTGGATTGAGCAGACTGCACAGACTATTCGACATGTGGCTGCGACCTGGATTCATTCAGTGACGTAACAACGTTTACTGCCGCCTTCTCGGCTTCCTTCCCCGTCCGTCCTGACTTTCTCGTTGCCTTGTGACCGGCTGCTGAGCACTGAGCTTGTATTGTCAGAAATCTGTCCACAGTGACCTCAAGCTCTTTCCTGAGAGAAAATAGATCACTCGGAGCCCAGCACCGTGACCATATAATCAGGGTTATCTTTCTTCTGGGGGCATTTACCAATCCTAACCAATACCTTCCGTTCTACTGACCGCTGGCTCACGTCGATGCTAGGAGCTGATGGCAGGCGCTGCAGTGCTGCGGGCAGGAGGCCTCGCTGCCCCGAAGGCTTTGAAACCTTGCTGTTTTAGTAGAGCATCCGCTCCGTTACTTGACATGTCAGCACAGCACGTGTGTGACCTTGCTTTCCTTCGCGACCAGGACACACCAGTACGATACCGTAGGTACGACAGGGTGCCAGCAGCACAGAAAGCAGGGCTCTTCAGTTAAGCACAGCAGTGCCCCGGTTTATCTCAGTGGCTGCATCCTCTGGGCAGGCTTAGGAGATGGCGGAGGCCATATGCACGGAGGGAAACCGAGCTGCTGCAAAACACTGGAGCCACTTTGTTAAACGCTTGGCATCGTGCCGCTTTGCATGAATGTTTGAGGTTCCCAAAGATGCACCAAGGCTAACCAAAAGACACCGGGCAGCTTTGAAGCTGGCTCAGTTGTTGGGGTGTAAGCAGCCGGTAGTTGGTTAATTGATTTCCTGATTGCTATCTGAAGACACCATCCAATTTTGGTTTATTGCATAACAATACAGTACAGTTAAATTATGCACAGTAGAAACCCACACCTTTGTCGCAAGGCTGCGCGGCAGCTTAATTAGTTAGTATCGGCAGAGCACTTTGAAGACGTAAAGCGCTACAAGAGTGCTCCTTATTATCCTCATTGCTACTTATCATTAGTGGCACAACGTGAAGGCTAATCTTTGCTCTACGCTCACATGGGATGTGCTGCCGCCATTGTCAGCAGCCCCAGTCCCACCGGGCCGGGCTGGGGACATGAAAGCCCGAAATTCGGACTAGACCCAGCGGCAGCACAGGCTCCTGCAGAGCTGAACGGCAGAGACGGCAGAAAGCCTCAAGTATGCAGACGGCTGCCAGGCGATGGGAGGCTGTTCGCTGTGGTTATGAAACAAATATTTTTATACACAGATTCCTGGAGAGAATGGCTAGGAAAAAGTAAGCAAGTCCCTTTTATGGAAACCAACAAAATCAGATCCAAGAGCCTGCCTCGCCAGCATCCTATTTAGCACTTTATTACGGACTTTGTTCCTGCATAAGCAATTAATAAACTGCAGTTTGGTCAAAAGTCTGCTGTGTGAACTTTAGCTCATGGACAGGCACAGAGCAGGCAGCTGATTCCTACTGATACTCCAGCAAGTCTTCCGCTTCAACGCAGAATTTGCTAAACTGTTTTGCCCTGTCCCCTGCCTTCTTGAGTAATGCGAAGCATTTGCTCTTGCACTCCACCTCTCCCACGGCCAGCGGTTGCATCTTTTGTATCCTTTGCGGCTCTAAAGAGAGCAAGTCTTTAACTTAGGATTTTGGAAGATCTGGTTATATAGGGCTTAAAATTAACCTGCAAGGGCAAGGTAGAGAACTTAGATGCCCCCCTCATTTTGGCCTGAAAGAGAAGGATTCTTAGAGCCAGAGAGGTTTGAGTAAACGCAGACAGCAGTTAAAACTCAAAGCTGCCCTGGCCTGCCTTTCTTCTTGCAGAAAGCTTCCATTACTATCAAACATCACTGCCCACCAGGGAGAGGGCAGAAACCTATCCACTGGCACAGTTAGCTGGGCGAGAACAAAAAATCACATTGGAAACACTCACAAATATAAGGAGAATGTGCTTACCTACAATTCTGCACCCGGGATAGGCTTTACCCACTGGCTCACACGCTTCAGCAGGAGATGCGGGTCTCCTCCAGCTCCAAGGGAATGCCGGTGCCTGGGGAGGAACAGACACCCCTGCCCTGGCTCCATGATCTCTCTCATCAGGAACCCTCCTACCTCTCTAACTGTTTAGGGGCTGATTCTGACTCAGCTGGGTGATTCTCCAATTAATTTATAACAACGTCTCAACACATGGACCTGCTCAGGGAGCTGCAGCGGGGTGAGGTAAATTAGACCTTCGAAGCTTTTGTTTTGTTAGATCAGTTTTGACCCCAAATTACATAGATTATTCATCACATCTTATTGGCCGATACAGAAATAACAAACCCTTCATACTGTCTTAGATTACCCATACAAGGGAATATCTGAGAGTGCTCTACTCCAAAGCAGCATGCCAGAGCACGGGAAAGATTTAATTTCACCCTAAATCACTCCTGCCCACTGAGGCTGAGCAGGAAATAAGGAATACAAAACATTTGCATCCTGTTAGACACTCCTGTGCGGGGTATAATTAGTTGAGGTCAAACACCAGTGTAAATCTTTCATTCCCCTGCAACAAAGAAAGCAGCTACATTTCACAGTAGCCGTTTCCTCTTCTTCCCCATTGCTATGAGCCCGTACGAACATTTATTACATTCCTCCTCCTTCGACGCTCGTGTCCTGGCTGCAGGATCGGAGCGCAGTTAGCTGCATAATAGCGCTACTACATTTTTGTACCACACCATTTCCTATGGATAGATTGCAAAGTGTTTAACAGAAAACACATTCAGGAACGAGATGGGAAGTTACTCAAGGTCACCCAGCAAACAAGCAGAAGAGCCAGCGAAGGTGATACTTCTTCCCAGGCCCAGCAAAATGGGCTTTCCACCAAGCCACGCTGCTGTACCTGCTGACAGCTGAAGCGTCGCCTTTGTTGGAAGATCAGCAGCGACACTAGATGAACCACACCATTTCAAAGGAATTGCAAAGGTACAGATGTTCAAATGCAACGTCTTCACTGAATGTTGAAAGGCGTAATGGTTGCCTAAATCCTTTCTGCTGAACAGTCATCCAAATAAATGAATGCCTTCATTTCTGCAGACTTCAGAATAATTTTATATATTTACCTCTTAGGCTCTTCTGGAATTCATAAATCACACTTAATGAGAAGTATTAGCACACACTTACTGCAATTATGTGATGAATGTTTGATTTCTGGCTTACAGCCTGAAAAATACATAGATTTCTGTGATCTCTAGAAAGGTAAAGATGAAACCTCATGTTTTAATTAGGGGCTAATAGCTTTAGTTCACTCCAATGCAAAGGCCTTTGGTTCTTTAAAAGCTTTCCAACCTAGCTGAGAGTCTGCTATTCAATTAGTCTGGAGTTATACATCAGCTGGTCAAGCAATGACAGCCTTTCTAAGAAGCTAGTGCTTTCTCCATAAGAGCTTTAACTCTGGGGAAAAAAATGCATTGCTTTTACACCTCTGCCTGCACCAGTGCTGCTAAACTGCTGCTGGAACTGAGCTCAGCAGGTCCTACCACTGCAGCTACGCAGGATTAAACCCCTGAGTCTGCCTGTATTTCACTAGTGAGCGCTACTGGCGCTGCTGCAACACTGTGAGGAAAAAATGGAAAATCTGAATTTCCACAAGAATCTGCATAGTTTTTAACAGAAATATTAAGATTGGTGTAAGTGCTGTATGACCGGAAATATGTGTGTGTGAAAGCACCAGAACAACAATGAAAAGAGAGGCCTGTACGGATAGCGAGGGATGCCACTTCATCAAATGGAGGAATGCGTTGCTGCTGGGGAGCCCCGGAGGCCCCACGCGGGTGAGACCACAGCACAGACGAACAGAAGACCCCGCACTGACAGCAGCACAGCGGCGGAGGCTGCAGCAAATCACATATGTCAGTCCTCCTTCTGACAACCCAATGGGCTAATAGCAAGACAATAGCAATAGCATACAAAGGATATCCTAAAGGATATAATGGATTTGTGCTAAGACTTAGTTCATCATGGACAATCAAGAAGAACCCAGGAGATGAAGCGAGGATTTGACTCGTCCTCCATGTTGTGCACAAGCAATCCTGGTCAGACCATTTGAGCAGGTATGCCACGAGAGTATGGCTGTGTAAAATCAATTTGCTTAATGACTTTGAATAATACAATCCCCTTCCCCTTCCATAAGATCTTTCAGTGAGTTTTGTAACACTGATTTCCTATAAACCAACTGAAAGGGAGAAAAGGCATGCTAACCACTGTCGGACTGCAGTCATCAAATTGCTATCATCTGAAAGAAATATGGACACACTGGCTCTCAGTAGCTTTATCCTGTGTGTGCTAAACAGAATTTTGCCTCAAAAGAGCAGCTATCCTGGCATTCCTGAGTCATTTGCAGCACAAGCCTTCCTCCCTAAAGAGGTGAGTGTTACCGGGAGCAGGTGACTGCAGCCATTCCACCCACCCGTGCCCCACGCACTGAAGCACGTATGGAGGAGCTGTAAATCGTGAACTATGAGAGGGGAAAGCAGTTCTGCCAGGGCACAGTGGCCTGTAATCGGGCTACAGTGGACAGTACAACACACCACACCGCTGGAATCATCTCAAACGATATGGCGAGAAATCAAATAATAAATAATATTATTAATTAATATTTATAAAATTATAATTTTGTTTATAAATAATAAACAAAATGCTGGTAGTATCACACCCCGCTGTTACCATCAGTCAGTAGTCACCACCTTGCGCAGCCCTCCGTCACTAGCTGGGTGTTGTATCACCACCTCACACAAAAGCAGCTGAATGGGGAAGCTGGGTGGCTGCCCAAAGTCATCCAGCAAACGACTGCTGCAGGAGATCAGTCGGCTTCCTTGAACAAACTGCCCTTAGCCAGGCAGCAAAGCACCTCTCCAAACCACCCCGCTCTGCAGAGCCAGCGGGCACAGGCCGGGGAGCAGCAGCCTACAGAGGAACCCCAGCCACCGGCCTCCCCTGGCCAGCAGGGACCCTACACAGAGGGTTGCACAGCACCCCCTCCTGCCAGCAGCCCACAGGAGACCTCAGAGAGATGGAGACTGCCTCATTTGGGAATGTTCTTCTCCAGCAAAGCCCTCCGTAGGTGCGGGTGTGCAGCCCTGGAAGGAGAGGGGCTGTCCTCAGAAAAATTGCCCATGTAATGCTAATCCATGTTACTTTTCCTACTGGAGTAAGAGGTGAGAGCTGATGTGACCAAGACCATGCAAACAGGCTGAGCCAAGAGCCACCAAACCCTCCTCCGTGGGGGAACGTACTTACTCAGCAGAACCTCAGCTCTGAGGTTCAAAGCAGCTCTCCACCTGATCACCTTCTGGGCAGATTACCGCTGCTGGCGAGGTCCTCACTGCCTGCTGTAAACTCAACATTAGTCAGTTAATGGGATCTCAGGATTGTTCTGCTTTTACAGTTCTTTGTGCACTCTGGAGTCAGTGGGTCAATACAGGGAGCCCTCTTCCACAGCAGAAGGATCTCACCAAAACCCTGTAAAACCTCCAGTTAATGAGAACTATAGCAACTAATTAAGCAGGCACTGTGGTGTGCCACCATACTTCAAGGTCTCTGTTGCAGTTCTCATGCTCCTCCAGAGGACCAAGCCTAGGAGCCTCTGCGATGCCGTTGGGAATGGGACCTTTAGGAAGTCTGCGCCGTGACAGTGACTAGCAAAAGACAGAATTTTCACAACCAAATACTCCTTGGTCCTGCAGAGTCCATGTGAGCAGCAGTTACACATGGGCCAGTCGTACGTGAGCACCACTCCAAAGGCTGCGCAGGTAGAACTGCTACAGGTGCAGACTTGAAGGTGATAAAACTGAACAAAGAAATGCAATGTCCCAAAAAACAAGCAATTATTCTTTACTGGCTTGCCAATTCACCTGTGGTCAATCAGTCTTTGCAAACTGGCTGCTGATCAGCTCACAAAATCCACTTGTCCTTCAGTAATCATGAGGGTGAAACCACCCTCCTCTGCCTGACTGTGTATTTTCTCCCTGTAATTAAATGTGACATGCAGCTGCAGTAAATATTTGTGCAGTCATAGCTCACGTATGATAATCACCAAAAAGCAGCTTCATCAGGGAATGTATTTGAATTCTAGCCTAGTCTGTAGCTAGGCTGATATTTGTAATCTGATACAAATTCATTAAAGCCAGGAATTTAACAAGACTAAGAGAGAAAAAAAGTAGTTATCCCTACTTTTAATGGAAAAAGATAACTGTGTTATCCATAGACTGAGGCAGCCTTGATAGGCTGAATTAAAGCAGCAATCTGATTGCCACTAGATGGCACATCTCAATTACTAATCTATGTTTGAATTCAGGATTGCTTTTTTTTTTTAAAAAAAAAAAAAATTCCCTCTCTTTGCTAACATAACACTTTATAATCACGCTTGCTTCCTATTTTTAAATCAGACAGCTTAAAAAAAAAACCATAGAAAAAAAAGAATTTTTAACTAAAAATACACCATCTGCCAGTGAAAATCTAGCTTGATTCTGTCACATCTACAACCAAACGAGGTTAATAACCAGCATCACAGATGATTTCTTTATATAAATATGTACATCTCCCCGTAGTGACTCCTTCAGCTGCTTCCCGAAACTGCTGGCGCTGCGTTACCTCGTTTCCTAGGCGATGGCTGTGCCTTACACTGGAATGGATTTCAGAAGATGCCATCCCCAGCCTGTGGCTGTTTCCAACAGGGATGCAGCGGTGGACAGCCATGTCTCTACCAAAGAACAGCAACAGATGGGTATTAGTACATTCTCATGCAGCTGGTCTTTTCCTCAGATGATCAAATCTGCTGAAGGGTTCTTTTAACTTGCCCAAATCCCCGCATAAGACTACATACCAAATATCGTGGTGACCTCGATATGATAGCATAGGGCTGTAGTCAGAGCAATAAAGGTGGAATTTGATCTTTCTGCAGCATTCAACAGAATGAACCGACACAAACCACTAACATACAAATAACAGGGTCCCGTGTTCATTCTCCCTCGGTAGTTATGTATCAGGGTCTCCTCTATCAGAAGTGGTTTCCCAATTCTCGTATGTCCAAACTCACTTGAGATGAACACTTGAGCTGGGTTCTGTTCCTGTTCTATTACCAGCAGTGAAACGTGTTTCAGACCAAACTGCAAACCTATTGCTACCGCTTTGAAAATAGGTACCTGCCACCTTCCAAGAAGTTCCACGAGCATCAAACCTGTTAAATAATGACACAGAGAACAAACAGAATTCAATTTGCTTCTTCCTGGTTCTACTTCGGTCATCTGAAAACCTATGGAAGTTAAATTTATTATGACTAAGAGCATGCTACTCTGCAGCACAGAGTCTAAAGCTTCTCGGGAGCTCAGGGCCAGCGGGGTTTACCATGAGCTAGACTGGCCCATGCAGAACTCTGAGCTACTTGGACCAAACTTCTGTTGGTACCCATACGACACAAGCCCCCTTCATACGACAGAGAAGGCTGAAAGATCTTCATTAAAACCAGTTTATCATTCCTAAGTGTATAATAAAAAGCATTTCAAAGAATACCGTAAGAAATAGAGTAACATAGAGTCCAGGACTAGGACTCACATAGTTTAAGCTCCGTTCATGGCTATGTCACTGATACGAGTGATAAAAATCAATTCACTACCTATGTTTGGGCTCCAATTTATGAATACCTGTAAAATGAGAGTCATGATAGATGTCTGAAACCACTCTGAAATCTGCTAATGATCTGCTTAAATACTGGATACTATTATAAATTAATTGAAACCAACATCTTTCCTATGGCGTGCTTTACAATCAGATGTCAAGTTCCTTCATGTCTGGGTTCAAACAGCTGATTATAAGATGGCAGGCTCCATCCTACTGTATCATTCAATCATCTGCTGCTGTTAGCAGTGAGTTATTTTGGAAAGAGTGAATTTAATTGGTGAAATAACCAGAAAATTGCAAATAAAAATAACTGCTTTCATAAAAACAGTATTTTAAAATGGATATACAGAGTATGTAAAGTCTTAAAAAGCCAGTTGCAGTGTGTGTAATCCGTCAATGAAACTGAACAAACGCTGATTTCAGGCTTGGCATTATGAAACTATGACAGGGTAAGGAGTGCCCACTTACCATTCACTTCCATGTCTTTCACGTCACTGAAAAAGTGTTTTCAAACGATGAGAAGAACAACCACTGCCCTGCCCTGCGCTCCAGGCAGGAAAGTACGCTGAATTCACTAATGGCAAATTGTACCTGTAGAAGTAAATTAATCAAATATATACAATAGCAACTTCTGAGTTTAAAGCTTCACCATTTAAATCTCAACTTCTGGAAACCTCACCACACACACAAGAGAGAGATTTTAGGGAAAAAATGAAATTATCAGAGCAGTTTCACTTGGTTTTACATACAAAAGGCGGCACACTTGCACATTTTTCTCCATACGAACTTGTCTTACAAGTGCCTTGGAAAAAATGGTGAACAACTGGCTGGGATATTCGGCAACATTGCATTTGGAGCTACAGTGTTAACTGCAGCCAGCACGTCATCCCACACCACCACCACCGCTGCTGCCAACTGCTGGCTGACCAGTACAGGGCTACCTCCTTCCCCGAATTTCAGTATCCAGTTCTTAAAGAGTTCATTTACTTTAAAGCAAAACACAGGCCACTATGATGCTTCTTATGAATATTTTAATGAAAACAGAGGACCAGCTGTTCAGATTCAGTCAAGAAACCAATGCTGAAATGACAACCCTAATCCTAGGGGTAGTACAAAAAAGGCAGATTCAGCTCCTCATTTTTAAATTTTTTAAAAAGTGTATTCTTGCCATGCCTTCCCATTCTAGGTCACCAAGAACTACTAATTGTGCACAGTTTGTTTACCTGTTACTTTAAATCCTGTTTAGGCATTGGCTTCACTTCTTACAGAAAGGAATAACTCACTCAAGAATTACAATAAAAATGCGATAAACAATAAAGTAAGAATTGAGATCTTTGAGTTCACAGTAGAATAACGTACGCAGGACTTAAACAGACAGTAGGTAAAATTCTTCAAAGTGCCCTAGCTACTTTGGCACCTATATGTCATTCACAGAAGAAAATTAAAGCACTTACACAAACAGGATTAAATCTCCTAAATAAAACACAGTGACTTTGAAAATTTTAACTAGTGATACTTTAGCGTAAGAAAAGCATAATTCCCTTCAGTGATTTTTATTTCAGTCCTAGTGCAGAGTAATTCAAAATTACATAGCAAGTCAGTGTTAGGATAATGCAGTAATCTAATACTATCCTTACAAACCAAACCAAACCAACCAACCAAACAAAACCCAACCCCCAAACCCAAAATAAGACTTAGATCTGCCTACATTCATAATTAGTACTGATGACTAATAATTGCTATGTTGAAGAATCACAATTGTCACAGTAAAATTCATTACACTGTAAAAAGCCTGCTCTGGAAAGGTTTATTCTCCATACTGTATCTCTGCTCTTAGCTCTTTGGAGAGGTAATTTATCAGCACTGCTGTCAGCTTCTGCTGGAGACTAGCATTTCCCATGACAAGAGCAGTCAGCTGAGCAATATCAGTCCAGTCTAAGCGCCTGAGAATAACAACGGCTTCATCATAGAGTTTCTGCTGCTCAGCAGGAGGCAATTCCAATAAAATCTGAGGGACCGGCCTGAACTGTCCAGTAGTCATCCAGGCACCAAGCAATCCACCAAATGCTCCTCCTAGAAAAGAGAGAGAGATGTTACTCTTTTCCAGTTAATGCTAAAACCTGAAATTCTATCCACAGCCTTCATCAACAATGTTCCCACCTTTATTGGAAATCAATGCAGAGCTGCATATGTGTCTACTTTAACTAGGTTTATACACGATGTTCAAAGCACCAAGAAGGATTTTTAAAGCTTTTTACATCCACAGCAATCACAAAGGAACTCTTTACACACTCAAAGCTAGTAGCTTCAGGCTAGAAATCAGAAACAAAATAACACTCCTGAGGGCACTTAGGATAAGCTCTACTACTAAATAGAATTGTACCCAAGGAAAATACCTGACCAATAATTGCCTTATCAGTGCCATTAACTCATAATCTTTTACTAGAGATTCCCAGAACAATCCCAGCTTTCTGCTTCTAAAGTCCACCCCTCAGAAGGTGCGCACAGAGACCAAACCCACCAGCTTCGTGGGGTTAGACACATTCATTCTTTCATCTACCAAATCAACACCCCACCTGCACCGCCTACCCCAGCTGGCCAAGAAATGCTCCTGTAATTAGACTGGTTCCAGGTCATCAAGGTAACAGCAGAGGGATCCTCTACAGCTGATGTGATTGTGGCTGCTGCTGAGAAACCAGCGTTACACTCCTACAAAGTTGTTCTCTTTCAAAGAGTTACCAGTCTAACCTGCAACACAGCGCTCTCCAATGAAAGCCACCGCTGCCCAGAGACACAGACATCCTGGTGGAAGGAAGAACCCTCACAATGGAGGGGCGTCAGAACTGACTCTGCCTCCAAAATTCCCACCCCAGCGACTCCTCCTAAGAAGCCATTTATGCATTCACAGCGATGCAGTTTTTCATTAGACAAAAATTCCTTAATTTGCACATTTTACTCAGTTGGCAATTTTTCCCATGATACCACAGAAATACTTGAAAGCCTATGATGGCTGAACTCATCTTCAAGAACTTTTATGAGAATATCAATATCTGATTTAGGGGCACTTAATGCAAAAGCCACTAGAAGTATTGATGTCTAAGTTCCTAGTTTATTGAGACAAGATTTGTTACATGATCGCACTTCCCCCCCCAAGCAACACATCCACAATCCATTCTTCTCAGAGCAAGTAGTCCTTAGGAAGCACGATATGCTGCAAGTTTCTCCAGTGACCACTGCAGATGGAAGGTAATTCATCCTCTAATTCTTGGGGCAAGGCAGCAATAAGGACAATCCCTGCTATGCAGTCCCACGCCTATCCAGGCTGTTTGTGTAAGTGGAAGTGCACTTGATTGCAAATGTCTCTGTCCTAAAACCCACTAAAGACCCAGGGTCATTTACCTTTGCAATTTTTCAAGTCAAATGAGGGTCTTCTGATTTAGTTGCACTGTAATTGGGACACGGCTTTTGGTATAGCTAGTACTTATTATTCTTATTATACTTATTATTGTATACTTCTGGTATACAGTAATAGGTATACTTGTTCCAGTGCCTTCACCAGTGGCTGAAGAACACCAAGCTTGACTGGGAGACATTATGAAGGCTTAACAAACAAAATGAGAAAACACATCCAAGCATAGCTTCAGTGTTTCTCATCACCTCACTCAAGAATGAGGCCACTTACATTTTTACTTTTACTTCTGATTTAGAGCTTACAAATTTCTTGCAAAAGCTTAATTTCACTTCTTTGTCCCTGATAACTTCAGTCATACGTTTGTCAAAATATTATTTTTTGCTATTAATCAAGCTCTGTACTTGTAACGGGAGTAAATACACAGCTTCATTTTGCATTTTCTGTTATCACTCCTCACATATTATTTGTTTTTTTTTTTGTAACTCAACCTTGGTAACCCTCACGCAGGCATACTGCAATTCACTCCAATACCAAAAAGCCCACGAAATTGCTGGAACTGCTCGCAGGAGTAAGGAGCATTCAAGGACCAAGGCCCACATGACTTCAGTGACAAGGCAGCTTTCAAACCAGACAACTTAATTCAAGAGATACAGAGGAGAGACAACTCCTTACGATTAGACTCTGGCGTTCCTGTAATTTTCCATACAAGGAAAAAAAGCAAAGTGACAGGGAATAACGAATTCCAGAGGAAAAAAACAAGTTTACCAAGAAGTGGATAGCAGGTACTTTTAAAATACAGAAATAAACATAATTTTTAATAAGATCATTAGGAAGATGATCCTGTCCCTTGCTAAGGCTGACTAATAATACTTATTCACTCTCATTTTACACCCCAATTTTCTTTCTTCTGTGCCACAGAAGAAAGGTACCAACATCCCCCCTGACTGCTACCGTTGCCTCCTTCGCCCCTGCCTCACCCCTCTCCTCTTCACTCCCCACCACAGCGCTGGAGCGAAGCCCACACCTGAGCTCACAGCCTGTTAGTTTGCTCTCTCTTCTGTCCCACACCGCGGACACTGGTGTACCTCAGCCGATGGGAACCAGGGCTCTACCCACCAAAAGCAAACCATTTGTTAACACTTTGTTCAAAGGGTTTCAAAGGTGCCACTATCTCAACCTCAGACCTCTGGATGGCTTCCCCTTTCCTGCACAGGAGTCCAAGTCAGCAAGGTCACTATCACCCTAGAAGGAAACACTGACACACGCCTTCCTGATTCACACCTCGTTTCTAAAAAGCCGACATATAAAACGGCATCTTGTTAAAGCCCAGCTACGTGAAATCTCAGCGCTGCACACCCCTTTCCTTCAATCCGTACCTACTACACAGACTTCCTAGTTCTTCACTTAGGAAGTTAACCACACTTCTTGTTCCTAAAGCAAAACACACTTACCTACAGCGATTCCAGGTGGACCTCCCATCAGACCCCCAATAAATGCTGTTGCGCCCGCCAGCAGTGCTCCTCGACCAGAGTGTTTGACAGCAGCTTTCATCCCCTTCTCCTGAGAGAGATGGCAGAACAGTTGCATCACATCATCAACACTGATGGGCATCTTGGCGAGTTAAGATCCTGGAAAAGACGTTTTAAGTTACCTTTTGATCCCTGCAACAGGGAATAAATCTTGCTGCTAAACGAATTTTAAGAAAAAAATCAGAGTTCAGGAGTCTGTGAGACTAAAAGGACAGAGGCACAGTCAATACAGGGCGGGGGGAAAAATCACTTTCATTTCTGGGAAAACCAAACCTATTTGCAAAAACCTAAAGGTTACTGAAATTGCAAATGAAACCACAGAGCAGACCAGAAAAATCTGTTTTTATGACAAACTCAGAAGACCAAACAAGGACAAGTACCAGCAGTGAGAGACTTAAGAAAGTTTCTATCTAATTCTACAGTACATTGCCTTTGCCTTGAGCAATTGCCACGTGCGTTCAGCATCACGCACAGCTCCGGGAAAAAGACAAAGTAGAGCCTCACTCTACTGGAACTGGCAGATTATAATTGACAAATCTGTCAGGTATTTTCTCCTTGTCCTAATTCTTGCCACAAATCAGTTGTTTGTTTTCACATATCAGTTCTTCTCCCCATTTTGTTACATGCTTAAACGCTTCCACGCTGATATCTGAAGGCGGGAGGCTGTCTATAGCAAGCAAGAAGAGCCCGAGGAACAGATTACAGAAGGAGTTAGAGGAGAGAGACCTGGGACTGGGAATAAATGGGGAGCTCTGGAGACAGAGCATCAGAAGTGCAGGGGTGTATGTGTACGGCGGTTGGGACTCAGAGCAGACATGCGAGACGACTCTCGTGTACGAGGAGGCAGAGAGATGGGACCTCAACCCCTTACACGCAGTGACAAGTCCCCAGCACGGGGCAGACACCTGCCCCCGAGAACGATCCCTCCGAGACCAAACCTCTTCCACCTCGTTCACTTGCTGCTGCTGGCTATCTAAGCCCACTCGTTTCCATAGAGGCCCACAGACAGCGTGGCTACCCTTTGCTGCTGCCGCGGCCACTGCTGACTAAAAGGGCAGCGGGGCATGCCGGGGTGAAGGTTCCAGCCCCCAATCCTGAAGGCACGGGAAGCCACGCTATTGCACTGAACGCAACCCCGAGAAAAGGCACATGAACATTACGTAGCAAAAAAAAAAAACAAACCCGAACAAAACCCCCAACTAATACAGGTCACCTTTCTGGAATTTCTGCATATTAACTGTTCTTTTCCCCAGGTTGCTTGCCTGGGGGCAGGTAAATCCGGAGGCATAACAGAAGCAAACACATGCCTCAGAGTTGCAGGTGCCAGCAAATGTAGTCAGCAAAGAAGGAGGCTGCATGAAGAAACAGTACAGCTTCTCTGCTTTAAAAAAAGAAAAGATTCTACCTGAAGAAAAAGATTTTACCCCTTATTTTGCACCTAGTGTTTGCTTGCTGTTAAGCCAGTCACTTGAATCACTTTTAGAAATGGTTACTACGCTCTAACTTTTCCAGGCACCCATCCTGCAATCTCAGAGAGATATTTGCAAAAATGCTGACCCCTCAAAATAACAACTGAATTCAAATGCAGCTCTGCTTGAGTACAGTGTTACGCAATACCAAGCACTGAAAAATCCATCTTTGGCTTTCAGTTTGGCAAAGCAAGTGAATACTTTCAACTTTTAACTATTTTAATGATACCAGAACAGAGAGAGACACTAAAAATATCCTCATCTCATGTTGCAAAAAATAGGTTCAATACTAATGAAAGACACTGATTCAGACCAATGAGATCAGAGAAAAACCCATGAAGTGAAATTAAGAAACTCCATCCCCATAGCAGAGTTGGAGGGGCGTTCAGTAAATAAGGCCTGAGGACTTAGCACTGAACTGTAAGAAAAAGCTTGCTCATTAAGCAAGTACCTCCCATTCTGCATACCAACTGAGGAAGGGATGGGGGGGGGGGGGGAGGGAGAAGAGAGAGTTTTCTATGTGATTAAAAACATAATCCATAATCACACATCCACAGAAGGCACAGATTTACTGTTGTACATGTAACATTAGCACTATTGAACAGATGAGTGAGGGGTTTCCCAGTCCCTCGAACACTTTTTATCCCAGTGCGTGTGCAATACTTTCTCAGCTCAAGCCAACTTGTCTTCAAGTCTTTCTTGAATAGATCTCCTCAGTGGAGTGGTATCACACAATTTTTCATATTAAAAATTAACTACTGTGAAAGTCAAAGCTTTCTTTTGCACTAAAATGTCTGACTCCAAATCATCTGTGCCACTGCAGTATCCAAGCACTGCTGACACTAAACAAAAATCTGGTTTTTGGGAAGGCACTACATATGGTCCATAGCCGGAGAGTCACAGTAGGAAATTCATCAAATAGTTGCATTTCTCTCACTACTTCATTCATCTTCATCCCAGTCTAAGGAAAGCATCAAAGTTCTTCATTTTACCACCGTTGCTTTAGGGTTTTTGACAGCACTGTGACACAGCAGTGTATCAGAACGGCAGTGCATGCTGGTTAGTGACAGCAGAGTGACACACTCTGCTTCCAGAGTTATAAATTTTCTCATTCAATATGATTCAAGCTCAAACTAATAAACAAATGGCTGCTCTGTTAGTCCTAGAGCATTAGGGAAAAAAAACCCAAAATATACAACTGGTACAGCTCACACTGCCAAGCCTGGAAAATGAGAAGATTAAGTATTTGTTTTTACCTTCTTAACCAAAGGCGAGCAGATTGCCACTCAGAGTAACATTCACACCAGCAGTGAGAAGCCTTCAGTGCTGCAGGATTCAGTTCCTCCCCTCAGTGAACCGATTTGTGCTTGTCCTGCACCTTCTTAGCACGACCTCGGACTAACCCAACCGCCTGAGGGCTGAAATGAACTTGCTGCTTCTTCTTTTTGCGCTAAATCCAGCAAACCTCTCATGCAAACCTCTTCAGCATGAAGGCTCCGTGGCACGGATGGGACAACACAAGTTGGAGAGCTGACAACACAGCCCTCGCTGAGAGTAATGTAATCTGCTTTCCCCCAATCAAACTGACTGACTTCCACAATTTCCTAAACCAATCTAATTGTAATATACATGAAATGATGTTTTCTGAGCAAAGAAACCTGAAGCTGAAGCATCAGGTTCCTGCAGTGTGTAGAAGCTGGCACCCACATTACTCCACCCACCACACTGCCAATGCTAGGAAGTTTCCTTACAGTGATGTGGCACCTCAAACAGTGCAAAGGTGATCAGCTACTCTGCAGTTTCTCTGAATAAATAAAAACTCTTTCATGACTGCATTGAAAGTGCGATTGGCTTAAGAGTGAAAAAAACCCAGACCATAATGAAAACAGGAATCACGTTGCTATCTGGTGGCATACAAAGTGTGGTGATATTCGCGATAACGTATTAGTCTCAAGGTAAAGCAGAAACATGCTGAAACTCAAGCAACTCTAAGTATTTTTTCCATAGTAAATTATTTTACTACTTTACTGCCCTCACAACTTCCCCAAAGGGAACTTCCACTCACAAAATTAACACTTATTTGGGTTTTTTTGGCTTGATTGAAGAAGGTCCTTGGCACAGCAGAGCCATTCCTGCTTAATTCCGAATGTGAGTGTCACACTCAAAATTCTCAAAGACGTTACAAAGAGCACTCATTTTCTCTAACTCTTAAAAGTATTTCTATGATATCTTAGCATATTCACTATATTTTAAGTCCTGTAGTGAATTTTAGCGAATACAGTAGCTGATGCACAGCACATAAAATTTTTTTTTTAAACTGTACATATAGAGCACTAGTGGGAGCCATTAAAATGTAAACCACGTATTACAACACATACACATAACGTAATCCCAGAGATTCCCATATTCGGCGCAGACACAGATGAGTGGACCAACGTTCCAGAGATCTTTTACGAAGTCACACCATCACAAACTTCTTTGACAGTTTCAGGTTCTCATGAAGAATCAAGGTGCTCAATCAGACAATTTTCAGTGAACATGTATTTTTTAACCATACACTACAGGCCATGAAAGCAGGATATTTAACAGTACATTAGCAAGTTGCAGCACAGAAACTCCAGAAAAGTTTAACCTGCTACTAGGATAAGCGGCCACAAACGCGCCCGCCAAAACCAAACCACCACCCCCAACCTCCCCCACCCCCCCAAAAGGTCAGCAGACAGCTAGCTTTAGGCTGAGAAAAATCAAACAAAAGGCTTATAAAGCTCTGCAGCTGCAAACCTCTAACACCTCATAGACTGATAAGGTCTGCAGGAAGCCAACTGCAAGAATGCGGAGCATAGAGTTGCGGTTGACATCAACCTAATGATCAGAACCACTGGGCAGGCAGAATAGGAAGATAAGCGGATTTGAAAATGCCAGTGAACTACAAAGGATCAAGAATCCTACTCCAGATTAAAAGAACCTGTAAGTTTTATGTGTCAGAGGCAGAACCAAAAGACAGCCAAAAATATTTATAAACTTTGTGTAACTGACCAGTAAACAAATGTGCAATTTGATGCTAGCAACAAATTATTCTCTACGGAGTCCACCCAGACATTAAGAAACACTAGGAATGTAAAATACTGGATTTGCACTAATGGAGGGATAGAAATGTCAATGACATCCATAAAATGGGGCCCAGCTTTCAGAGTTGCTGAGCCTCCACAGCTCCTACTGACTTCACATGATATTGAGAATATTCAGCACTTCAAGAACAAAACAAATACCAAGAGTTTTGGAAAATGAAGTCGCTGGGAAATCAACCTTTGTTGTATAACACACCTTCCTTTTTTGTTCTACTGCAATTCAGTGGCCATGTTCCTCTTCTTTTTGTGGTCTCCCCAAATACTCACCTGAGATGTTAAGACTCTGTCCTTCTCTCTGACTAAATTACATGATGCTCTCTCTTTCACCCCAGGGACTGGGGAGCAAAGTGAGCAATGAGCCTGCTTAACCTATCTCACCTTTGAGCCTACGACCAACGGGTTTTACTAAAAAGTACATTCCTCTCAGAACGAGTTTATTGCTTCTTAAGAAGAAAAATGCCATAGAAAGAATTAAAACAACAAAAGGATCACGTTGTACCCAACTCACTGAAAGTCCTTTCAATGCAAACAACCAGAGAGGGTCCCCAGATTCATCTATGGTGTGAACCTCATTTCAGCTCTTTCCTATTCAACATTCCCATCTCATTATCCTACTTCCCCCATCACAATGATGACTTTAGAGAGGCAAAAGCCATTTTATCCCCTGTGTTCACTGTCCCACTTATAGAAAAATGAACACCCTCCCAAATGTCCACACAGGAGCTATTCTAACCAGTACACAGCCTGGCCCACAGCTGAGCTGCCCTCACTGCTCCTTACAACCTCCTACTGAGTTAACGGAGCATACTCTTCAGTAAACATCTCTACCATGTGCATGTACGTATAACAAAAATCACCTACAGGACAAATTCCAAATCCACCAAGCAATGAAGGTCTAAGTCTTCTTACCAGGAGCTAACTTTATCTTGGTGGACGGCATACGGTGATAAGCATGAACATGGGGTGAGAATCTCCATACAACTGCTAGAAAGCAGACACATGAACTGTGTAGATCTTCGAACTGGAACTTCAAGACAATAGCAAATACTTCTGAAAGCAGAGATGCCCAGGAGATAACCCAGGACAATTTCTTCTGTCTCAACTGTACAGCAACAGCTCTCCTGGTACTGCAACTTTTTATAATAAATATGAGATTGCACTAGAGCAAAAACAAATGCAAAGTACTCAGCAACTGAGGCAGACTAAAGAACACAATTTCACAAACAACAGCGTGCACAAAGATCTGATTTGATGATTAAACAGGCCAGAAGTCATTAACTATTTCAATAATAGCTGGTAGGCACGCAGGGAATCAAGATATTCCTATCTGCAAAGGAGGACTGCCTCTCACTGGATCATACGCATACTGTTGGCTTCAGTAGCATTTGTGCTCCTAAATCACCACTTTCTGAAAATCCTACTGTTAGGGCCCAGGCTAGTATTTAAAATCTGCAAAGCAGGTGACTTGATTTAAATCTTGATTGGCATCAGCAGCCAATAAAACTTTGTTTAAATATACCAGTTTTAACCCTGCTCTGCATTTGTAATTTTCAGTTATTTTCCTAAGGCAGGGTTCATTCCTACTTATTGGTGTAAAGATTAAAAGATCCTGATTGCCACTTGTTATCTCTGTATTTGGTACTCCTCTCTCGCAACCACGAGGATTCACTACATCTACAAATATTTATTATTATAATATAATCATGTTGCTGACTATACAAATCAAATGCTCATTTTTGTTTGAGTTTCAATTACATCAGAATATGGTAAGAAACTCATCTATTTGCTAGTCATTCTGAATTCAATTGAAATGCATAAAAGAGCATTTTAATATTGTTTTGTAAGAACTGCGACTTTAAGAGTGTCGCTTACTTTCTTCTTTTGTGTATTTATCAAAGCATGTACATTTATCAAAGCATTTAATTGGTTTATTTAACAAAAGAGGCAACAAATTTACTCATTATATGAACAAACTACTTCCAGGAACCAAGGAGCTGATTTTACAAGGCTCTTGGATGCCTTAAAATGCAGATAAATATTCAGTGGGAATTATGTCCTTCCACTGAGATGAAAGGAAATTTGGGGCCTAACCTGTCTAGACACAGGATATCCTGCTTACCTGGACTGGAAAATGGCTAAGTATCTGCAAAAGACTGGTTGTAAGTCCTTCAGCCCTTAAAACTTTTTTAGACCTACTCAATATCTTTTTAATTTATAAATTAAGAGTGGAAATTTTTTTCATTTCCTAGCCAGCTTCTCCATTGTGAAAGCAGTGTTCGAAAGAGTCAGAGGTCAACTTGCATCAGCTAGCTGGTATTGAAGCCAAAACGATCAGACTTTCAATTAAGAAAGAAAAAAGGGCTGACACTTGGAAAACACATAAATAGCAGAGCTTGTTCCCCTGTAGAGATACTCGGCGCAGCACATTGCAGCGGTATCTTCAAAATTTGAAATAAGCTTGAGAATTAAAGATGCTTTTCCTGACTCACTACAAAAACATAAACTTCAGCTCATTAAAATTAATCAACATGTTCTGAATGTTTTAAAATTTATTAAAATCTTTATGGCTAAAATAGGCTGAGCATAAAATGTAACTATAAACTCTTAAACAGCTGAAATTTAATTACACTTCAGATATTTTTTATTTATTTTCCTACAGCGCCAATTTCAGGTTTCCTATTGCTGAAACGACGATACAGCCGCCATGTAGCTTGGGCACAAAAGAAATCAGAAGTTAAAGGAGAGTTCAATCCGATCTGCAGATTTTCAAGGCCCTTCCCGCCGTGTCCAAACGCCGCCCTCCAGTCCCGGGGAGGCCCCAGAGGCTGGAGCGGCGGGCGGCCCGCCGGGACGCGGCCAGGGCACGGCACGGCCCCGGGGCCCCCCGGGCTCCCCCGCGTCCCATGTCGCCCTCCCCGGGGCAGCCCCGGCACCCGCCGGGCCGCGGCCCCGCGGCCCCGCTCCCGGCCTCTTCCGGAATCTTCCCGGCCGCCGCAAACGCAAGCCCCGCTGACACCGGGCCGGGATGGAGCCCCCGGGAAGCAGAGCGGACAGCGGGGCCCGCCCGGCCAGGGGCACGCACCGCCGCGGCTCCCGGTCCGCTCGGGCAGAGCCGGCGCCGAGCCCCGCCGCGGCCCTTCCCTCCCTCTCCCGCCTCCAGGCCGCCTACCTCCGCCGGCAGCGCGCGCGGCGCCCAGCGCACCGGAGGCCGGGCAGGAAACGGCTGCGGCGCCGCCGCTGCCGGGGGAGGGGCGCGGCGCGGCGACCCCCGCGCAGCCCAGCCCCTGCCCGCCCCAGGGCCCGCGGCCCTCCTCCGGCGGTGGCGGCCGCCCGCCCTCACCTCCGCGCCGGCCGGGGCGCCCTGGGAGCGGGGCGGCAGCGACAGGCCTCGGGGAGCGGGCCCGGCTCCCGCCGCTGCAGCCGGCCTCTACAGCAGCTCCCGCGCTTGCTCCATGGGGAAAGCGCGTAGCCCGGAGCGGCGTGAGGCGATAGGCGTTGGTGTGCCGCCTCCTCCTCCCGCCTGCCCCCGCGGCGGCACCGGGAGCGAAGCCGGCCCAGGCCCCCCGAGGCGGGCCGTGCGCCCCGAGCCGCGGCGCTCCCTCCCCGCCCGGCCCGGCGCGGCCGGAGGTCAGGCGCGGTGCAGCCGCTCTCCTGGAGCTTGGTGCTCATTTTGGAACAGCGCAGCACGCCCCGGGGAGCATCCGCTGCTCCTGTGCGCGGACACGGCCTTTGCGAAGGCTATGGCAGCTGTCACGGCGTGTTCAGGTGCGCCCTTCTGGAAGGGCACCTCCCGGTCCCAGCTGAGCTATTAGAGGAGGAGGGGAACGGCCACAGAACGCCATGAGGACATCCCTGGCCCTCATCGGAGAATATCGTCTAAGAATTTTTTTGCATGCTTTTCATTTTCATCCAGGTTTATTTCAGTCATCAGCTCGGTAAAGTGCAGTGTGCTAGTCCGATACAGCACCATCTGTAATCAAACAAGCTATGCACTGAAGCAGCGTTAAACGGCTGTGTCACATATAGCTCTTGAAATACCACATTGTTTCTTAACACCAGTACGATCTTTGAGAAGTTACTGCCTAATGATAAAAATGCTGCCATTTCCTAAGAATGGATTATTAACAGAGGTTTTTGTTTTGTCAGCTAAGCCTTTAATTATGATTTCATTTCTGATTTAAGGTAAACCATCTCCCCTCAGTTCCTTGTTGAAAAGATGAAAAAGCAGGATGAGGAAAAGGAATATAACTCACAATTTCTGTCCCTTTCCTGTGGCTGCACTGGGGACTTCTTAACCTCCCCATGCTTTATACGATCACATAAAATAACACTCTGTGTAACAACTCAAAATGTTACAGGTCTACTGGTGCTCTTGATTTTTATGATTTGGATGTAAAAAGCAAATGTAATTCCTAAAATGAGCAAAGAACCAAAATGCCATGTACATTTTAAAAATTAACACCCCAAATTCCAGCTGTAAGCAGCTTTCCAAGGAACAAAATTAAAAGCAATTAAGTCTGCCAACCATCGAAGGAGGGAATTTTTATCACTCTATCCCAAACTGAATCATTACTTCACTACTCTGCTTAAAAAGGTTATTAGGGCTACATCAGCAGGTATTTATTAGGTCTATTTTTTTCTATGGTAGAAGTTACTAAAATGAAATTGTGAGATAACAGTGCAGCATATCCTTTAAGGATGTACACGCTGCTGTAAATGATCCTACACTCTCAGAGAAATTCTGACTGTTGAAGTCAATGGGAATCTGGTTATTGCAATCAACTGGATTAAGATTTGATTCTGTGTCTAGTTACCAGCCAGGATCTGATGGCATGCCGGTTATTCTCCTTGGTGAGCATTAACCAATGCAGATGAATTAGCACACCACACATTCCACCAAACATTCTGTGAGTTTGGGCTAAAAAAAAAGTGCAGAAGTCCTATTTTCAGTCTTACTGAAGCAGCAAGACCCGCGATAGATTTTCTCCCGACCACGTTTGCTACCCGGCGGGCTCCATCTGCTGGCTGCCCACACCTCGCCGTGGCAGGGGTTCGGCTACACGCTTGCCGTTCGGGAAAAAGTCATCCTAAATGCGAGAAGGGACAGCTCTGCTGGCTGTATTCTCTTGTACAGGATGGTGTATTCTGGCTGGATCTGTCACTGCTATTCTAGCTTGTATTTGTGTGCATTTCAACATCTGCTCTTAACAAATAATTAGTACCTGAAATAAACGTTCAATGCTTTTTAAATTCTAGGAGTGGAGTGAGAGTTCAAAGTGGTCCTGCTGCAAATTGGATCCTGACAATAATCTCACTGTATCCACTGCAGTAAGCTGGGTTCTTGTAAGTACTAGATGTTACTGCTATTCCTGTATCGTAGTTCTCTTTGTCTCCTTTATCAGCATTTAATGCTGATAATTTCCTTTATCAGAATGTTTTACATCATTTTCCTCTTCAGGTTACTAGGAACTCTATACTTTTAAAAATCAAGAAGGGAAAAAAAATTCACCCCCCAAAATCCTCAAGTCATCTGTCAAAAGCAAGCATCAGAAGTCAACTACAGCAATGGTGCATTGGCATTCTGGTTTGGTGAGCCACTTGGCAGATTTCTGTCAAGTCCTTCCCTAACATACAGCAGAACCTAAAATAACCATAAGCCAGTTCAGCATGTCCTCAGCGTGCTGGGTTCACTGCATATTTTCACAGCTTCTGACATACTAGGAGATAGGCCAAGGGGAGCCAGGAATGATTTCAGCTGGAGATGGGCTGTTGCTACCAACAGAATTATTCACTCTGGCTTTCAGCCTGCTCCTTACGGGGTCTCGAGAAAACGCCCATCAGGAGCAGGCTCAGTCTGGAGGAACTGTCCAGAAATACCTGATGCAATTATCTGAAATACCTATTACCTTCACTGGAAACCATGACAGATTTTTTTAAGACGAGGCACTTAATCTTGTTGGACAGGAAAAAGCTGTTTCTCTAAATTTTCTTCTGTGCCAGAGACTCCCAGAGAAAACACGAGGATTATGCAACAGTATGTGACAGACTTAGTTTCATCATTTCATCTAGTTGCACTTTTTTTTTTTTTCTTAAAATCTTTAAATTTTTTACTATCACAATGGCAGGAAAAAACCATTCAAAACTTGAGGCATGTGCAAGTAATATAGATCCATTTGCCTAAGTTTGCAAAGCACCTAAGAACACTCTTGAGATTTCCCTTTCGTGTCAGTGTGTTAACTCAGATATGGGTGAGGATGGTTTAATTTACAATGTTAAGCAAAGACAAAAGAGGAAAAAGAAAGAAATGTCACGTGTTCCCCAGAACAAGTGATGGGAGTGGTCCACAGAGAAGAAAGGGAATGGAAGATGTAACAAAGCAGGTTTCTAATCATATCCAAGTTCAGGAGATTTCTATCAGTTCCCCCAGAAGTCTGGGAAATCCTATGCTGCAGTGAAGAAAAGCTGCTTTGCTTATCCCTGTCTAATGTCTAGGGGTCTAGACACCCTACATCTCTCCCTGGATACTATAAAACCCCGGTATGCATCCTCCTATAGGGTCACAGGAATAACAGCATCTGTTTGGGAAGAGTCTGCCACTTCTGCTTCATATTATATTTAATTTGAACCTTCCCTTCTTGACAACAATACAGTTTTATAATTTCTGAGTTCCTGATATTATATTCCGGATTACCAAGAAAATGATAAGCTTCACAAGATCAAACAAGGCAAAAGCTATATTGAAAGAGAAAACGAATAAAAAAGTAATGCTATAGCATTTAAGTCCTTAAACAGAGACACTTAGCAAGGGAAATTTTGCAACTGCAGAATGGCTGTTTAAAAGGAACGGTGCTTTCTCCAGAACTCTGTGCAGTGAGAAAAGGTAACATTTCTAAAACAAGGAACCTAACTCCAATTTTCACCTATTAACACTCTTCACACCTCTATGCATGCAGGGGTAAATAATATAGTAAAAATGACTGAATTGCTACAGGAAGACACAATAGCAGGTTACAGAGATCCACTACAAGCAAAGCATATGCTTGATGGCAAATCTTTTCCCCATTTCCTACATTAGATATTCATCAGGGTCTGACTTCTAATTGAATGCAAATAAAGGATATAACAGGTTTTTGCATATGAAGTGAAGATATAGAACATCTGTCTCTTCACAGCCTTTCAATGTACCTTATGTGACATTAAGCAAAGAAGAGGTTTGCCTCATCAGCTTGTAGGAAACGGTGAATTTGAAGAACAGTGTGACTGAATTAAATCATTCCACTGCTGCTGTAAAAGGTGCTGCTTTGGTCTCCCTGCACACTCTCAGGTGATAAAATGCCAAATTGGGCAAAATCAGTTTCAATGCCAAAAAGATGGACTACTGGTGCAGAAGGTCACAAAACACTATTAATTGCCTTATACCATCTCAGTCTTGAAAGATGATCCAAAAATATAGGCTGGTGCTTTGGAATAAAGCACATGTTGCTAGCTAGCAGTATCCAAGCAAGCTGTTAAAGATATTTAAGGCATATCCTTAACTGCAAATGGTATACCTATCTTCTGCTATTTTAGACCCTTATTGTAGTAGTAATTTATGCTGGTTTTTTACCCCTTCAGCAGCCTAATTCAGTAATTGTGTTTACTGGTACAGAGTAGTCATTTTGTGACCTTTTCAGAAAAAGCTACAGCAAATCTAAGTATAGACGTCAGTGTCCTGAAATTAGTTTACGTGTTTACATGTTATAGCATGTATGAACACTGAAGTGGAAATAAAATTCTGGTTAAAAAATAGCTACACAAAATACCTGCAAGGTTTCCAGAGAGGAGCTAAAAAAGAGATAATCTTCTACAACCACTTCCTCCACTCATCACTCTTTTGCAGAATGTATCTAAGAAAAGTGCATCTGAGGTTTCTTCAAATCTCTAATTAAAGGGCATACATAAAGTAGACAAAGTTCAAAATCAGATCTAAAATGCATATTGTAAATTCAGTTATGGAACAAAGCATTCTAGTATCAAGGATGGAAGGATGACATTTGAAGGTGTCTGGAATAACATCGGTGATAGATTTCCATGCTTGATACTATTCAGTGGTGTGAGAAATCTGTACCATAACCTGGTGCTTGTGGACTCTGAGAATAGTAAATGTTCAGCTACATATAATTCTGTCCCCAAACATACAGTACTTTGGAGATGCAAAGAGTAAGCACAAACAAGCTGACTTAAGTCCCATCAGAGTCAAGGGTCCTTGGCTGACTTCACAAGTGCTGAATGAGAGCCCAAATTTTACAAAGCTGTTAGACTAAGTTTCCTGTTCTTCTGGGAACACCGAACAATTCTCTCCAGCCTTCTTGGGTCTGAGTTCTGATGATGTGGCAGGCAAGAGGGGAGCTCGCAGGTAGTAGGGTGAAAGGGAAAAGGCCAGCTTGTACAGATTGCATTGCTGATTTTCTTTTCCTCATATGATAGGTTGGAGGCAAGAAGATGGAAAGGTGAATTTGAATCACGCTCTACAATGATGGACCAGATTCAAAGCTTCCAGAAGTCACTGCAAATACTCAAATGTGTTACAATGGGATTTTCAGACTTACACGGTTTAGCACGTTATATTTTAGTACCGCCTCCTGGGCCACCTCTCCGCTTCACTTGCAATCACAAGGGTGTCATCATTTGGGATCACATAATGCCTATGTGGCTACAACAGGGTTGTCTGAAGAGCTATTGCTAAGCTAGATGAAGAGCAGCACAGTGTTTATACCATATTTATAGTTGTCCTATAATGTGATCTAGACTTTGGAAACAAAAAGAACTAGAAACTCCTTGCAAACTACAAAGAGACCCTTTGCTGGCTTTCTGCAGACCTCAGTTGGGGAACCACTGCCTTAAAAATGTCATAAATGACTGTCTCAGGAGTAAAATGATGCGCATTCAAAACCAGTAACAGGCATAATTTATAAAGAACAGCTAATACCAAATGCCTTTACCTACAACAGCATGCATACACACAACCCTCAGAGATAAGTGCCACTGGAGTAGAGGGCATTGACCAAGCAGATGACTGAGTGCTAGAAAGGGAAAGAACTGGGCAGCCCCTTCTCTATGATAAGTTCTAGGGGATCTTTCATTCTGCCCTAAGTAGACAAGCATTAAGTTCTCAAAAGTCTGTTGAAAAGACTCACAGCAGGATGTGCCAATCTCTATACCACAGAAGAATAAAAGGCTAAGATTTTGCTGCAATTAGAATAAACAACTGTCCTTAATTTCTGTCAAACAGTAGATGTCTCCCTTTGCCAGTATTTGAAACGTGTGTAAAATGTTGTTAGGGTACACATCCACAGCCAGCATTATTACTCTTTTTTTCAGCCTACATTCCCATCATGCCTCGGAGAAAAATCCATGGGGGACGAAAGATAACACTGAGTCCAAACCCTGAGAACAGAGTCCCATGAAAGCAACAAATTATAAACTCTGCTGAAGAGATTTTCTTCAGAAAGATCACAGGTCTCATGCGTTAGTCATGGCCCATTCCTTTGCCAGCAGGTTCAGAGAGAGTGATCTGCGAGAGCTAAGTGATTTCTTTCAAGTAAGCTGCTCACGATGACTACAGAAACCTCAAGGATTACAGTGCATAAACAATGGGAGAAAAGCTGCTTCAAATAATACACCCAGACAATGGAGTTGCCATTACGGTAGCAATGCAAAACATGGACAGGGATTTAAATGAAACGGGTGATATCTGTATACTTTGGAGGGCTCACATGTGCCAAATTTGGCAGCATGAGTGTTCATATTGCTTGTTGCTCCACCCCTTGAACAATGAGGCTAAACCCCATATGTGCAGGAGTTGGTAGAGCACAAGCAGTTTTGCTAATCACACTGCATGCAAAAGCAAAAAGACAAAGGGAACTAGTAATGCTTAGACTAGCATTGGGGAAATAATTAAGCATGAATGAAATATTGTATGTGGATTTGAAATGAATGTTCTTGGAAACAATTGTGCTGTTTCAGTTGTGCTGCTTTCCCCCCTAAGTTTCACAAAGTAATTTGCATGTCATTTAAATAAATACCATAAATTATTGCAAACTTTTTGTTTTTATTTACATAAAACAAAATGCTCATTTCCATTATTGTTTGGATTACCTGACAGGAGTGAAATGCAGAGGTCTGAGAGGAAACTTGTCTCTCCCCAAAATACTAGAGATTTCTCATGCGTGACCGAGCCAGAAAGGAGGACTCCACCTTTAGCTTTGCCTTACATAGACCATTAATGTTCTGTAGATGTAACAGAGGTACAGGATTGGATCTTCCACTTGAGCCAAGCTAGAGCTGCAAGCTGGTCGAGGGTACTGGTATACGCTGCCTTGCACTTGTCAGGGCTTCATGGCCCTTCACGAAAGTAAGAACAGCCTCAGCACTGCTTGTCTGCTGGCATGCAATGTTCACTGGCCAAACCTGCTTTTTCGGAGACAGCTTAGTTGTTTGGGGCTTAAGCACACACAGCGAATAATGACAACAACAACTCTACAGGCATACTGAACTTGCACAAGCCGCTTGAGTGCTCGACAGCATCTGCAGCGGATACTTGCTACAGCTTTCACACGCTGGGAGGTTAGGACACTGCTAACTCGCATCTCTGATGAATTCTCTGTTTCTCTTTGAGAATTCATGAGATTTAACTTCAACCACTGTAACTTACAAGGCCTACACTGTTCTTCTCTGATGCTCATATTGTTTTCACTTCCATTCAGTGTTATCCACACACCTCTAATTTGATTTCACCTCTGATAAATATTTGCCTCCCTTCTTGACTATATAATTAAACTTCCTTCTCAGAGTCCTTCTCAAACCTGCTTTCTCCTCTCACCCTATCAGGGGGGTCAAGACCATCTAATTCAAAACCCTTGCCATTCTGTGCATTCAGAGAATTAAAAAAAAATCACGATTGAAATACAGATCCTAATCCAGAAAAAGGTGAGTGCAAGGTAGCCTAAAAAGTTAGGCAGTTGCACATCCCTCTGCAGAATCATATGGGGCCTGTTGGCCACTGAAAACTAAATATAGGTACCATCACATGAAAAACCAAGTGACCTAACCATCTGCAAAAGGACACATTAAGTATCTAGCATAAATTATAATGTTCTGGCCGTAAGACAGTAAATGATCATTCGGGCTTCTGACTTGTGAAGACTGCTTGCAGTTTCCTCCACAATGCTTTATTTATGTCTGGTTGCTCTCTCCAGTCTAGAAGGGAACCCAAGAAATATTCTCCTCTCTTCTCACATAACCCTGGGCTGCTTTTCCCCATGGTCTGTTGTAAAATACGTCCAACATTACAGATTGCAAATCAGATGAACTCATTATACAGATGTTCTTTTCACAGAAGAATATCCTGTAGTCTCAATTTCTAAGGCGTTTTTTGTTTTATAAACCCACTTCCCATCTTGGATACAAAGGCATTTATTTTCCTGGACTTCGCTTAGTGGCGTCCTAAGTTTTGCTTCACCACAAAGGAAGTAAAATTGACTGGGTCTACCTTCATGATTTCCAAATATCACTAGGGTGTGCTGTAGATCATGAAATTTCAGTAAAGCACAGTTAACAGAGAAAAATCTAGCTGCTATACTAAATATTTTAAATATTTTAAATTAATTACAAACATAGAAGCAACTCAACACTGACTCAAATTCCTTTTAAAACATACACACTCAAGAGAGGTAATATAACACCTTAACAATTTAAAACATTTTTGTTACACAGGCTTGGTAAACAGTGTAGTACACAGCAGAGAACTAACTAGAGTCAGGCAGATAATCACATGCCTAAACTGCAGATAGATAACTAAAATCCAGGCATGCAGTCTGGTAGGAATTGAAAAAATGGGACTAGAACCAATATCCATAACAGACCAGGTAACAAGCAATAACGGACTCTTTGTGGAAAACTTTCTTTGAAAAAAAATCATGACATTATTTAAGTCACTGGAACTCGCAAGGGTAAGGCCTGGGGATGCAGAGTCAGGGGCTGAATAGTAATCATTTATACCAATTAATGCATATAAACAATGGTGCTGAAATTCCCCGTGAGGATAACAGTAGAACTAAACCAAATTCATCACAGGAAACTGCACCTCTCAGGTATCAGGTCTTAGTAAAGGGTGCCCAGCACGGAGTGACACCGGGAAGGGGACCGCAGCCTCTGGAGGAAGGAAAGCATCAGCTCCCAGCTCTTGGCTTCCACCCACTTCCAGCCCCTGCAGGAGGTGGGGACCCTTGCTACAACCTACACCCAACCAGCTGCTCAGCTCTTGGGAGGAAGCATCTTCCCGCTCTTGCACCTATAACCTTCAGCCTAGGAAAGAAACATATATTCTGGCACACCGTCTGGTCAACTCCCAGTATAGTCATGGAGTGGTGGCGGGATAATGAACCCAGCACAATAAGGACGCTGAGTCAGAAGAGTTTTTAAGCACACGCTCAACTTTAAGCATATATTTACACTGACAACCACAGACTCAAATGCAAATTTAAAAACAAGCACCTATTTAAACACAAACAAAAGCTTAAACGGTTTACTGAGAGGCCCCAACTGTCAAGACATATCCAGTATGCCGTAGTTAGTGGTAACAGCAAACAGAACTATCAAGTGATGCTTCAGCGGGCTGTATGAACCGAGTTTGGTAGTCTTACACCATGAACCACGTATTCATTATTATAACAATTTGTATTACTATTTGTAGCATCTAGGAAACCCCAATCAGGGCTCTATTGTGTTACAGACTGTACAAGCACAGAAAAATAGGATGGCTTTTATAATGAGTACATCACAAGCCCCACTACCATAATTAACATTGATTAGCATCGATGCAAACAGCATGGGAAGACAAAGATTGAGCCAGTTTGGGAGCTGAGGTACCCTCTCACCCTTTAAGGTGGCTCCTCCGGTTCCCAACTGCAGAACAGAGGGGAGGCTGTTTCAGTGGGGAAGGCTGCAGTCTCCAGAGCTCCCAGTTCGCAGCTCCCGTGAGCACATTCTAGGACATGGGATTCAAATAGGCACCTTTGTCACTTACTAATCCAGTCTCTATCACAGGCAACTACACAATCCTGCCCTTAAAATTATCAAGAATCATTACAAACCAGTTAAGAGTGCTTCTTCCTACTCAGGGCAGGATTAGACTGTGTATTTACGCATCAACCTAAATACTAAAGAAAGCCTGCTATTTGCTGTCACAGATCAGTATTAGTGTGAAATGCAATGGCTAGAATTGGCCTAAAACAAGAATCAGAGTCGGACTTTCAGAGTATGTAAATCAACTGAAGTCAAAAACACCAGTACCAAACCTGCTCCCTCATGTCTGAAGGGATATTTCCTCTGCTTCCCCAAGCTCCCCTTCCCAGCATTTGTTACTCTTCCCCAATACCGCTGTGAAGCTGTATGATTGCAACCACCACAATCAATTCTGATCAAAAAGGACAGTTGGCAACCTCTGATCTACTTAATGTGTTAGAAAAAGACCCAAAAAGCCAGATCCACTTTAAATGAAATCTCAAAAGAGTGACCTTAATGGACATGGGATGTAGAGCTACATGTAATAAACTTCCTCCCTCCAATATACAGCCCTTACTAGATCTATAATTATCATATGCATCTTCTCATCCCAGGCCCATGGCATTTTCCCAGGTTTGCCTGGATACTAAAGCAGTTTTTCCTTTCCAACTGTAGGAAAGAGTGTCAACAGCTCTGTAATGCCAGCAAAAAAAGATAACATTTTGAAATGGATAGCGTGAAATTATAAGGTTGAATATTTTGATTGTGTAATGAAATTACCTCTATTAACCAAATAAGATTCAAGACCTGAAACTTTCTTATGAACCATCCTCTCCCCAAAATGTTTCTGCATGTTTTTAATTGCATAACCTAACAAAATACAGCCACCTTGAATTTCACTTTCACGTCCAGTACCATGGAAAATAAATCCACGGAAAATACACTCACACTAGAAATTTAGATCAGTTCTCCATGACATCACTCATGTCACAACCTAACCTGCAATCTGGTGTATCCTCAGACTGGGTGCATATCTGAAGAATTCTCACATGCATTAAACTGAACATACATGTAAATATTGGCAGGATTATACTGTAGCCTCAATTTCAAATGCAATGCAGATATGTTTACATGCTCAACTGTAGTTAGGTTCTGGTGTTTTGCTACTTTTTGCCATTCTGGTAAAGTTTCTTAATTTAATTTTTTTTATAGATACTTTCTACAATTTCACTCACAGGGAAGTGGAAGATAATTCTATAAAGCCTAAAAATAAACTTAGATCTGCTAAAAAATTCATCATTTCACTCCCAGACTTCCACCAGCTGGGCTTGTCTGCTTGAGGTTTGACACCCCTGAGAGCTACAAGCACAACTTGTAAAGATGAGCAAGTTTACATAAGAATGATGAAGAGATCCATTTTTTTAATCTTTACTTTGCCAAAATACTGTCCGGGGCACTTATTACTGGAAGACATTTATTTTTGGCAATTTCTCACTCACTTTTAATACTGTGCTTAATGTTATTTGCAAATTTGGAGAGGTAATGTCCAAATACGTACACTTCTCTACGTGTACTTCTTTCAGGTTTGCTCATTACGTTCGTTAAACTATTTAATTCTCAAGGATCTACTGGAGATACAGCGAAGACCCCCTGAACACCAGTTAAGAATAAACCTGTAATGAGAATAAATTACACACACATATCAATTGCTACAAGTCCTGTAAGGAGTGAGACCTTTCTACATAAACATCTGCTGCAGAATTAAATCTGATACATTAATAAAAGCCCTCCTCACCCAAATCAAACAATGGTATAACAGTTATCCGATCAGTTAAAAGAATAAACCTTTTAAATAAATAAATTTGCGCTATACCAATTTATGTCACTGTGGTACTTAAGGCAAAACCTTTTAAAGGAATAGATTTACTGTGCATACAGATCTCCACTGGGTATGTGTAATTATGCAAAGGAAAGGCATTACTTTTAAAGTGGATGAATGGCTGATACTTTTTGATTTACTGCTAGAAACAGAAAAATGGTAATGGCATGAAACAAGCATTTGCAAAACCGTTTTGGCAGACAGAAAATGTTTGATTTACCTAGGGCATCCATCAGGTTCTATACTTTAGATCAAAGTAGATAAATGGAAAGGCAAATGGATATTTGGAAAAAAAAAAAATCTACAGCTTTTCTGTCAGCCCTGCAAGTAAGTTAAATGTTTGGAGGGGGAAAAAGCCCAAGGCTCTTTGGGTGGAAGGAAGTCATGATTCATCACTGCTCTGGCAACTACAGCTTTCTGTATTTACCTGGAAAGGTGAGAATGGCATGGAAGTAGTTGTAACTTTCTCATTCTGGGCCTGATTCTGAGAGGTGATTTGAAGGCGGCTGGCAAAGCTCAACATTTCCACCTGACACTGGAAATGGATAATGCGTACCCTGGGTCATATTTTCCTCTCAACTCCAAGTTGTTCACCCTCTTTTTCTCTCCTCTTCTGGCTTGAATTCACATTCGTGAAGAAAATATGTTCCAGTCAAGACACACACATCCCCAAAATCGAAAACCACTGCCTTCTCAGATCCTTTTGAAATCTGTGCAATAGGAAAGCACACTGAAGGTAGGACAAGGCTTACTGGACAATTATCTGTGACATCAGGAGACTGAAGAACCAAAAATCAGCTTCTTCCTATGGTAGAATTCTTCCTAGAAGTTCCTAGTGAAAAGCATGATTTCTGATCTGTTCTGAACTCCTCCTATACCGAAATGCATCACCAGGAGCTGTGTAGTGTATGCATTGTGATAAACCCTTAAAGCTTGTGGACCTGTGGTACATGTGTTGCCCAGATGGTCTGAACGTGCACAGTAAATCCAAAATGTCTGGGACACATCCAATTTGTTGTGCTTGTGAAAATCCACAGGAGGGCACATGCACAAGAGCCCCAGCCACATCAGATTTACTGCGAGCGTGCACACCATGTGCAGTGGGCATTTGCAGTGAGCGTCAGATTTGCTGTACATGCACGGTAGAAAGGATTTGCTCACGTGCTGAGAAAAGGCTGGGATTACTAGACGTCTGGAAATCTTGACAAACATACATAATCCTTGAATATAACCTCTCAACAAAATGTCTGGCTGGGGATGGACACGTCCGGAGAAATTCAGCATACGTCCCTTTGCCTGCTCCGTCGGGAAATAACAGAGAGTAGGGTATGGCCTTTCCAGCTCTCTCCACATCATTATGAACATGAGCAGCAAATCCATCACCTACTTCTGCATCCATTTATTCTATGGAAGGGTTGCCCAGCTCTTAAGAGGCCAAAGAGCAATCAAAACTCATGTCTTTTGCCCAGATAGGTAAAAAAGCCAGCAGGACTTATAATTACACAATAACAGAGAGCTGGCTGCTCTCTACAATACTCGTTTCATACATTTATCATAACAAAATTAGCAGATATCTGCTCCTGCTGACTTACATGGCCTGCATTTTTAACTCAGTAGCTTATCCTTGACCACTGAAATACTGGAACAGGTTACCCAAAGAGGTTGTGCAGGTATTCATCCTCGCAGATATTCAAAACCTGTCTGGAAAAGATCCTGAGCAATCTGTTCTATCTGACCGTGCTTTGAGCCAGGGGGTTGGACTAGATGATGCTCCTTCCAACCTCCACTGTTCTGTAATTCTGTGGTAAAGATCTTTTCCTTCGGTTTTGTAGATGAACTTGCCTTCCAAGAAGTAATTCATTGACCATTCCTCTACCATAAGCCATGGTTATCACTGTATATAGAGAGTTCAAAGATGCTGCATTTGTGGAGTGGGCGAAATCCTCTGCAGTGATCTGCAGTTATCAACAAAAAATGACCAAAAAATACACAGTTTTACCAACAAAAGACACCAAGAAGGACGATGCTCGCCTCTGCTGCATTCCAATATCTGCGACTGGTAAACCGCCCTTATACATAAGGCTTTACATACGCAGCTGCACAGATGAGGTGAAATCCAACGCATCTTCAGAGCAGGCTCAGCAAGCAGCACCCAGACCTTTTGTGCCTATACGCCCTCCAATCTCCCCTCTTCTCTCCCCAAGCTTATCTTTAGTTACGCCTCTCTGAAACAGCAACCCTGCCACAAACTTCCACATACATAAACTCTTAAAATCAAGACTCGAGACTGTAAGACCACCAAATGCAGGATGCATGTACACCTGTAACAGTCAATGTACCTATGCGAGCTGAAGATTTGTGCACATCCAGGGATATCTGAAAGTTATACACTTTGTCTGTAGAAAAAGTCATTGCAAGCTTCCATGCAAGGAATAAAATAAGTGTTAAAATATTGAGCTAGAAGTAAGGCCAGACTGTATTTCTCCTCCTGTAATAAATCAGCACTGTATGTATATATTAAATTCAATCCCTTGATGTGTCCAGTTTCAGTGATAAAAACTTAGCGAGCAGGGCAAAAGTTATTGGGTAGAGATCGATATGCTTGCTTGTTGTCCTTGATTGGCAATAATGCGACATTTTCTCCTTGACTGTAAGAGGCGCTTTTGTGATTTGGGAGCATAAAGAAATTCTGTACTTGACAGATTTATATAGCAGGAATACGCTAATGTCCTTTGACCCGCTTAAGAATAAATACGACCTACCAAATTGTCATTTTTATGGGTATTTACAACTGAGGCACTTTGTAAACCTAAGAACTAATATTTCCCAAAGGAAATCTGTGCTCTCGAATCTTGATAAATTACTGAAAAATACAAGCCACTACCAGCCCTACAAATTTTCTCTTCTATTTCTCCTATTTTTAGTTACACAGGAGTTGTCAAAGCAGATTGGACCACTGATCTATTTCACCGGGTATGGTGCTGCAGCCATGGCTAGTGCTTCAGAGGAATCCTATAATATTTTGGGCTATTCAATCAAGGTTATGTGAAAAAAAAAATTCTTTCCTGAAACTTGAAGGTTTTCGGTGCCCGATTGAAATATTAGTCATATAATTCTTTAAGCTCTCAAATTACTATTAGAAAAGTATCACAAACTATAATTTCCACAGCCCAAATGTCACCAGCTGCATTTGCTCTCATGAATGCTTCAGTTGATGCTTAAATAGACAGTGCGAGGAGTAAAATAAGCCATCCCAGTTCACCCAAACTCCGGTGCTCACCACCTCATGGGTGTAGTGCAGATACTCCGTAGTTTAATAACTCATTACTGACCAACTACATCCCTAGTTTCTTAATTCTGCAGGCCAGGTGACGCAGGAAGCCTTCACTTGATTGCTGTATCTCAGCTCCACTTCATCTCAGCTACCCACCCACTTGCCACATAAATTTCTTCCATCACCTTTATGCTGTCCCTGCCCACAAAGGCTTTCAGAAAAGACAAACTAACTCCTCCACAGAGGAGAGATGGAAACTAATGAGATGAGGACCTCTGCCCTTCAGAATCTTCCTCTGGAAGATGACAGCCCACGACTATACCTCTATAGCTTTATCTTAAGGAAACAGAAGTTTTTAACATGAAACTGATTATTAATATTGTCATCCATAACAGAATGGTTGAAAGCCATTTCCTTTTATCCTTATTCTCCAGCTGAAAGTTGACAAAAGTCAGCACTATTCAGGACAGTATCTAAGACATGAGACTTGCAGTATTTTTCCAGCAGAAGCTTATTGTTTCTCCTCTTGGTTATATCCCTGTACAACAGTACAAATCCTCTTAAAGACTTTCAACACATCAGATTTTGACTAAAGCATCATGACGTGGCACTCATCTCTACTTTTACTCCATTTCTAAGGGCAGCTGCTTTTCTATTTTTCTTTGCGCATCTGTGGACAACAAAATCTTTTCTCTATCACAAGAATGTCTTCATTAAGTCAGTTTCTGCCTTCAGCTTATTCTTAGTTTTCTGCATACTATAATCTATGTATATGCACAAGAAAGGCTTGAGAGGCAAACTGAAAAAGCAGGAAACTGGAATAAACAATGAGGCAGGAACTGCGGGAAACTTGAGCATCTTTTCTTGCCCTTACTGTGCTGCCTTCCTTTTCATCCTTGTCACTGTCGAATTTGGGATTCCGCCTACATTTGTATGAAACATGATTTCAATGTCCTCTGTTTTGTGACCTCATTCTGATAGCAGTATGGCATGGCACAGTTAATACAGTGACTGCGGCACAAAGTCAAACAATTCTGAGTTTAATTACTACCTTGAATACTTAATTTCGTATCAGATTTGGCAAATTTAGATATTTAAAATTTCTTGTACTCTTAACTTACACTTTCACACTTAATGTTGTTCACTAAGTAATAAAAAGGTCCTAAATACCCACTGATTCATCAGCTCCTACCCCCGACACTGGATATTCCACCTCCCTTTGCACAGGTAGTAGGACAGAAGTAGAAGTTGCATTTTAATATACAAAACACCCAATAACCCAGTGATCCACACCACCAAACAGCATCTGTGTCCCATTCATTTCAAGGAGAGTGACATCCTCTGGAAAAAGAAATTATGAAACACTAACATTCGCTGTCTGACACTGAATTTACTTTGTGAAACAATGAAAATTTGACAGTGACAGGAAAGAGGGAAGTTGAACGTAGACAGAGAGTAGTAGTTTCACCCCAAATGAGCAAAATGCCTTTTTGACATCTTGAAAGAAACCTACCTGTTAATAAGATCAACAGATTTTTAATCAAGATAATTACCCTCACACATCTTTTCCTATCCTTAAGTGTTTAACAAGAAACATCTTAGGCTCTCCTTACCTTTACTACTTCTAAAGCTTCAAACTGTAAGCAACAAAACAGATTATGTTGTGAATTGCAACCCTTTTGCCTCATGTGAAAGGCTTTCCTATTTGCATTGCACAAAGACTTTTTTCTCCCTAAAATTATCTGTGCATTTAAAGATTGGGGTGAAGAAGCATCTATTACTCTCAACATTTCACTAGAAACCATCTGGCCTTACTTTTAGTTCAGCTGCTGCCTCTGTTTCCTCTATTTGCTGCAGACGTGCAGAGGCTGACAGGAAGGAGCAATGCTTTTCTGTCTGTGAGCAAAGCACAGGGGAGAAAGGGAGTCATCTGTGAAGGCTGGAATACTTCAGGGCCCTAAAGGCATCAGTCTGAGATAGCCGATCGGCAAGTAGTAACTTTGCCAGCTGAAGATTAATCCAAGGAAAGTATTTAATAGGTCTGTCTGGATCTGAGTGACTGAGTGTCAGTCTTTTTGACAGATGAAGTCAGGAATATGAATGCAGTCAGGAAACTACGCAACATTTTCAACTTAATATTGACCAAGTATGGACTTTTCAATAGAAGATTCCTGACCATTCACCATATGAGAATAATGTGACAGAAGTTATTAGTCCTAACACAGGTCTTTAACAGACATCCTAAGGGAAATAGGCTTTTTATCCCTAAAACAAGCATCCTTGTCACTATGAGTTGAACAATGGTTAAGAGCAGGGGAAAAAAAAAATGGAGAGACATTCCATAATGCCTCAACGTGCTTGCAAGCCCCAGTACAAGCACTGGTTCTTATAAAAGCAAGGACCTAATTGAGTAGGTTTCCCTGACACATCTAAGGCAGGAATCCAGCTCTGTCTCTCTCCAAAGGATTTTAAGTTCTGATGGTATTTCTGCAGCAGGGACCACGGAGTGGAGGGGAGGGTCAATTCTATTACACACCATGGCACGTTAGCCCACAAAAGGAATATTTCAGCCCAATTCTCCACCCTTTCTGAACAATATATTATTTAGGTTGCATAAATAAGCACCGCAAATGTGCAAGAAAAAAAAAGCTACAGACAGTTCTGTTCCTAAGCTCAACTTCTAAGGTACTCAGCACAGCAAACACTGATGGATGTTAGGGCAAAGGTGCAGGGAGTGAAGGTTTTGTAATGCAAACCTTTAATGGTTTCTTTTTGAACATAGATACATCTGAATCTGCTCTTAAACCAAGGAGCTGTGAATTCCAAGCCTGGATTTTGCTACAGATATCACCCCTTATTGCCATAATTATCCTGCAAAACTTCAGCTTTCATTTAGGAAAAAATGTCTCCCTAAGCACACATACTAGCAGAGATGATCTTGGAAACATAACCTAGGTGTGAACTCACACAGTCTTAACTGAAGAGGCTGCAAACAACCTGAAACTACAGCAAACACCCCCATGCCCTTCTTTCAAGAGAACCATGCAACATAGCAATTTGTCATGGACTTCGAGATTTTGCTAAAGCCAAATATTTTGGTTTCCTTCCCCCTTGCTGCTCTGCCAGGGCCTGCCTGCAAGTCCTTTATATTCCTCAGTTTTCCCCCAGTGAGGAGTTTGTTGGAATAGGTGCAGGAAACAAGAACTGGACCCCAACTTGTAATCAAGGAGTCTGCAGAGTCAAAATAATGGGATGAAAGAACAGCCTAGCAACTGGGTCATCTGCCTAAATGACACAGGGAAGAAAATCTCGGAAAATCATCCATAAATCTTACAAACTTACATATTTCCAGCACCGAAATAGGTAAAAACCCATTTGTCTTATTAGGTCCAGATAAAAATATTTAAGTTTTATGAATGGAATGACGATTTATACATTGATTTAGACCACAAAGTCTATTATTACCAGTGAGTTTTATTTATCTATAATTTCATTAAAGAGACCCCATTTTACTAGATATCTTTCCTGTACTAACGGTGATACTGAATCTTCATGTAAAGCCATTTTGCTACACAAACGGACACTTACATTCTCTCTGCTGGTTCATAAGTTAACAGCAAGAACCACACCTGAAGTTCAGGTGGGCACATTAGGGAACTGAGCTGTGGGCAATTACTGTTGTATTTTCACAATCTATTTTTAAGTTTTTTCTGCTCAGCACAGAACGGACAGCAGTAAGTACAGTAACTATGCAAGAGCAAAACCTGAGAGAAAGAAGCGATCCAACAAGAAAGGGAGGCTACTAAGTGACATTTTAAAAGGGCAAATCGAAAGCAATCAACACCCAACAAAATGCTCAATGTAAGATGAGGTGATAGCTTAGGATATACTTAGGATACTGTAATGAGGCTAACGAGTGCTGTGTGTTTTAATGTAAATCAACACAAGATAATCTCTTCACATATTTAAGTGATGCACTTCAAATTAATTAATACATATTTAATAGAAGTCTTCTTGAACAGCTGTTATTTACTTCTGGAGTTTCTACACATTAGCACTGCCTGCTTTGTTCTGCTCTGAAGTTGTTCATGCTCCAAAGTACTTTAACAACTTGGGCTGTACTAAAATTGAACACTCTTCCCAAAAGAGACAGCCTTCCTGATAACTTAATATTTTTACATTAAATATTCAAACACTTTCTGAACAAAAGGTCAAATTCTACTTACAGCATCTGTGTGAAACAGGCAAGCAGATGCTTAATGCTGCTAGACAAATACTTTTGGCACAAAGAATGATAAAGAGTTGGCGATCAGTCACATTTCCAGGCTTTAAAATCAGCTATCCTTTACTTCTGTTCCCTAAATTCTGCACTTATTCATATGTAACAATACAGACCCAAATTACAGCCTGTTCCTTCCGTAAGTGTTACACAGTGGTGTGTTAAATGAAATCCTGACAGTGAAAGTGCTGTCTACAGTGTTCGTTACATGTTATGAGTATTATGCCAACTCATCAGGGGTTTTGTCTTACAAAGACGACTGTGTATGACATTACTTCATTTAGACCTTGCATACAGCATTGAAGTAGTTCTCACTTACCACCCCTTTTATTCAGGTGAAAAACCATTCGAGTCCCAGTCACTTCTGAGTTTTTAGGATGTGAATGAGTAGAAACCAATTCAAGAAACATGCTGGTAACACGTTATATTTTCACACTCACAGTGATGAATGTGACTTTTGGCAACTGTAATCAGTTTCTTTAAACATAGTTATCATCACTGAACAATCCTTATCAGTGTATCGGTTGTAGTTTTCAGCTGACTACTTGAAGATGTTTACTCTTCTTATGGCTAGTGCTCATTGCTTACATGTCAGCCTTCCTAGCTTATAGGTTTACTGAAAATAACTTTCAAACTTGGTAACGATTGTATTAGAAATACCTGTTGGGACAACCATCATTAAATCTTCTGTGCAATGCTGTATGCAAATATATACAACTTGTGAAAGGCCTGAAAACAGTCCTAAATACACAAAGGTGAAAAATATGTACTGATTTAAGCACACCGATATTACTGTTACCTGAATTCATTCTTTTTTATTTAATGTGGTGTTTTTCACAATAAAGAGAACGTAAGACAGAATTCATTACTCAGGCTAAGAACTTAAAGAACAACTTAAAGAACTAAACCAGATCAGTGCTTTACCTGGTAAATATGCTGTGGGTGAATGAGTGTGTGGAAGACATCTTCATGATCCTCAAATAATTCTGCACTGCCCATACCAGCAGCTTGGAGTTAGAGCTGCAGGTGCAAGGAATGAGGAAGGTGACCTAAATCCCTCCCGCCCCGTGCCCCCGAGCGTGGCTGGTACAAGACTGGGTTAGCTTTCAGCTAGAATCAGCTTCCTGACCCCTGTCAGGCCACATGAACGCTACTGCTGGCACAAGAGAAACGGTGGGGACAAGTGGTTGGGACAGAACTGTTCGTTTTGATGGAAGTCCAAACACGTGGCAGATTAAAGCGCCTGTGTAAATGTGGACTTTGAAAAAGTAGCGCCAGCCACAATAAACAGGCACCTGGAAGGATTTCTATGCATTGAAACTTTGTCAGCATATTTAGGAGGAAAAGGGAGAAAAGCAGAAGAATGCCAAGGTTGTCATAGAGTCTAAAGAATTTCTTTTCCAGGAGGTCAGCACACAAAGACATTTCACTGCTTTTGATGGGAGTCATGTGGGAGACAGACTAGTCAAGAAAAAAGAAATGTCAGAAGACTTAATCTCATGCTGTGATGTTCTGGAATCACCATTATGTTAATGAAACTAAATTTCTTGAAAATCTTTTTGCCTTTGGAAGGAGGATGCATCTTTTGGTCAGAGAAGCATGGGCACTCTGCCAGCTGACACAAAAAATGTGTTTGTGTACTTGCTTTGATATCTACAATATAACTTTCAGTAGCATCAGCAGAAGCCTGATGCATAGATGTCAAGGAAAGACAGAGAGAGATCCCAGGGGACAAACTTAGCTCCCAGTCCCAAGGAATGAAAACATAAGCCCACATTTATACAGCCATGACATAACAGGTATTCTTTGGGTTATTTTAAACTTCCTTAGAGCTAAAAGATCAAATTCAAGGGTAATCTCTTACAACATACACAGTGAGACTGTCATATTTTTCCTCTACGTTTTACAGGAAAAATGAAAATCCTGTGTTTACCTGTCAGATTTGGTAGAAAGGTTTCAATCATAATTACACCTTGTGTATTGGAAGGAACCTGGCAGTTTTTAACATCACTAATTCTAGTCTGGAGAGGTACAAAGCTATAGGAGCTTGCTGAAAAATAACAATAAACCTTTATTAAAATTTGCAATTCTTGCAAAAAAGATTTTGACTAAATTCCAACTCTACTTGTAATTAAATATTTACATTTATTCTCTAGTAAGTATTGTAAGTAAATCAATTTCCCAATTATCTTAAGTTTTTGTATAGTATACAATTATTACATTTTTGTAATAAATGCACAATTCTAATGAAAAAATAATGATCTTGAACTTTAACAGAACCCTTCATTTGAGGAGATGAAAGTGTTGTACGTTCATCCATTTATTATGTCTTACAACCCCTGTGTGATGTAGGTACTATTATCATCATTTTACAGATGGGGAAACTGAAAGGCTAATTAACTTGTCCAATTTACAATACTCTTAGCTGTAAACTTAGTGCAATCCTATTGTACTCACAGACAAAACAAAACTCAGCTCACCTGTGATGAATATTTACTACAAATTCTTAAACTCCATAAGCATTTTACTTATAGGAGAGAATGGTTTTTCAGAGAAAAAACCAACTTTGGAGAGTTGGTTTTGCATTGACAATGGCTTTGAGTGTGGCAGAAATGTGCTGCCTAGAAACAAACACCAGAGCACCAGTTTGTTGTAAAGTGTCACCATGTTTCCCAGCTAGTTATGGAGATGATGTGCATTTCCATTTAATGTTATTAGCCATTCAAGCACACATTTGTGCTTTAACTCTATACAATGTATCATACTGCAGTTATACACACACACAAAAAAATACTGTTTGCTGACACACTCATTCTCTCAGTTTACTTATGTGTTCCATAAATTTCTTTACTCGGTCAGGATCAACACCATTTGCCCAATAACCTTCTGTCTTGAAATACGAACCAATTATTAAAGCGTTCGCATCCAAGTAATTCCTCACATTCTCCAGAGTCACTCCAGACCCAATCAGCACAGGAATCTTCACAGCATGTTTAACCTCTGAAGAGAAGAAAACCAAAATTAGGGTTAAGTCCCATCTTTGAAACTCTATCACGACTCTAATTGGCGTAGTTTTTCAACAATAAAGAAAGGCAAGTATCAAGAAACTCATGATCACGGTATTTCTTACTTCTACTATAGAATGAAACAACTTCTCTAGAAAAAAACATCTTTAGCTCTGAACAGCTGTTAAGAAAAATCTCACTTTGCAAAATTTCATTTTGCATTCTGTTGTTGTATGAAACGCTGCAGAAGAATATTCCTGGCCGCATATCAGAGGACGGTTTCAGTGCTATGGAAGATATGAAAGTTGGGTCTTGGTACCATACCTGTACCCCTCTTTATTCTCAAGGAACAAGATTTAAGCAAGATTAAACTGAATTGGCTGGCAGAGAATGTACTGCATTTTACTATATTATCTCAAATTCATTTTTATTCCACATCCCTGGTAAGAAGAGATGCTAGATGCAGAAAGTTTTTGCACAGCAGCACCAGACCATGAGGTACTACACATACGTGGAAAGGAGCTATCGTTTACTACTGTGTTGCAGTAGCACCCAGTATAGATTCCAGGCAAACCAGGTCCATTGCCTTGATGAAGGATTTGCTGATGCTGGAGTGACCAGGTGGGCTGCCATGCCCCATGTGGAGTCTTAACTGTGTTCGCGATTTCCCTCACCTTAATCACCTCCCCCAATCTTTCCATGAAGTAATCAAAATACAGCTACAAGAATAAGATGCGATGCCATTCCTGTTTCCATTCATTGTATCAGCTCAGATTCTTTTTTGCAAGTCTGGTGAGATCATTACAGTGGCAGAACTATTCAGCAGAGCTGTGCTCATTACAATTCTTCAGTCATCGGTTTAAATCACAATAACAGTAGTTGGACTGGTGTGTATTTCTGCCAGGTCTCCTTGATGCATTTATGCTATGTTGACAACTACTAGAAGATCTTCAGTGAAGAAACAAGAAGGGCCTTATTCACAGGGAACGGAAAAGGAACATGCTCTCCACTTCATGATAAATTTCAGGACTTGGAAGTAGGAAAGCAAGCAGTGGTCATATAGTCTACACTGATAGCTCCAGTGAGTTTACCAGAAAGCGGAAGATAGTACTAATAAAGACTACTTCTCTTTCTATGAATGGCAATGGAACCAAAAACCCGTTTTTTTTTTTCTATATACAGTACGTGTTAATTAATTATCTGACCCTTTACCTGGCTCCAAAAGGAGAAAAAACAGACAAAACGTCAAAACAGGGCTCAAAATATTACAGATGCCCTTCATCCCTTACACACAGGGATGGATTTCAGTCCGTGGTTCAGGTGATCACGTTCACTGTGAAATGCATGCATTCTGACAGACCTGACTGTGCAGAAACTGATCTATGGCTCAGTTACCGTAATTCGCTTTTTTTAGAATGAAAACAAAAGGGGATGGCTGTTTTGACCATGGAAAGGTTCCCCATAGATAAATAAAAGGTTATTAGAGTATTTTCTGCAGAACTTGGGTCAGTACTAACTCTGGAAAAAAAAAATTTAAAAATCTCAGTTCAAAAATTACTAAGCATCCTTCTCATCCTTTCATTTCAAACTGACCATCCTAAGAATCACTCACAGGACTGGATGCTTCACCCCTTACTTAGAGAAATGTTGTGAGGCATTATTTCTGACCTGTAAAAACATATAAATTGCTTTAATTGGTGATAAGCTGATGTAAGATGGTTAGGGCTTGAAGTAACTAGGGAAAGCATATATGCAACATATAAAAGTCTGCTTCAAAACACTGTTAAAATGAAGTTTCATCAGAAGCCTAACTTATTAATTATGCTTCAGGGAAGACTAATTATTTATCACCTTCCTACTTCACCAAAGAAAGGGGATCAATTAAAATGCTCTTGAATCTCTTTTTAGGTTACATGCCCTACCATTTTTCCATCTAGGAACAGTAACTCCTTCTTACAAACATTCTAACACAAAAATAAAACCATTCCACACAATCCTTATTGAAAATTTTAAACAAATCAGATGGATCATGCATATATGATTAAAACGATAGTTATTTCTACACATATTTTATATTCTTATAATCATCCTGCTTACAGTAACAAAATAGTTCATTTTTAGTTATTTATAACATTATTACTAAAATCCTGTTATAGAAAAATCAGAATTTTATTTATATAGTATCTACGTGCTCTTGGAAATATCGTATCTCCTTTACATAGATAGCAATGCATAATTAAGGTGCTACAACTGACCGGAGATTTGTGCAACAATACTTTACTGTATTCCCAGAGGAACTGCATTCCAAGTCAATATTTGTTTTTACAACAAGTGCGTGAGGCACATTAGCAGGTAGTTGTTTTACAATTATTTCACATCAGCAGGAAAAATGAAGAGCCAAATAATTAAACAGAGCACGATCACAAGGGTGTAAGACAGTAGCTTAGTCCTACTAGGCAATGAGTAAAAACCAGTGAAACCTGAGACTGCTGTGAAACTACAAAAAACCCCAAAGCTCCCCAAAGTAGCAAGGTATCCAACTCCTGCTGTGTTCCGTACATGACACACAGAGTCCACACACATCTCCTGTGCTGGAGATTTATTTAGATTGACAATGTGAAGAACGGCAATGGGAACGCTCAGTCTGCAATGAGACTGGGTTACCTAATTACGTATGCTACAGATGCTACTTTTTAAGTCATTTCCAAGCACATCAAGGCCTGAAGTTGATTAGTAGAAGGTGATTTGTCTATTGGCTGTGTTAATACAAATTCTAACTTGTAAAAGAAAATAAAGCAACAGCGGTGAGGTATGCTTTTGCATGGCAATGTTCAGTCACTGTCAAGACGTCTCTAAACACAGAGCTTTGCTTTAAATCTCTCTCAGCTTTCTTCTCCTGATTATATTTTTTTTGACACAAAGAGAAAAGGAGACAATTTTGTGATGTTATAGTAACAAGATCCTGAAGTTTACACAACTTGCACATTTCTCTATTTCAATAAACTGTAACTAGAGGGCACTGTGCTCTTTCTTGTGACAGTTCATCTGCAGACATGTCTTCAATAAAATCAAATGAAATAGTGCTTGGTTGCAAAGCACAATGAAAGCATTTGAACTATGGTATGCACAAGTTACATGAAATAAAGGCCAAATGCTTCTAGCTTGAAAACAATGGCGAAGAGCAGTGTAAAAATAAGCACCGCTGTGCCAATAACTTGCTCGACTACTCTTCTTTAACAGCTTTTTCATACGCAGTGATCACTGCAGTGTGCAGTACCATACACAACACTGTGTTTATGGTAATGCTCCACTGTAACACATTTTAGTTTTTTAATTCAAATGACTTTTTCTCTGTCATTAAATCTAGGGCTTATAAAAAGTAAAGATCAGAGACTCACATCTCCTGTTTATCTCTATGAGGGTATTGCAAAGGCAGCAGCCTCTATTTTGACCTAAATGTACCATCAAAAGGTGAGAGGGTGAATCAGTCTTGATGTCCCTTTTATGAACAATAACTGAGGAGGTGACAGTCACAGCCAGCTGTTGAGTTTCATGATGTACCCTATTTTCACTGGTTCAACACAGATAACTAAGCAGTCATTATACAAAGCTTTGATCACTTAAAATACAGCCTGGATGTGGAGCAGGTATTTCAGCAGTTACACCCAAAAGAAAACCTGATAGATTCACTCTCCAACCAAAGTACGTTTCATAATGTAGCAAACTGGAACAAAATCCTATAACATCTTAAATGAAAATATGGTTTATTAAATAAATTAATTGTAATTCAAAATACTCAGCTATAATTCCTGCTCCTTAGTAATCTGAAGTCTGATTTTTAGACCTTGTACTCCGTCGACCACTGGTGCCCGGTACGCCCAGAGAGCCCCAGCACAAAGCCTGCCAGCCGCGGCGAGGAGCGATGCTGATGGTTGCCTACGAGAAGGCAGCGACACAAACTACAAACAAAACTCTACTGAACGCAGTTCTCTGGCTTGACAGGGAAACACTCATTTCCCACACCCCATCACAAATCAGTCAATTCAACACAGAAACACAAAGGCAAAACCACTTCTATATTACTGCACAACAAAGCTGAAAAAAAGACATGACAAAAATCTCATCCGTCTCTTGGTTCTGCTTTCAAGAGATGCTTTGCAGTGTGATGAAAGGTGCCCAATTGTGTGTATCATCATAATACAGCACTTCCAGGGCTGCATAAATTCGTGAAATGCAAAATTTCACTAACATCAACACCAACTTTGTAGACTGTATATCTGATTCCTTTTAAGAATCTGCTGACATAGATATGCCTAATTTGTCATTTCCTTATACCCTGGAATACTGATTTTTAAGTTCTTATCTTAACTGTTTTAAGTCAACATCCTTCTTATAAGAGGGCCTGCTAATGTCCAAAATCCTGTGACTTAAGTAAAATAAATCCATGATCCACAGATTCTTGCTTTCATAACAGAAATCCAAACACAAAATTAATATGTGTACTTCATTACAGCTGCCAACTCTGATTCATTTTGTTCTTTGGACCCAGAAAGAGACCAAGACAGAGACTGACTTGTTTGTTCACATGAAAGAAAAGCAGAAGCCATGGTGCTGTCTGGTTGGAGTCCTGTGAAAAAAAACCTATGGGCCTAGAGGTCAGGTTTTGCTCTCCGATGCAGGAAATCAATGGAGGTTGCACATGCATAAGTGAAAGCAGAATTTAACATAGGATTTTGCCCTGAGACTTATCAAATTGTTTTTATTATTATTTAATCTGCATTAAGGGTGGTGGAGACATTAATTGCAGGCAGGGATGGAGCTCTAGATTAACGAAATTTTGCAGTCTCGAAAATATGTCTAGTTTTCAGGGTCACCTGTTCCATGTATCATTTCTAGTTTACTGTACCAAAAGACCCAACTAATTCAAGAGTTCAATATTCACACAAAACCATCATTTTCTTTTTAACATTGGTGATTTAAGCATAGTAATTTATAAGCTATTTGGCAAAAAGTTTAATATGTATGAAATAAAAACCCATTTTGACAAGTTCAACATTCATTTTAAATGCTGTTAAGCATGTATGATATAGGTAAAACCCTGAAAACACTGAATGATTTCATATTATTTCAAAAGATGTTTGAGGTCCAGGTATCTATGGCAAGTAAAGCATGGCTTTCACCCTCATCAGCTAACGTAAGTTGAACACAATTCACTCTGCACTGGAACTTCAAAACATGCTAAGTTTAAGCATGCCGGCAAAAATAAAACCTAAAAAAAATACACATTCTATTTTATGTAGTGAGACCCTCAAATTGAAGCCATTAATCTAAATTAAAATTAATGATGAAAATCGAATGCCCCCACGATAGAACTTTAATTCTAGCATGGGAGCAATCCATTTTCATGAAGACAGCCCAAACTTATGCCAATACAAAAATATGAAGAATCATATAAAACTTTTGCAAAGGTCAGAGCTCATAGGTCAAATGACTCTCCCTGGATAAAAAGTCCACACCATTTAAAAACTATTTTGATGTAATATCTTTCTATCTACCAATGAACTTGTATTCTTTCTGAAAATCTTATAAGCAGTATTTTCCCTGATATTCCTCTGTTTGGAATGTTGCCTTATCAAAATGCCTCTTTCCTTGCAGGACTTCCATTTTCACTGTGAAAGATAAAAATGCTTCACTCTTCAGTGGAAAGATTTATAGTTAGTTTTCTAATAAGGCTATAAAGTAGCTTTTTGTTACATTAAGACTTTTTAGAAATGGAACAGTTGGTTTTTTGCATATTTTACGTACTTTTTTTACATTTCTTTTCATTGAAGCCTCAGCATCATTCACTGTTATAAAAGCTTGAAATAATTTTCATTTTTGTCCCGCCAAATTGTTGCTTAGAAACATATGACAGCCAATCTGAATAGCACCTCAATCACATTAGTTCTGCTGTATCAAATCAAACCCTACAGTGAGAGTTTCCTTTCTTCCCTCTTTTTTTTTTCCTTAAGGAACAGCGGATGCATAGATTTCTTTCTACATTAATCCAGAGGCTGATTCACTGCCTGTTGTCCGACCTTCGTACGACAGCTCTCACCTTTCAGCTCCTGAGGATCTGCGGGCAATCCAGTCGCCGTGCCAGTCAGTACAACCCCATCGGCCAGGAAGAGCTCGGCAGCCGACGCGGTCTCGGCCACGCTGACATCTGCCGTCAGAGCGTGAGCACTGTAAACAGCAGGAACGTACCCTGTGGTTACTGTCGGCACACACATTTGTTATCCATCTTGTTGAATGTTTAGACTGCGTTTCTTCATCTTCCCCGCTGTCAGAACAACCAAAGGCAGGCTTTGGAGAGAGGGGAAGTGTCCTGTTTTAAAATGTGAAGTAAAATTGCAATACGAACAAGAGGAAAAAACCCAACCTTTTCCATCAGGGAACCGTAATTGATGGTCTATTGCTCTGGGTCTCCTGTCTCTAAAGAGTGATTGCTAAGTGTGAACTGTCAATTGAGACAGCCGCTTACATACCGAGCACCTGTATTTCAGAAATGTTGAGCACACACAGCTCTCTGACTTCAAGTGGGAGTTGTGGATGTGCAGTCATTCATAATCAGATTCTGTTGCCTAGAACAGAACTAACACCCTCCACTTCATTTCACGAAGTCCAACTAACAGCAAGTATAGTTATTACCTATGATATAACCATAGGAATCATCTTACACAGCAGCTACAAACATCAATTACCTGCAACCTAGCTTTTCAACAGCAGTCTCTGATATATCGGTGATGCACTTTGTCTGAAACCTATAGCAATAGCAGGTTTTAATTTAAATGGTTCTAAACTTTGAAAGAATTCCAGCCATTGCTGGTTTAACACCTGACTGTGTTGTTTCGATACTTCCATTTAAGTAGAAAACAATGGCTATGGCCAACCTCTTTCCTGGATCAGCCTGAATGGACAACTCTCTTGGGGCGGGGGGCACGCTCTGGCCATATTCGGAGGCAGCACATGTGTGCAGTGCGTTCCACTCATTGCAATGGATGCAAAAGGAAGCACACTCACTCCCTTTCTGCAGCTGGAGAAAGGCAGGCCTAAGTACCTAACACATACAATGAGGTTGAAACAGGGCTTAGGAGTAATAGGCACTCTAAAACTAGCACGTGGAGCGTAGCGTAACATAGCAAGTAAACTACAAAAATAGTTTCTCCCCATTTAAAGAACAGGAGGCTAGCAGCTTTCAGTGGCAGGCATATTTTTGTACATTAAAAGACTCAACCAACAAGTCCTTTAACGTTTCCTTCTCAGCTTATGAATCTGCCTGAAATAAAAACCTCTTTTCCTTTCTTAAAAAGCAAACCCTTTGAACAACAGGAAGTATAATCCAAATATCAATTCATCAATTGTCAAGACAAAGAAAAAAAATCACGATGCAATCAATTTTTTATAAAAAAGTCTAATGCAATGTATTTTTATTTATATATATACACACAAAGAAATCATTAGAAAGAAACCACTCTGAAAGGACCTTAAAAGCTTAATTTGAACACGCTGCATTGTTTCCTTTCTATTTTGAAATTTATCACCTGTTTATTAGGTATTTAAGATCTTCCAGACTTGGTTATTCTCATGATTACCCCCATACTACACACAAACATTTTAATTAGGTTATTTAGCATGTATAATACATAACACTTGAGCAGTTCTTCTGGGGAAAAAAAAAACCAGAGTGACATCTAAATAGCTGAAAGTACCATGTGACAGTTATGATAAAGTATCAGCAGAAACGAAACTGGATTCATCTGTCATAAGTTCCTTCTGTTTGATAATCATAGAACATAATCTGTACATAGACAGCACTGATTTAAGTAGAAGAAACCAGTATTATTGGCAGGAAGGAGAAGAAAGAGAATAGCTTTTTAAAATGCCAAAATATTATGATTTGGATGCTTTTATATGGCAACTGCCTGCATAATTAAAAATAACCTTAGATGCCTAGCCTCCAGAAACAAAATTTCTTTAAACCTAATAGGCATATATAAAAGTATACAAAATCTAACCTAATACCAGATGCAAAACTTTTACAGTCTACATTTATAAATCTTGAAGGTTAAACAACTGCAAACTTCACAGATGCAGCAACCTGCAGCTTACAGGTGCAAATTTATTTTTAAACATATCCCCTAATAGCACTGCAAGACCTTGCTTGAACAATAAAGTTCTGCCTATATCATTAACTTTCCTGATACTAAATAGGCATTAAAAAAAAAAATCAGAAAAGGGAGAAAAATATAAGATCATTATTACATTCCTATTTGCATAAAATATTGCTTGTATTTACCTATGTTTCTTTTTAATATCAGCAAAAATCTGAATGTTCTCTGCTCCAACTTGTTTTCTGTATCGTAGCAGGTTACCTGCACAGGCATTTATAATCCCTTCATCAGCAACATGAGAAAACACAAACCCTTCAGCCCGGATAAAATCAAGACCTGAAAAAAAAAATTAGCAATATCTTAGCTAAAACTGAAGACTGAAAACCAAAACAGACTAAAACCAAATAAAACTCCACTTTACTGCCCCTCTGATTCGATCCCAACAGAAGTTGTTCCATATGCTCTAGGACTAACCAACCTTGCTTATCCGCATATTTAAGTTTGACATTCTTTATTTTCACCCATAGTCTCTCTGACTTCTTCCATCCACCTTACTACCTTCAACTCCCTTCTCTCCCATAGAGCCCACCAGTTTTCTCCCTATCCCCATGGTTCCCTTCTCTTTCTCAGCCCCTATCAGTTTGTTCCCGTCCTGACAGGCAGCTGCACACCCTGGGCACGTGCCGACAGAGGAGCAGGTAGGTCAAAACACAGCCCCTTTGTCCTAATGATGTGTCTTCTCTTCAAAAAGGCTCATTAGTTTGGGTCTCTCCCCTCTTTCCAGATACTCTTGGACTGTATTACTTCTTTCCCAACATCTATTCCCCTGTTAAATATGCCTGAAGTTGGCCATCAGGTCAAAAAGCATCAAGGACGTGGACACAGAGAGAGACGTGGACATAGACAGAGGAACAGCACTAAGTCTTCTTTCCTCAGGAAATTAGGCAAGAAAACACAGCCTGTGACACATTATATACTTGTTTGACTGTCCATCTGAACGTAGCTTGTGTTTTCTACACAGCAGCACATCAACAAATTACTTCTAGAGCTGTGCCAAAGGTACAAAAAGATAAGGTTTGGGAAGAGTGAAACATTTTCCACTCTACTCCAAACTTACTCCGACCATCAACTCTACCATGTCTTAGCAACACAGTTTCCACCATATTAATTCATTTTTTGCACTAGGAAGGTTTTATGGGATGGATGCTTAAGAGGAAGATTACCAATAGCAATGACTTCACACAGGCCATTCACCTACTCTCAGGGACCCCCCACATGGCCTTGAAATACCTGTGTTGAAATACTGATGCCTTGGGCCATGGTGTAATAAGCCCACAGCTGTGAGGCACAAGATTGAATTCTGACTCCCTTATTGTATTCCCCTCTTCTCTCCAGTCTTTCATAGCCTTGAAGTTTATTTCACCTGTCACTTAACATACGTGTAAAAGCTCTGCACTCATCCTGTGCAGCTTTTGCTGTTCTTCCAGTTTACTTTAGAGGTCTCTTCCCGGCCCTTCTGAAGCTCTGCTGCTGCTCCAGCTTTGGAGTCAGCTGCACATTTAATTGGAGCCGACATCGTACCAAGGAAACCAACGCACGTGGAAGCAGCCATCAAGGATGCAATCCCACCCTCCAGAGAACTGCATAGGCAACAGAGGCCTCACCTTAACACATTTCAAATATAAACATAAACGATCTTTAAAATGTATTTACCAAATGACAAGGTGCCTGTTTATTTTAAAATTTCAGTTTCATTCCAAAAGCCCTGAAGTTGCAGAAACAGAAGCTTATGCCTGATAGAGAAGAGCCTGTATTGCTTAGCAACACAGACTCCAGCTAACAAGAACATCAGAGATGGATGCCAAATCACATAGGAGCTGTCCTGTGCCTTGAGATTAGCGGGTGAAAAGCATGGAGTATTCTCAGGATCCAAAGACAAGAGTGCGCCACAAGTATAGTTACAGGTGCTAGTAGACTTTGGGTAATAAACACAGTGCAAATAGCTAGATTGGGATTTCTGCATCTAGGAACAAAAGCTGTAGGTTCTATTTAAATCACCCAAGTTTACAGTACCATTCAGAGATAAATAAGAAAAATTACTTCTCCTCTAATCGTAAGACTATCGAAGAGTCCAGAGATATATTACATTTTCACAGCAATCATAACATCTAACTCAGGACAGGGGCTATTCATTCAATAATTACATTCATTGAAGTCACTGCTTACATGTTGTTTGTTGATGTTTGGTTTGCATTTCCTTAACTTAGTAATTTAAGACTTTCTCCTAAACATTAGGATTGTACTTAGTTTAACAAGGCTGCACTCTCTATCTGGGTTTTTGGGGGTTATGAAAATACAAATTTTAACCAACTGTAATAGGTGCAGGCACCAAATCATTACCCTTCTGTTTTATGAAGCCATAATCAGATTCCACTAATGAATTCATTTTTACGCTCATAAAATTGTGAGAATGATACTATTGCTTACATTCATATTTGGCAAGTTGAAAAGTAATAGCCGTTGAACAGTTAATAGGCAGTCCCATTTCTGACTTATATGGGAACAAAAAAATTTTGTAATCTCACTGGAAAACAAGAAAAGGAAATTTCCAATGAGACCTAATAAACAGAACTTCCAAGACTATATTAAGAGCATGGAATCAAGCTGCTGCAGGGCCTGTTCAAGGAACTAGGGCTTGTCTCCTTTTCAGAAGTTAGTGTTACTCCACTTACTTTAATCCTACTTACACAGCTTTACCTAAGCAGCTGTGGAGGTCTATTAATTGTAGAGAAAAGCTTTATTTTTTTTCCTTTCCTTCCCATGATAATTTGCGATTAAAAGGAAAAAAATGAGAATGAAACACTTCTGCTGTGTGAGAAAATATTGCAAGACTGAGTTGATGGAGGAAACAGTGCTTTTATTTTATCCATCTTAAATGCTGCAAATGCGCATATCACTACATTTTAACACCACAAAACAGTGAACTGGATGCAACCATTGAGAAGCCCTTTCTCAGGTATGTTCCTTCCCTGAGTTATAAAATGAAAAGGAGCTGGGAGCTAGGATTTACTGCTTTCACAGAAATGGGATCTAGCCTCTGCAAAGCAGCAGCTCCTGGTTGCTGCTGAATTTTGGACTTCAGGCAAACATCTTTGCCTTGTCACAAAGGCAAGATGCTGCAGGTAACTTTACTGGCGAGATCTGGTTTTATACGCACAGTAAATCCTGGCTCCCAGCTCTTCTTGCCTTCCTAATTCAAAAAGAATCTGAAAGACTGATTTTGTGCTGAAAATGGAAACTCAAGGGGAGTATTGACTTTGCCTGCTATTGATGCTAGAGGCATACAGTCTCCGTGCTGCAAAGACCCTTTACTTCTCAGGACATCATCTTGCAGCAGATCCTTCCAAGCTCAGCAGGAATTGCAGGCCTGGGAGAAGCGTCTCCAGCAGAGTCCGCAGCGCTCACTGCCTTGCTCCACAGCACCTGTGGATGCTCCCAAGGCATGCACACCCCTGCTGCAGTTCTGAGCCTAGCTGCCTCCCCCCCGCCCCTGGCATTGATATGGTGGCAGTTAAAAAGGAAAACAAAAAAGCAGTACACAATTCTGCCCAATTCTATCCCACCTTAAACAGTATCATGGGCTGTAGCAAGTGATTCCCATGGAGGATCTCTCTGCTGGTGGGTGAGGGAAAGGAAGGGTCTCAGGCAGCAAAGCTGTATTTATAAATGGAGATCTGTGGGGACCTGGGATATCTTCTGATGAAGCCTCACTTAATCAGCTACCAACTGTGTCATTATCAGTGATGATGACTAATTCAGAAATGGGATTTCAGTAACATGATCCTTAAAAGAAAAAAAGGCAGTTTCACAGTCAGGTGAAGCAGTTGGACTAGGTGATTATTTTAAGTCCCTTCCAACTGAACTATTCTATTCTAAGTTTATGAGATTAGAGAAGATAAACTTAAAAACTGAGCCCTGATTCATCACGAGTGTAACACAGGCTCGCCCAGGTGTAGGAAAGTTGCACTCTACAGTAGACCCTACAGTCCTTGCTCCCAGGCACCCAGACTGAAGCTCTGGCCAGAAGACAAGAGCATAACTTGCCTCTGGCCCATGTGCCCAGGTTTTCCACTCCGTGGAGTCAAGATACAACAGGGAGGGGTATCTGAAATATCAGAAATGTTCACATGCATCACTACAGAGATACAGCTATGGGGACTATTTCATGCCTTGAAGATCAGCAGATGGCCAGGCCAACATTCCACAATGGCAATATTTCTTGAAATCCTTCTTCTCACCATTAACTTTGTCTCCATTAGGTCAGTGATGGGCCAGTTATTTATTTCTTCTCAATCACTGCTACACGTTGGTAATGGAGAGCATGCAGAATGTGCAAAATAATAAAAGGAGTATCACCAGCCTGTATTGTAAAGGCTCTGCATCTCCTCTGCAAAGACCTACACTGATAGATTAGAGCCAAGCAGAACACCTCACTAACACAAGGAAAAACACAAATAGCAGCTGAGGGCTTTTGAGCAATTCCTTTAGATGCAACAGTGCCCTCTAATATGAATAGCACTTCATAATTAGCAAACTTTCAATAAAAGAAAAGCCACATAATTTGGAAGTAGATCAACAACAAACAACATGAACACATGAAATTAACACAATGGTTAACTTCAGGGAACAAGACACACTGGTAAATAAGTAAGGAAAACCAAACACTATGCCTAAATCTGACCCAGACTTAGTGAACATATTGTGGACATTCCTGAGCACTGAGAAATGATAACCAGTAATATTTGCTAAACAAAAATAAATAAGGGAGCATTTGTGTTTTTATCTCCTCTACAAATGCTCATGGAACCTGCTTATATACATCATTCTGTTTCAACCTCAAGCAGATGTAGTTAATTAAATCAGAAACTACAAACAGGAAATTATACACCTCTAAAAACACATGGTACACCTGTTAATAATGAACCAATTGAAAAGTAACCCTAGCAAACAAATTCTGACTTTCTTCTCCACAAAGAGCATTTTAGGAAAGAAGGAAGATAATACAGTCTTTGGAGGATGTCATTAAAATGAACTGTTAAGAAGGGTTGTTTTTCTGAGAATAAGTATTTGAGATTAAGATGGCTTCCAGTCAAAAATATAAATACAAAACTGTACTACTGTGTATTGTCTCTATGTTCTATGTCTCTAGGGACATTACTGTATTTTAAATTAAAATGCCTCCTTTAGAGTACAAAAATTGAGCAGCAGAGGACTTTAATATTAAGGAAAGGTGTGACATGAATCTTCCCCACTATTTGTGTATATAATGACACTAATTTTTGAGTGGGCTAACATTGCCATATCTGCCCTTATAAACGGAGGGAAATCCGGCAGCTTTCAACAAAAACAAAAAAATTCAAAAGCCAAAGCAAAAGATGAGATGCAGCGACGCTGGTTTGTGGGGCAGACGGAGGGGGAACACGGGCTCTGCGCGAGGCCCACGGCAGGAGGATGCCACGGCCTGCCGGATGGATGCCTCTGGGCAACCGCCTCCTTCAAGCCCCTCGGTGCGCTGAACCAAAGCATTCAGCACTACTGTATCAGTCTGCAATAACCTTTTAGAGCTGGGAGGGTGTTGGCAACAACTGTTTTGGCTCAGTAGTTGTTTTTTGATAACATGAAGAACTGCTTGTTTCTGTCAGAAGAGTGGAGACACAGTGGTTCCCTTTTTCCTCAAGATCCCCCACTATTTTCCTACCACTGCCCCATACCTGTGCTGCAGCACCCAGCATGAACACGTTTTTGCTGGCATTCCTTCCTTTAGGTGCCTAATTGCATAAATAAATGTTCCCTAAAGAACCAAAATAAATTGAAAAAAAATTCTCAACCTTCTCACATGCCTCATCACCTGATTTATTACTGCTACTTTCAGATTTATCTAATACCTTGTCAATATACTAGGAAAATTCAGTAATTTCATCTGTTACTATTTGCCAAACAGCATAACCACGTGTTGCTGATGTTGAGCTCCTTCTAGTTACATTGTAAACCTGCTGACTTTTTCCCCCCCTTTACAAAATAAAATCATTACCTTCCTAGAGACCATGTAGGATTTCCATGTGCAGTTCTCTTCAGAACGGTTATTTCTATCAAAGATAGGAGTTTCCACAGGGAAAATGAAATGACTGCATAGTAGCAGGAGATGCTACATATGCTTTTTAGCTAAAACACCTTCAGCAAGTATTTTTTGTAGTGAAAGCATACAGGGCTTGCTTTATTAATAGCCACCTATTAAAATTGTATTGACATTAAAGTCACTACTAAGTGGCTACTGAAAAACTACTCAAAGATTTGCTACCTACAAAGCAGCACTCACTTTACTATGGCTTTGCTTAAAGTGATTTTCTTTTATTTTTGCTTTCCTGTTCAGTGAACTTGAGACAATCATTTTTAGAGAAGTGCAATGAAATGCATTAAACACAGGCGTTTCCTAGCTGGTGTTCTCCAGTTACAGAGCAAATAGTGCAGAACAGTAGTAGAGCTGAGCAAAACCCAAGCCCTCCAGGAATTCTCTCCTTCATTAATAATTGCTGAGAAGTAAGAGAAATACCTTGTTCCCACACTATAGCCCTTATTTAGTGATCAATTTTGCTCCTAAAAGGATGCATAACTCGCTAACAGTTTGACTATTGCTTTTAAAAACAAGATGTGTAAATATTTTTGCAAATGCCTATGTACCTCAAGTATCTTACATGCATACAATCCCTAAAAACTGAAACTGGATTCTGTCAGTATTTTTATTTTAGGTTTTCATATAGGTTCTACTGCAGCAATAAAAATTAGGTTCTGTCGGTTTGTCAAGTAGCTAGATACCTTGAAAGTGTCAACTTCTGATTTTAAAGCACTCAAACCAAATTTGAGTTCAAAACACATCTACTAACAAGATTTCCCCCAAGAAAAAAGGAATTTAAGACTTTCAGAACATATTCAACATAATTAAAACTGCCACTGCAGATAAGTTAGCCTAGGTTACTTTACCTGAAGTATGGTTTTCAATTAACACCATCATCTTTTAGTTTTGCATTCTTACAAAATTCTGCCTGTTTATAAAATTTGTACGTTCAGAAATGTGCAACCTTACTGTAATTACATATGCAATTTGGGCAAAAACAGGCATTAACCTTCAATTTATGAAGTATTTAGGAAGTACAAGCCTTCCATATTAAACCAGCTTCCATCTTTAAATCATGGAATGTTACATATGAAAAACTAAAATTGATTCAGCAAGCAGTAGGAGCAGAAAGGTTAGCAAGTCTAGGATTCATGCAATAAAGATAGATTAATTTATATTTAATTTCCCCAAATGCAATTTAATTTTAAGTAGTTTGGCTAGCTGTACACTCAATTTTTTGTTATTATATAAAAAGCTTCATTCCATCCATTCATTAGAAAAGGCAATAAAAAGTTAGTTTTAATGGATAACAGTAGTAGCAACAACGTATAATTAGATGCTGAAACAGGATGCTTAACCACAGTGGGTTAAATTGATCCTCAAATATAATTTAACTGAAGTAAATAGAGTTACACCAAAGGTGGCTTTTAGACATGAGTAGGTTTAAACTAATCATTATATTTAGACAGGTTTCACCTAGAAAGCTGCGGCAGTGGCCCTGGGATTTTTAGCTGCCTCCTACTGAAGCAGTGCGGAAGTATCATCTATTATAATCAAGCAGGCATCTTTCTCAAAATCTAATTTCTGCTTTTTCAGGGTACAGTGAGCTTTTCATGTCTCATTTTTCATGGTATCTATGTTAGTACAATGCACAATTTGCAGAGAGTAAATGCCATAGCAAACAACAGTAATAACTGATGAGTCATTTCTATTACCTGCAGCAAGAGCAACGGCTATCGCCTGTTGATTTGCAGCACACAGGATCTGGACGCCCAGCGCGAGACGGGGGCAGGTTTGTCTCACCGCAGCACTAACGACTGCCATTGCTGCCGTTACTTCAGGCCCAGGACACACCGTGTAAGGAAGATCATGCATGTTTTCTACTATCACGCCATCCTGCGGAGATTATTATAAAGAAATATGACTAAACTGGAAAAAAAGGAACTTAAAAAACATGGCTAGTTTACCATTACACTGTTTTGTATTAAGAGACACAGGAGTTTAAAGGTTTTCCTTCAAAGGAAGGATTATCTACAGTAAACTGTGTTGATGCGTACAACCACTTATAAAAGTGCTTTCATCAACAGCACGGTATTTGTAGGGAAATCATGAAGAGAAATAAATGTGATTTTAATTATACATTCATCAGTTTGGTTTCCTTTGATCCATCCTAAAATGTGAACTATAGGCGAATGAGTTAAATCTTATACCTCATTAAAAATAGTGTAAAGTCAAACTTCAATTATCCAAGCGGAATATAGGATATTGAGTATGTTTGGATAATGGAGGATTTAGAGATAATCAAGGCAATTTTCAGTTCAATTAATGTCAGAAAATAAGTGTTATTTTGGATAAATAAAGGAATTTTTTTTTTACTATTATTGTGCCTATTTACAGTGTGCCTAATACCATAGTATTAACTATTGATATTTCTCCCATTCCAGATTCAGAATTACTTGAAGGAAGATATTGCTATTTATTACCTACTATGCCTCTCACTCCACACGGACATACTCTTACAAACAATGGAGTGATGGTTAAATACTCTGCTGATATAATTTATGCGATTTATTGAAAATCTTTGTACATTATCTGGTACCTTGTACTTTTCCAATCATTGTATAGTATATGCCAGAAAGTTTTCAACAACTGCAAATCATATATAATTTTGTCAAGGACTAATAACAAGAGTAGAAGTATAGCTTTGAAACATATTTCAAGCCTGATATTTTGCATTTGCAGTGAGAATATTAAAGAAGCTGGAAATTTCTCACCACCTTCAATCTAAAAATACAAAAAGTTTAATAGACAAATTAATTGTATATATAGAAAATAAATTCTGCTTTCTCTGGAGTTTTATCACACAACTTAATCCTTTAAAATTAGCGCTTTACATTTCAAAGATATTGTAACTGAGCCAGAACAGAAAGAAGAACATTTGGGGGAAAAAAATGAAGTACAACTAGAGATTAAACAAAGAAGTTTGGTTAATAATAACGTAGAGAATCAGGAAGGGGAAAAAAAGGTTTCCTTTTTTAAAAACTTTCATATGTAACGCTTCTTTAATCTTTGTTGTAGTGTAGAAGCCCTTTTGGCAGTAAAAGATAAGACAGTATATAAAATGCAGTCAGCATTTAATAGCTGAATTACAGGCTAAGCCACAGACATCATAAATGAACACCTAACATGGAGGATGGGGAAAACTGAGAATGGAAATAATCCGGTGGAACAATATGGTCAGTCCAAGCACACGACCCACATACATTCAGTGCACCAGGGTACAGCTGTCTTTACCAAATGACTTACAGCTGAGTATTTAAATACACAAAATACGTGCTACCTTAAAAACAAAAAGACACAACCTATTAATGGAAAAAGTGATCTAATATTATGAGCACTCAACATTAGACCTACGCACTATTTGGTGCCATTCATCAGCACATTTAATTACAGAATTCCAGTCCAAGAAAACCTCAACTAAGCAAAGGAATACCAGATATGACAACTAACCAAAACATCCGTCCTTGATTTTGTTTCTATGTCCAATTCAATGCATAATTTAACATCCACACTTCTCTACCTGAGATGGGAGGTAGCCATATGACAAAGATGACAACCAGTCCTCAGAAAACCCACAGCATTTTCAGAAATGAAAAAAAATCACCAACTTCTAGTCGTTTTCTCTGGAATGAGGTCAGGACGGTTCCAACAAACCTGAACTGACCAAATGGTCTTGTACCTCAGGCACAACTACTGAATCCTTTGTGGTACCAACGGAAAGAGAAATCCCTTAGCCTTTTGCCCTCTGTACACATAAATACACTAGGTCAGTCTACGCAAGAACGCAAAGTTGGTCAATAGCAGTATGTGGCAAAAGGATTAATGTAGAACTATAATATTTTAACAGAAGAAAACAAACACAAAAAATGCAATGAATCCTCAAAACCAGCTAATTCCTTGAGACCACAAAACCTGGAAGCCCTTGGTCCTTGGCTCAAGAATGCTCTACTTGGCAGACTTCACCAAAACCTGGATATCTGGGAAACTCCAAGCTTATCATAAGGGCAAGGAGCTAGTATCTGCAAGCCAGAAGCCCCAGGCTTTCAGGCAGTCAAGAATCAACCTCAATAGGACATGCAGGAAGAAAGGCACCTGGGAATGGGGCTTCAGATGCTCAGCTCCTGAAGAGTCACGCTAGTAGCCAAAAAACCAGGAGAACAGGCTGGCAGAATTCCACAGGAATTCCACAGTGAAACTGAGCTTTCTGTGAGTTGCTACTACTTTGACAGCTCAGGATTTGCATAAAGCAAATTATTCCATGACATACATTAATTCATTTAAAAATTAATTAAAAACCCTCGCCATACTACTGTGCATTAAATGTATCTGATTGAATTCTAGTTCAAAATGCAGGCATATGGGAGGATTCCAACATTTCTCTCTTCTGCCTTAAACTTACTATATTCACTTTTCAGCAGTTGTCTCTTCCTATGGCCTCAAGGTCCACAGTTACAGTGAATATTTTTGATATTACTTTAATAATGTGTTATTCTTTTGGTACCATCCGATAGACTATGTTCTTTTGCATATTATGTTTTGTTTAATTAAAAAAGAACAACATATGTTCTGCAATACAGAGAGCTGAATTACAGATGCATTAACTCAAAGCTTTCTTTCATATTTTATATAAAAATGTAACACCACAGATTTCTGTGTTTACTGAATTGATATGTATATAAAACAGACTTCAGTACTATCAGACAGCTCATTAAAATGGTGGAAAGAAAACAGTTATGCTAAATTAAAGTTCTTGGAACTTAAGTTTATAGTTTAGAAGTCTATGGGAACAGCTACTGTATTACACTCTCCAAAGCAGAATTTATTTGGATAGTATGAGATAAAACTCTAGCAAATACCTTTTGTGTTCCTTTTCCATTGAATGGAAATATATTTCCTTTTTACTTTGAATGACTTCTGCAGTGCTACATATGTGCAAAGTGCCTCTTGTATCACAGTTAGCTACTGGAAAATAGGTCATTTAAATAGCTCTCTGATTATACAGAAAAATAATTTCCTTAGCTTTATTCTACTTACAGAAATGACCTCTTGAAACACTTCAGCTGCATGCACACATATCACAGCAGAAAAGCCTCAAAAATAGTCACAACACTATAAACCACAACAGGTATAACAATCATACAAGCTTTAACTCAGCATCTACCTAATGTAACTTTTACCTAGAGCAACTTTAACCCCAGCATTTCCCCTAACAGAAAGGTTTAAAACAACTACTTAAACAAGCTTAAAACAACTACTCTTTCCTACAGGAAGAAAGGGGGGTTTTGCACCATACCCATTATTATATAGGCTCAGGTGTGCACTACAGCCTTTCCCACCACAGTCATGTGCCCCTTATAAAGGAAATCAGGTGCCTTTGTAGAGCATTTATTTGCTGTGTCTAGGCACAGCTTCCTAGCAGTTCCTCCAAAAACTCTACCTCCAGAGCAAGAGATTGCTGCCTTAATACAGGTAAGTAGGTATCTTAGGTTCTCCTGCATATACACCAAAGGAGATAGTTGTGGGGAGGTTTGTCTGCTTTTTTATTCTATTGTAATACAGCTAAGATCTGAAATATTAACATCTGTAATCCAAGTTATAACTATCTACATGTTTCTATGCAGAAATACTGGTTTATTCTGTCTCAACTGTTATTAAAGTAATTTGAATTCCAGCTATCGTTGTAGTTATAAAAGTAATAAGTTTGAAACTTTTCATTTTTAAAAAACATCAATGTAAAACATGTACTAGCAACTACCCTTCCAGGTACAGAGGCAAAAGAAGGGTCAGGAGGATCAGAACAGCCATCTCCAGACACAGTATTGGTAAAAGAAGCAAACCTAAAATTTTGTGTGGTGAGAAGCATCATAATATTTGCAACTCAATGAAGCTTTATAACTTTGGAATTTTTTTTTTAAAGAAATAGTTTTACTTATGTATCTCTGTCTTTAATGTCAGCTGCTCAAGTACCTACAGCTAGATAACAGCAACTAGTAGTAAAGTGATCTATACCAATGAAATTAGAGGGAACTTGTGCTCTATTTTCTGGCTACAAAGTAAGCATCACCCAGGCTGATCAGAATGAATAAAAGTTAACTTGAATATATATTTTGCATTTTTCTTAAACAAAAGCAGATACAAACTGGAGGGATCGTAATATCTCATACTTGCTGCTTATAAAATCTCGTGTAGGGAGTTTCATTGTTTAGCAACAGACAAGTACAAAGCATATACATTTTGAGCACAGATGGCTTCCTAACTGAGCACTCACTTGTTTTCATTACTGTGCTCTAATATCACAAATCTTTCATATTTATAATGTTAAGCTGCTAATGTGCCAGACCTTTTTCTGAATATACCAGGATTTACTTCCAAGTGCAATGCATATTGAGTGAGCAAGACCATATACTTTATTTTTAAATGTTAACACCAATTCAAGCAAGTTGAGACAATATGTAAACGTCTAGTAGCAGCAAGATGGTTACATATCTTCTTAAAGGCTACTGTAGGCAGTATTTGGTAATACTATCAGTAGAAACATCCGTGGAAAAAAACTTTAAGTTTCTCGCTCTTCTTCCACAAGAAAAACAGGCAGCTTAACAGTTCCCTTGGAGTACTGAGGGGGAAACTCAAATATATTCCCATTACAGAAGCAGGATAGCTAGTTTGGAAGAGGGATGATCTCTGTGCAAAAGCCAGGAAGCTCATGAAGTATCTATCATGAAAACTTGCATTTCTCTTACAGTACCAGGAAAAACTAAATAAGTGAATTGCAGAAAGTGTTAGGCAATCATACTGATATTTATGGAAGCTCTCCTCATTATCTCTGACCTTTATGGCATTACTAAAGGATTTGTTTGTCATATTGCTGTAACACTATTGTGTACAGACCTTTAGAATGAAGATTGGTGTGGAATGTATACTGATGTTCTTGTGACTTCTACAGGAAATAGACTAAGCATAACTTTAAGCCCTAATTTTGTCCAAATGTACAGAGAAATGACTGCATTCACTTTATCTGCCCATCTGAAAGGTAGGTTTAAAAATATATTCAAGTTCAGAGACTGCAATGCAGTAGGAGAAAAGTTAAACCAGTTAGACCTGGAATAGCAGAATTTATTACAACTGTGAAAAGACAATAAAGTATAAAACCCAAATTAAAATTTTGTGTTAGTACTGATTTTAAAGCTTGTCTTAAAACTGTTCCAGCTTTGTGCATGTCAGCAGTGAAAGTAACTGCTTCTGTACCCTCCCTCACCTTTAGGCATACTTGGTGTTTTCTCCCTGCTGCTAAAGGTTTCAATGTGTAATTAGTATGTAAGGGAAACGGGTAAACAAGCACTGGAATGTGGGGCAATGGCTTTAAGAGTTACAGATCACTTGTGTAACCACTTCCTCTAACAGGAAGACAGAGACTAGTACTTGCCACTACTTCTGATGTAGATCAAATCACATTATACCTCACGTTGATACTGTAACTGTAAAGACAAAATATAAAGTCACAGTACAGAATACAGCGCTATTGCACACCTGTTCTTTCAACAGGCATGAAAAGGAAGAAAACTTACTCATTCTGTACAACTTGCAGTTAGAGATTATTCTAACTGGGTGGACATCTTGCACATGCTCATCTGGTTCATAGGCACTGAAGCCCGCCTATGCAAACATCATTCTTCTGCACTGCTGTTTATCCTTTCAAACAATTCTGTTCTTGGGATTCTTTCCTAATTTAGCCTTACTAGTGCTCTGCCCATAACCTGCTTCATGTGACTTGTCTTGCATTTTGACCTTGCTCTTCTATAATTTAGACTAAGCTCTTATATTCAATTTTGTTCAGTCTGTAAGGCATCACTCTAATTTATGCCATTAAAAAGGTTTCAGTGGGCTTGTAAGTAAAGTTTTGCAGAAAACAGCAGCTCAGAGCAGTGACTACTTATTCATTTAAGACATTTTCAAACCTCAGACATTAGGACACCACGTTACCATGTCAGAAAATGTACATAGTACTGTAAGCAGGTCAAAGAAAAAGCACATCAACACCCAAAGACAAGGTGCAATGAAATGTTTAAAACATATCTGACCTTTCAAAAGGACATACACCCTGTTAAAATCTACTGACCTATGAAAATTACTACACCACTTCAGGTCCAACAGCAATTCGGTCAGTAGTACCTGCCTCTTCTTGCCTCTGGCTGAGGCTGGCCTTTTGGGCCTTCTCTTCTAGGTGCGCAAAGCAGGCATGTTTGCTGCCAGGGGGCTAGGATAGAAGGGTTAAAGAGGGCAGAAAAGGGCCTAAGCTTTTTTTTTCAGTCCCTGAATAATCTGTGCTGTTTTGGTACAAACGCAAATGTGGGGCGATTGAGCAGCCCACGAGTGACTGAGGTAGGTATGCAGTGCCTCAGCTGTGCGCATGGCATTCCTCCATGACTCCATGAAACCAGAGTGTTGTACAGAGCTAAAAATACAGTGGCTTGTCAGACTGGATGATGAAGCATTCTACAGCCAGATACCTAGAATGCCAGCAACCATCTGTGTTGCAGTCAACTTTCCTTTTTTTTTCCCCCCCTTAAATTGACTTGATTCTTAGAAATTGATGGTAATCTAACTTAAGCAACTTGAACCGCACAATTTGAATCGTAAGTTTTTTCAATTGTTTCGGGTGCATGTGGTACTTATTTTAGGTTTTGTAATCTAGAAGGCCTACTTACTATGTTGAAATAAAAGATGTGGTTTTAAACATCTTCCTAAGCCATGTGGTTTAAGATGCTTTTGATGAATTATAGACTCAATTTAAAATATTGGCTATGCAGAAGCAGCTTTATGTAAATGCTGCCATAGGAAGAAGGAACCCAAAACTTACAACTCCAGCATCCTTGTAAACTTCTGCCTCTTGACAAGCTTGATCAATGATCTGGGTCAATGGAAGAGAACTTCTTGGTGTCCCTGCAAGAATAATGCTGCTTACCCCAGGGCACACACAGCCCAAAACCACATACAGTAACAGCTTTCAGGTAGGGTAACTATAGGGATTGGCATACTGAAATAGGGGGGAAAAAGGGTAAACTTGCTAAAAGGCTGCTGTATTTCCTTGTGACATGCCTTAGTGGCATCTCTTTCCTTAGTGGAACTTGACAGATCTGCTGTAACCATTCAGCTCCTAAACCTAATTAACAAACTTGAGGAGTATCTGCTATAATCTCTTATTGCACCAGGTCTGCTCTTAGCTTGTTATTCCTGTACTTATTATAGCTTATCCTGCATTAGTGATGCTCCACGCAATACAACCTATGGCAAGACCGACCTCTAAGTCTGCATACCTGTGCTAAACACCAGTCAATTCAAAATTAGTTAAAGCTATCTTAAACTCTAATCTGCAAGATTGATTGTATCTGATCTTCAGTATAAGTGCTTCATGGCAGAAATGAACACCTGTGGATTTTGTTGGAGTTCAGTGAATTTCCCTTAAGATCAACTCCAAAGTCTTTTCTGATACTTGGGCTCCTAAAGCCAGGCACTGAGAGTCTGAAATGGGGACTGTGAAGAGCCTCTGACAATTTTGTTAGATGGTCTGATTTCACAGCGTGGGGAAGGCTGGCCACAGTGCCTGGAGGCTGCTTCTGGGAAAACGTGGAGCCCGGTGAGCTCTGGGCACCAGCCTGTCAAGGGGAAGGTCGGCAGCTGTAATCAGCTCTGCTTACCCCGAGCTCCCGGAGAGGTGGATGAGGAGGTCAGGGTGGGACAAACCCTGCCTGTTGTCTGAGCTTCCTCTTGCCTCTCAGGACCTGCAAGAGCTCTACCCAACACCTATCCTGTCCCAGTGCTCATTTGCGTAATTTCATAACCATTGCCTCTCAAAACGCAGCAGCGGAGAGCTCACCAAACCCGGCTCTTCTCAGTCCAGCTCCCCACATGGAAGTGTCTCCTGCCTCTTTTACCGCTGGAAGGGGGAGATGCCCAAACCTGCGGCACTTCATGAGGGGCCCGCAGCGGTGGTTGAAGGGGCAGGCTTCCCGGGGAGCGGGCTCTGCGCTGGGGCCCGCAGCCGGGCTGACGACAGGGGGATGCCGCCGCGCTCGGCGGGCCGCCCGGCCGCCGCTTACCTGGCAGCGCTCCCACGTGCACCACCGCGACGACCGCCGCCTTCAGCCGCCCGAAGAGCCCGGGCAGCCGCATGTCCTGCGGGAGAGAGGAGGGGAGGGAGGGGGCCAGGTCCGGTCGGCGGGGCGGGCAGGCGCCGGCCGGCCATGGCGGCGGCCCGCCTCCCGCCGCGGCCTGGCCGGGCCCGTTCCCGCTCGCGGGCGGGGCGGGGCGGCCCCTCCCCTCCGCTCCCCCGCTCCGCTCCCCTCACCTCAGCTCACCCCGCCGCCGCCAGCCCGGCGGTGTCCACCTGCGGCGGCCGCGCGCGCTGCTGCCGCTTCCGCGTCGGCGCCGCCGGCCCCGCCCCCGGCCCGGCCCCGCCCCGCCCCGCCGGCCCCGGCGCGGGATCCCGCGCCCCGCGGCGCCCTGCGCCGCTCCCCCAGGGCCCGCCGGCGGCCGGCGGCGCCCCGCCGCGGCCCCCGCAGACCCCGCCCCGGCCGGGCGCCGGCCCCCGGCGCTGCGCGCGGGGCCACGTGTGCGGGCGGGCGGGGAGGCGGCCCCGCGCCGCGCGTTTAAATGTCCCGCTCGGCGCGGGCCGCGCTGTGCGCAGGGACGGGAGCGGCCGCGCCGTGAGGCAGGAGGCGCCCAGCGGAGCCCGCCCGCGCCGCGCTCCCGCCCTGCCCCTGCGCCCCGCCAACGCCGCCGGGCGGGCACCCACCCGCCCACCGCTCTCGTCCGGGAAGGTCCGGGGCGGCCGGCGCGGCGGTGAGTGAGCGAGTGCGCGGGCAGGGGGCGGCGGGCGCCCCTGTCGCCTCCCGGGGTGCCCGGCCGCGGGGCGGGGGGAGCCGGCGGGGCCGGCCCGGGGCTGCGGCCGCCCTTTCCGCGCCGTGCGCCCGCGCCTCTGCGGCCCTTTGTGGGGGCTGGGGCCCGGGCCTGCTCGGCCGCTCCCCGCACGGCGCTCCGCTCGCCCCGACCCGGCCCAGGCGGGCACCATGCGCCGGGAGAGGTGAGTCCGCCGGCCCCGCCGTGCGCCGGGCCCTGTAGGCCGAGGTCTCCGTCAGGCCCCCCTGAGGAGGCTCCCCGCGGCCGGCGCCCCCTCAGCTTCTTCTCTCTTGGCAGCGACTGCGCGGAGGAGAAGGCTCCCGCCAAGGGGGACGGCGGTGCGGAGTGCGCCATGCGAGCCCGCAAGAGGAAAGCCGATGTGGCCACGGTGAGTGCGGGCCTGGCCCAGCCCGGCGGCCCACCCTGGTGCCCGCAGGCCAGCGCCTGCTCCGCTGCCGGGCTTGGCCTCCGGGCCCTCGCCTCCTTTTGTTGGGTGGCTGGGGGCCATGTGGTGGTCCGGGTGTTGGGCGGGTGGTGGTCTGCTGCGGGGCTGTGATCCTGAGGGACCGGGTGCACAGTCACAGTGGCCAACGGTCGCCTGTCCCGCAGTTTGTACTCCTGAAATTATGTATTGCTTTTTGTAGTTCTTACAGGATCCTGATGAAGAAATTGCTAAAATGGAGATGACTCGGAAAAAGCAGTATGAAAACCAGGTAACCGATTTGGTTTTAGAGCATGCTCCTGTAATCTTACTTAACCCTATTATTGTTTTGCAGTACCTCATTATTGTTACGAACATTATTATACAGCTACCACATGCTGTATAGCCATGGGCAAGGGGGACTATCAACCCTGGCTGATGAAGAGTGCAAAACACTTCAGGTCATACAGTTGCTTCGGAGTCTTTGCAAGAGTTGAGGCCTGTGTTGGTCTAAAACATTATGTTAATACTTCAGTATATCCAACTGTCCTGGGATTGCAAGGGCGTACCTTACCAAAGCTTTAATACGCATTTAGGCCTACATGGAGGGACTCTGCAATGACCTCTCTAGAGAGTTGCAAGTGAGTCATGTGCTTACATGCTGTACCTTGCAGGCCAAAGCATGAGACACTTTAAGCATACAAACAGAATCATCTTTTGAGAAGGTTCTCTTTGCAGTCGAGTCTCTACTTAAGTATCACCTGGGAGAGAGGAAAGATCCCCCATTCATTCCACCATCAGCTCTATTTGTATTGACAAGTGTCATTGTCAGACTGACAGAGAGTACAAGGTTCCCGATTGGAACTTTGAAGTTTACACTAGGCGCTAATGCGGTAGTAAAATATGCTTAATTTCTCTGCAGAACAGAGGGAAAATTCCTGTAAAGTCACTTAGCTGTGGAAATGAGGCCTGCAGTGGAGGTTAGTAGTGACCATTGCCAGTTTTCTCACTAAGGCACTTAGAATGATCTGAGTTACAAACGCAAAACTAACTTTAGTAGTGTCCTCTTGCTCCCTTAGTGCCCTTTCTAAAATCTTTGAACCCGAGATGCTGTTGGCATCTATGTTGGTGTATGGTATTGAAAGCATGATGCTTTTGTACATTGAGATGCCCACTCTAAATAAAACGGAGAGTAGCCTGTTTTCTGAAATAGGTTTATTCCCTTTTTTTTTTCTGCACGCACACACATGCTTGCTCAGTCACTGTCACTAGCACTTCACCCTGTTAATGCACATGCAGGATGATACTTAAGCTGCAAAAGTCCTGATCAGGGAGTGCAGACAGTACTCATTTGGTACGCAAAGCTATGCATAATGTGGTACATCTAACCAGAAGTGGCAGCTGGAAGTTCTAAGACTAAAGTGCTACCATAACAGATGGGCATCATTGTTTGGAATGGCCTCTGCTTGTTGCAACTGTGTATACTAGTTATCAGTCAACATATTAAGCAGGGCTCAAATGGTGAGCATTTAATGAGGGGATCTCTCCTTCCCTTCTGTCTTTCTTTTGTGCAGTATATTAAACTAATTTCTCACTTCTGACAAGGAAGAGCTGCCTGTCCTTCACCACAGCTCTCCTTCACCAAAAGATTCATTCTGTTTGAGCGGAGCAAGGGCTTCCTGTGCATGTTTATTGCATAATAGTAAGGTACTGTTAAAAACCCCTCCACAGGGACCCCATTTTACCATCTCCCAGAAAGACAGTGGAAAGAAACTTGAAATGTATTTCACGTACATTGACCTTCAACTTTGAAAGTAGATAAAGACTTCCAATTTTTTGTTCTTGTTTGTGTTCCTGGCCTGGTAGCTATTCAATGTTACTTCAGGAATGATAGGTAAATTAAACTTTAGATAATTTAGGCAGTAGGCATCCAAAATATTTACTTAGGAATTTTTCAAGTTAAGCTTAGGATACTGGTGGGATTTGGCCCTTTGATTCTGTAAACCATAAATAAAATGGTACCTGTGTATCCGTCCCTACATAGAGAAGGTTATTTGTTGTGACAAAGTAGCCAGATTGTTACAGATCTGTTTAAAAAAGCTAACATTTGGCTGCACAGCAGCAGCTCTTCAGTTTATGGTGTGACACAAGCTATTCTCTGATATAAATTGCCATGGGCCACTAATGAGAATATGTTTACGGTTCCAGCAGCAGTATAGCAGGCTTGTATGATAGCCAGCGAGATAGTTATTCTGTTGAGGCACAACAATTCTAAAATGCAAGTAGCTATAAATCCACTGCAGTCTATACCACATGACTTGTACATTAAATAAATTGTTTACTGACACTAGTTTGTGCACAAGGCAAAATATCATAGTCACATCCCACTTTACAGCATCTTCATAGTCAATTCATTAGTTTGCTTCTGTTGAACATAAGGCCTGAGTTCTTAATTAGGATGCCGTTACCCTTTATGTGATGAAAGGGTGGCTATATCATCAGGTTTGTGACAGCAGAATATTGCATAAATTCTGTGTTTGATTTTAGAGAACTGGCACTGCTGTAATTCTGCGAGCAATTCTCATATTAATTCTGGCTGCTTTCTATGGACGGATACACTTCCAAGGCTCCGTGTAAAACAAAATTCATCTAACTAGATTAGAGTCATCCATGCAATTGTGGTACAAATTACATGGCCACCTCCATCTAGAGTAGAGAATTGAATCTAGAAGTTAGTTTCTTTAGATGAAACTGACTAATGTCTTCAGGTGGAATGAAGACGGAGTAAATGCTCAGGAAATAGTTTTGATCAGTTTCTCACTGGACAGTTTTCCAGAATCCGGTCTTACTGTTGTCAAAATGTTCCACCTAACTGGTTTGAAAAATATCCTCCCAAAAGTTTCTTTAATTAGTCTAGGTTATCTTCGGAAGATCTGATTTAAAAACCAAAACAAAACAGGAACCCCAAAAAACAACTTGCAAGTCTTCAGACAACAGAAAGAATGTAAACTATATCCAGGTTGAGGGCTTGACTTGGCCCAAATCTGGGGCAGAATAATATTCAGACTCTTCAAAAAATTAAAAGTAGTAGAAGCTCCTATGCTATTCAGAAAGAATTGGAACAACTTAATAATGTGAGTTGCTCTTCTCTGTCCTATTTATTAATTCTGGAATCCCTTTCTGATGGCAAAGAAAAACCCTATACTTCAAACTAATGCATCCTGTGAGTGAAAAATGGCTAGAATTATAGGTCTTATTGTTTTTAATGGGGAAACTAAGGCTGCAGTCTAGTAGCTGATATTGATGTCTCTCTGTTACGAGGTGCTGCTTTTTAGGGTGAGGCAAACAGGCCTATCCCCCTCCTGTTCCTCTGCCTTCGATTTCCATGCTGAAAATCCTCTGACCTTGCTGTTTGAATGCAGTTCTGGGTCACCCTGTTCCTCTGCTTTCCTGCTACCCTCCTCGCCCCAAGTCTGTGGAAGCTTGTTCTGGTGGCTCCCAGCTCACGTCGAGATGCACGAGTGTCTCAGCAGCTTGTATTCTTAGGTGTGGCTGCTTCACTGAGGGCTCTGCCTGTAACCAAAAATCCCAGTGGTTGCTACCTGCTCCATTTTGTGTCTGGCCTATATGCCTGAAGGATGTCCAAAAGATCTGTTTAAATGAATGTTTCATATATCAGTGAATGATGGCATGCTGCAGAAAACTGAGGTGTGGGAGCATTTGAACTTTGAACTCCTGGGTTTTCTTTGTTTGGAGCTGTATGGGTTTGACTGCTCTGATGGACTTCTTTGGTCACCTACCTTCTGCCCTTCTTGGTGCTCCTTCTCCTAACGAGCCTTCTCATGTCCTCAGTTCAATTACTCCAATCTGTATCTAGTTCTCAGGTCTGAGATACAGATCTGTATCTCTGATCAATTGTTCCTATTCTTGTATCTGGAATATTACTGTGGGTGTCACCAAGATTTCTTTCTGGGCTCCATATAGATTTCAAGAGGGAGTTTTCCCCACTGATTTTTGGCTTGCATCCTACTTCAGCTCCTATTTGCCTCAGAAATAAGCCCAGGACTGTAGGATTTCCTCCATTAGGCTGCACAGATTCTCTGTAACATCTGTCGCTTTTTGGCAGCTCCCTGCTTTCGGGTTGGCTCTGTGCAAACCCAAAGGAAGCTCTTCATGGTTTCCTCACACCCTCCCCACCTTAAACTGTTTCTTTTTTCAGTGGTGGCTCCTATTTCCTTACAGTTGCAGTGTGAAGTAATGCAGTTTCTTGATATTGTTTCTTAGTTTTGGTTGAACCTCTTGCTAAATCTACTTTAAAGACTCAAGAGTCTGATTAATGTGCTCATTCCCTCAACCAAAATCCATGCCAGAGCTGTGGTGTTCCCTCACTTATGGTAATTCAGACTCCTCTCTCCCTTCCTGGTAGCTTCTTGCTGTTGAGGGCCCTACACGTTTCCTTCTTGTCTCTAGCTAAGCGATATGCTTTTTTTGTTGCTGGCATCTTTTCCCCAGTTGTCTTGGTGAGCGACATTATCCAGTCAAAAACTTTGTTTTCACTTCTTCTCAAAACACCGAAGAGGCTCTTAACCCTTGATTTATATTTCCTTACAGAAGATAGGGAGTGGCGAAGTCTCTTAAATCAATTGTTGTTGCTGCCATGTAGTATGCGATGTATCTACTTTGGTTGAGAACTCAGTGGAGCAGATCCCTTGTCCTTCAGAAGCTGCTGGTGTAGTAGGCACCTTTAAATAGATATATAATCTACTGCTTTTCTGTTGGTTTGCTGATTAACTGATAAGGCAGCACTTCTCCAAAGGCTGTTGGCAGCTGGGCTTGCCATGCAGTTTGGAGGACAAAGCGTGACTAAAGTCTAGTTTTGAGAGAGGACAAAAATTAACTTAAAGCAATGCTGATATGACCCTTTTATTCAAACTTTCAGTTCAGAAGAAATCTGTAATTTTCAAAATAAAGATACTATTTCCTCTTTTTCCCCCACCCAAATTAAATTGTAGCATGGTTGGGTATGTAGCTATGCTTAGATTTGCATGTAGACCTCCAAGAAGAAAAACTACTCATCTGTGTGTCAGTAACTCAAAGTACAAAGCAGTCTTAGCTGTGAGTGAACTGTGAAATGTGCTTTTTGTTTCAAGTCAGTGGTTTCTGTTTCAGAAGCTTGTGCTAGGAGGTAGCCATTTTGGCTGGAAAGTGATGTCATTTGTACCAAAAATTCAGGTGTGGAAACTTCTTTGCAAGAGGCAAAATTTCATGTAGAGCATTTTGCTTGTTAGCATCTAATGATTCTTCTGATTTTTTTTTTTTTTTTTGAAGCACATTAGGAATCTTGTTAGGGAGTTCTGTCCTTTTAGTGCTGCAGAAAACAGATGAGTTTGCGGCAAGATGGCTGACTTCACTGTTAGGCAGAAGTGCCAAATTTTAATTTGCTTAGGCATGATGACACGGGGCTGGCTTTGTATTCTTGTATTCTACCGCAAAATAAAACAAGTAGTATTTTCCTGGGGAACTGTGTGAAGCATACACCAAGATCTTGTTTAACAGAGTTAGCCAGGAGAAAAGTAAACCTAAACTTAAGTTCTGGTCCAAATAAAAGTAAAAGGATGTGACAGGTGAAATGTCGGATGTCTGCAGATGTTTGCAGACCTTGGCAAAATTCTGTATATGAAATGGTCAACTTGATACTTTAGTGGCAATTGCTTGACATGTACTTGCTTTATTCTGAAAACAATTGGACCATAAGTGCTTTGTTTTTTTCATCTTAGCACTGCAAGATGAATGAGTAAGAAAAATTCTATAAACTACTGTTTTGTCAAGATTGCTTTGCATGGAACCATGACTTCAGGCGTTGCATCTACATATTCCTTACCAGAAATCCTGACCTTGTATTTGTATAATTATAATCACAAATTGGGTTTTAAAGTTCTGTCTGCCTGTTCTTTACCTGAAGGCAAGCATCTTGGTTTCATGCAAAATATTTTTGGTAAAAACAAAACATAACATGACAATAGGAGACTCTGACTTGGATATTCTTCCAAGAAACAGTTGTGGTCCTTCAAAAAGAGGACAGGGTAAATGTTCTTCAGCTTTAGTTGCAAACTTTCTCTATTGTGAAAATAAGCAACGCCTCTCTACTCAGCACTGGTGAGGCCACACCTGGAGTATTGTGTCCAGTTCTGGGCTCCCCAGTAGAAGAGAGGCTTGAACTACCGGAAAGAGTCCAGCAAAGATCCACTAAGATGATTAAGGGACCAGAGCATCTCTCCTATAAGGAAAGGCTGAGGGAGCTGGGACTATTTAGTCTGGAGAAAATAAGGCTCAGGGAGATCGTATCAATGTATATAAATACCTGAAAGGAGGATGTAAAGAAGATGGAGCCAGGCTCTTTTCAGTGATGCCCAGTGATGGGACAAGAGGAGATGGACATAAACTGAAGCGTCTGAACATCAGGAAATGCTTTTTTTAGTGTGAGGGTGACCAAGCACTGGCACATGTGGTTGTGGAGCCTCCATCCTTAGAGGTACTCGGAAGCCATCTGGACATGTTCGTGGGCCACTGGCTTTAGGTGGCCCTGCTTGAGCAGGGGAAGTTGGACAAAATGACCTACAGAGGTCCTTTCCCATCTCAACAATTCTGTGATTCTGTGCAGTTTAAAAAGGTAATCATCGATTCTGTCATAGTTTCTTGCCAATGTCTTGTCTTCTATTTATAGCTAAAATGATTAAAAAGCCATAATGTAAAAATCTTGTATTTTATTTAACAGCCATCCTGGAATAATGTTCACAAAAATGCCCATATGCTGATTCCTACTCCGGATAAAGATGATGATCCAGTTGGTGTCGATTACTCTCACTTTATACATCTAAGTGTTGTTCCAACTAGAGCTTCACCATTACCAGTTCTAGCGTAAGTGTGCCATTTTGCTGCTGCTTGTCTGCCTCCCTTTTACCTTATGATTCAACACTAAACATGTTGATCTGTCTTAGCTGGGCAAACAGAGATGACGTATGGAAAAACATGATAAACAAAGAAGAGACGTATGTGAGGGATAAACTTTATATGCAAAGGCACCCTCTCCTGCAACCTAAAATGAGAACAATCCTTCTAGACTGGTTAATGGAGGTAAGCTTTTCTGTGCTTGTGAGTATTTCAAGTGTGCTTTTGTTGAAGCGTACTAATAACTGTCATGAGTACGTTTCATGATCTTTGCGTAACCCATTCAGCACTAGACACTCGTCTTCATCTTAAAGTTTGTCAATTAATGGCACCAAACTTAAAAAAAGAATATGTAATGGATTGAGTTGATCGTGTACAAACTGACAATATATTCTGTTACTCATTTAGCTTGATGGTGGGTAATAATCAATTTGTCCGTAAAGCTCCATGATGTAAGCTTTTTAAGGTCACGCTGCAGATAAAAGCTGCACAAATGACTATGAAAGTCACTGTAAAAAGGAAGGTGTGGTGGCTTAGAGACCAGATGCATCTCACAACCTGTCTATCTGTTATTGGCGTGTAGAATGTACTACAACTCTTCTGTCTGTACGCGAGTCTTTTTTGCTGTTTGGATGACTTGGTGGCATAGTCTCTGTTCTTAATTCTAAAGTATTTGTGAGAATTTTCTCTTTTGAGGTGTTGGAATGATGCGTCTTTACAAAAACGAGGAACTGATGTTCTGACATTGTTAGAACATGTGCTTGCATTTCCTGAAAGGGTTTTCACTCTGATCTCTTTTTTGGGAGTTACTGTAGTGGCAGTCATCTTGTGTCAAAGGAAACTGTTTAACTCATGCTCTTAGTTAACATGTTACTTCACAATAGCAGTGAAGCGGAAAGCCAATATGAATTTTATGTCTAGCTCTTGCTTTTTTTTTTTAATACATCTGTAGCATCTGGTTTTGACTCTGTAACACTGTTCTTGACCTTTGTAATCTCTGATGTCTCTCCAGGTTTGTGAAGTCTACAAGCTTCATAGAGAAACTTTTTATTTAGCACAAGATTTCTTTGATCGGTTTATGGCAACACAACAGAATGTTGTAAAAACACTATTGCAGCTTATTGGTATATCTTCTTTATTCATAGCAGCAAAGCTTGAGGTAAGTATCTCCAGGTTTACTTAAACATAAAAATGTGAATGGACAGGCAGCACACTTACTGTATACTAGACGCATTTTGGCAATCTTTATGGAGTTTGCTATGACTTTTCAGCTGGGAGAGAGAAAAAAAAGATCCTTTTTTTCTTTTCAAAATTCATCCTATTTTTTTTTTTTGAAGTGGCTAAAATTAAGACTAGCTAACATCACAGTATACCTCTTTAATCTTAAAAGGATAGTCTTTTCAGTGTTAGAATAAATCTGAAGTTCTTAATTGCGGTTGCTAAATGAGTTTTTGGCTGGCTGCTGTATTCAGAGACCACTTGTTGCAATTCTGTTGTCAGTGGAGTACCTACTGGATGATAGTCTGAGCTATTCTTTATTTACTGGATCAAATTGAACTATTAAAATACATAGTGCTTTTTAAGTTCTTACTATTTGTCTTTTAAGAGGGCTGTTATTCTTCAATCTGTTCTTCTCAAGCAAGGGATAAAAGGCCTTTTCTTTAGGATGTATAAAAAAATCTTGATGTCAATTATGATACCGTCTCAGTGGTGCTGTAGTCAAACATAATGCATGTTTGATCCATCAAAAGTGAAAGGTGAAGGCTATGAGCAGGAAGGTTGAACAAGAAATCTGTGTATATTAAAGGCAGAGGAGAACACCATAAGTTACGATCGCGGTTTGGTTCTTTTTTGGTTTTTTCCCCTCTGTTTTGAAATGCTGAAGTAGTGATGGGTTGTTATTTTTCTTTTTTCTTTTTTCTTTTTTTTCTTTTTAAGCACGTGAGACTAGTTACAACCTATTCCACAAATCAAATATTTCATCTCCTATCTTTCAGGAAATTTATCCACCAAAGTTGCACCAGTTTGCCTATGTTACAGATGGAGCTTGTACAGAAGATGAAATCCTTAGCATGGAATTGATCATTATGAAGGTAATACTTCAAAGTGGAATTAGTTCTACTTTAGTTTTTAAAAACGTATAGCATAATCAGACTAAAAGCAGAGAGCCTCAGTTAATCTTATGTGCTGCTAAGAGGCACAATTTCTCTTTCTAATTAGAACACAGTGTTCTCTAGGTAACAAGTGATTTAAAGCATCCACCAGTCTGCGTATTAACAAAATGAATCGTTCCCCCACCCTATCAGCAGGAGGAGGTACAGGAGAGGATTAGATTTGCATGTTTCAAAGATGCCTTGACCAACTGGAATTACAGCTTCTGATCTGGAGTAAATGAAGTTGCATGGTTTAAGTTAGGAACTCTTTATTAATACTGAAGTCTTGTGCATGTCTACTCTTTCAGGCTCTTAATTGGAACTTAAATCCACTGACGGTTGTATCATGGCTAAACATTTACATGCAAGTTGCATATTTAAATGAACTTTATGAGGTATTGCTGCCACAATATCCACAGCAAATATTTGTACAAATAGCAGAGGTAAGACTGATTTCTTCCTTCAAATGCTATTTCACCTGGAAAAAAAAGTGTTCTTGTGATAGACTTATTAAACATCTGTTGTCTTGTAGCTCTTGGATCTCTGTGTGCTGGATATTGGCTGCTTGGAATATACATATGGAGTACTTGCAGCTTCTGCTTTGTATCATTTCTCCTCATCTGAGCTGATGCAGAAAGTTTCAGGTATTGGCATTTATAAACTTAAGTCTAATTTGTTTACAAACATTAAGTCTTCATTCGGGCAGATAAGCATATGTCTTGTCTTCCAGGTTATGAATGGTGTGAGATAGAAGAATGTGTAAAATGGATGGTTCCATTTGCAATGGCTATAAGGGAAGTAGGAAGCACCAAACTCAAACACTTTAGAGGTATAGCTCCTGAAGACTTGCACAATATACAGACGCACATAAACAGCTTGGATTTGCTGGTATGTATGTGTATAATGAAGACAAAATCTGTTTGTAAAATCTCCTAAATCATCTTTCTTCTTTGGTTAGAACATAGAGTAAACTTGAGTGAAGCATTATCAGACTGAGACTAAGTGATAATAATAAATATAAGGTTGTACTCCAGTTCCAAAATTCTTGGGACAGAGAGTTGTCTTGGGACTGACTTGTTCAGTATTTAGTTTAAAAAGGTGATTTGACTTAAGCCTCTCATCTCAAACGGCAAATAATTACCCTAGAAATCAGAAGCACATTTCTACCCTTTGGAATACTTCAAACATTGTATGTCAGACCTTTCTCTATAGGAAATACAGGTAACACAACCTTGTCTGATAAAAAAGAGAAAATACTGATCACTTGAGGCTGATCTTGTGGGACTGTTATGTGATAGTGGTAGTTGACGAGAAGTTGAGCAAGAGTGGTTTTTGGTATGAGAAACTTGCAGAGGATCAAAATCTTGCCCAACAAATTGTAGTTAATCTAAGCTATTGGAGGTTTTTTTCTGTTTAGGTTATTTAATTGTAGTAGAAATTAAAGCTCCTCCTGTTCAGTTGCTTCTGAATTTTGCTTTCTTGAAGATATAAGTACCATAGTGCTGATCATCAGATTCCAAAAGTTAATACTGATCTCTTGGGGTTTGCATTCACTAACTATTGTGTACTGCATGATTTATCAGTTACTGGTAGGGATGGTTAGATACAGATATGGATTTCAATCTATCAAGTTATGAAACACTGAATTATATTGATCTGTTGCATATACCAAAGTAAAGATATTTTTTTTTCCTCCTTTTCCTGTGCTTTCAGGACAAAGCTCAAGCAAAACAAGCCATATTGGCTGAGCAAAATAGGACTTCACCTTTCCCCACTGGTGTCCTTACACCACCACAAAGTAGTAAGAAACAGTCTTCTGGACTGAAGCCAATATGACTATAGAAACTGTTGACAGACAGTTTTGCTGAAGTGCCTGTTCTGCTGGTTCTAACTCCTGCTCCATTATGGAAATGCTGCCAGTGAAGTTCATAAGCTTTTATGAAATCTGAAAAGGAAACCTTACTTTTTCGTGACAGAAAAATTTTTCTATTTGAAATATTTTTATTGAACATTAAAATATTTTAAAGAAATGGATCGAGTACACCAGCCACTTAAAAGAACACCGAAGAGTGCTCCAAATGCTGCTATGGAGGGTGATGCTTGATGTGACCAACGGTTCAGAAAAAGGGCTTGATTAGTTACTGTGCCTGTTTGTCCTTCAGATAAACTGCAGTCATACTGTCCCCTGCTGACAAATGGGCAAAAAGTGCTGTGGAAGACAACATTTCAAAGCCTCTTTTTCAAATGGTTGGCTTACAACTTGATGCCTTTTTAAAAACTATTGTAAATGCTGCTATGTCTCTGTGTATCCATTTTTAATAAAAATGCTGTCTAAGACAGCTGGTTTTATGTATATTCCTATTTTTCTTTTAATTATGGTCAGCTAAGGTTTTTCAGACTGTGACCACTAGTAGTGTGGGAATTGGGGATGAATAATGTAGTAACTATCGCTTTATTTATTTACCACTACTGGCTTATCAATTAAAACTTCCTTTTTGGATACTAAGAAAAAATTGTCATGTTGGGCTACTTGGATTTCCCTTAGCCAGGTGCAGGTGGCTAGGGAGGGGATAATAAACATGACAAGTATATGGGGAATCCTTCCACAACACGCTTTCTAATGATCAGTGTATTGGGAAATTCTTGAATCGGATTGTCTGGATTTTTACGCTTAATAGCAAGAAATGATCAGTAGGAAAAGCCTATAAACTTCAGGATTTTGGCATAGTCTTTGACAATTAATTGTCTTCTGTGCAAAATTGTATTCTGGAACGGTGTGTGCCTTTTTACAGGAAGAGTTGTCCTTCGTGACCTTTGCAAGGTCTGAGAATCTGAGAAGTCACAGTAAGACGTTTTCTGGAAAGTCATGGTTCTGGAGAAAAGGGAAATAGAGAAATAAATGTAAAAAGTGGTTGTTTGTTTTTCTCATGATATTCCCTTTGAAGGACTGTTTTTTTCTCATGATGTTCACTTTGAAGGACTGTTCAACAGCACTGAAAACTTGTGAGACTACCAGGATTCATCATGTCCTCCTGTAGATAACTTAAATGCTACAACACTTATATTTCAGGAAGCTCCTACTCTGCTGTTGGTTAATTTTTCTAAATATTAGTTCCCAGCAAGGCTGCTTTTTTTTTTTTAAGTTATTCTCCGTTTTGCTCTTCCCTGACCCAGTATTCTGATAAATGTTAAAGCTTTAATGTAATAAAAATTCCTATGGTAACTAATGGTAAGCAAATTATTTGGTGCTGCTGGCTTTTTTTTTTTCCTCTTGCAATGAATGGTTATAAGTTCTGTTCTGACAAAACAAGTGTAAATGTTAGCTGAAGAAGTTTGCTGGTGCCAGTTCAGAGAGGTTTTAATTTCTCAGAGAACTACATATCCTAGAAAAAGGAATGTTATATTTGCCTATTATTGAAAAAGTTTCTAACATTGGAGGAATTGTCAAGACAGCTTTTTGGTACTTTGACCTTAAATTTAGAACACAAAACCGGGAGGGGGGAACAATAATGCTCCTGAAAGGTAGTCTCTAGGCTTAATTCCTAAATCAACAGCCAAGCTTCAGTACTAGTCCTTTTGCTGTTACTTTTCAGTGCTTAGTATGTGTTTCAGCTGTTTCTAAAAAAAAAAAAAAAAGTCATATTTAAACTGTAACTGGTCCCTTATAAATGGGGATTGCGTTTCTTTGACTTTTAACTCTTCAAGAAAATATTCTGTAATAACATTACAGATATGATGAACTCTAACTTTCAGTTTAAGCTAAATATAACTTTCTGGTTAATACCTATTCAAGGGTGAATGCAGGTGTTCCATGTGTTCTCAGTTGTGTGGGAAACCTCTATCTGAGAGATACATATTTATCTATGAATGAAACTGTTCAGATAACAGGCCTCTTTCTAAATTGGATCTCTGCTTTAGGTGGTAATCCTGTTGATTTTATAACTCTGTTTTCCCCCCCTTCCTGAAAGGTCAACGTGCTTTATTCCGATGGGAAGCAGTCTGTTCAGAGCGTGGAGATCACGGCTTTGCAGCTTCCCAGGTAGGAATGCCATCGCGCACCAGAAATGCAGTACTTTCCAGCAGGGGTGACTTACCTTAAGAGCATTTTCTTACTTTCTCATCTTTATTTCATGCTTTAAGAATCTTTGTTTCTGGTTGTCTTGCAACACATGTGGGTACTTACGTCTGTCTGAGTGTGCTGTCTTTCTAGGGTAGCTTGAAAAAATTATGCACTGGTTGCCACAGGCTGAAAACCGTTTTAGGAAGGAACGGTGCAGCTCATTTTAAGGAAGATAGTTGTCCCTATTTAGAAAAACAAACAAACAAAAAAAAACAACCACAAAACCAAAAGGCAGTTCCCTCCATATTTTTTTACCTAAGGATCCTGTTCTTCTAAATTCTCTCTGGTCCTGGATCAATCTGGAGACAGATTCACGGCAGGCGGAGGGAAGCGAGTGGGCAGTTCTGCCTGACCAGAGGAGAGAAAAAGGTTTAGTGTGTTTACAAGTGGGCTGAAGTTTGTGCAACAAAGAGGAGCTAGTTTCAAATAATGTATTCCTGCAAGCTGTCTGTGACTTCAAGCACGTTACCCTGAGAGGTGGGGAGAGGGCTCCAGGGGAGGACGGCCCCGGGGCAGTGCCCGAGGCCGCTGTTCCTGGCGCAGGAGCACGGGGGGCTCAAAGGCGCTGGGGAACGCTAAGAAAGCAATTTAGCTTTGCACTGCCGCACGCTCCTCCACTGGAAACTGTCTCTCCCTTTAATAGCTACAGACCAGCATAAAGCATGCTGCAAAGTAAATTGAATTCTGCAGTAACCCAGGTGGCATGTGATTACCTTCCTGCTCCTGGAAGGTTTGTCATAACTATGTATCAAAACCTCACCTTGGTCTGAAAGCTGGGGGCATCAGAGAAACTTTGAATGAGAGAAATTAATGCAGTGCTAATTTTCTATTGCTGCTACTATAAAATGGAAAGTTGGTGGTACCTGTGACTGTATTGAAGGAAATGGCCCCAAATGAGCGAGTTGAGGCTGCAGTTGTGAGCTGGGGTTAGGGAGGAGGAGCACTGGTGAGCAGAAAGGATGAAGATGTGGAGGTCCACGCTGTGAGTCTGCCAGATGCTAAGCTGTTGAAGATGCTGTAGTTACCTAACAGTAGTTCATAGAAATAGTTCTGCAGAGCTTGTCTCCCATGGAGCAGTCGGATGGTCTGCCTGTGGCTATCAGTTTCTAGGTCTGAGGTCAGCGTCTCCTTTTGGTTCTCAGGAATTACGGCACAAGGGGTTTTATTACACCCCTGCTTGCACGAGGTGGAGGTAAGCAGCGGGCGCAAGTTCAGTGGAGTGTTCGCATAAATATTCAGCTGGGCATCCCGTGGGAGCTGCAGGCCCTGGAAGCTCTTACAGCCTGGCTCGAGTTTCTCTCGATTCACGGGTGCTGTTTCCTTCACGTCCAGCGCGGCTGGCTTGTCTCACAGCACTGAATTCCGGTGGCTGGGTAAAACGCTCTTGCTTTGACTAGGCTGTGAAGCCAGACCTCGGTGCAAGCGTACAAGGCTTACTGCAGCATCGCCTCTCGGGGGTGGCATCAGGGCATCTGAACTTTAGCTTGGGAATTGCCAAAGGCTAGAACTGGCTTTCCTCCAGGCTTTAATGGGAGTAACACCCAGTCAGGGCGCTGCAAGCTTAGGTAAACTGTGTTAGGAAATAGTCAGGGGGCCAATGTACTGCGGTGGGGGAATTGGCAAGTACACAGCTTGACATCGGATGGACCCGCTTTACCTTGTTTGTTGGCATAAATCTTCTCTTATTTTGGGAACGTGCTTCCTCTAGGTATTTAACAACATGCATTTAAAGCATCAGATTACTCATTCCCTCATCTTCCAGACCTTTCTCCCTCACAACCCTCTCCCCTCAAAAAAAGGGAGACACTAGCATATACTGTGAAATAATATGGCTTAACCCAGACTTTGTCTAGCCTTGAATTTGTTGGGGATTAAGCACAGCTCCTCCTTGCTGTCAGGGTTGAGATCAGCTTGACCTGGGCTTTTGTAATCTCTCCGAAGATCTCCTGCTCAGACTCAGCATGTAAATAGGGGGTGCAGCTCCGTCGTGTGATGCCTGTGGCAGGCAGCAGCGTGGCTCTCCTTCCTCTTCTCCTCCTGCCCTCGCCCCTGCCAGCATCGCCTGTGCCGCAGGGTGCAAACCTGCCGAGGGTGGGGTGGGCAGTCAAGGTGGAGTAACTGAGAGGCTTTTCTTTGTTTTTCATTTCTTTGTGTCTGTGAGGTGGCAGGAAGTGATGACTGTATACAAATGGGGGGAAGACTTTAATGTCCATTTCTTGCCGTTACAGCACTTGATTTCTAGCCAATTTGTGAAACGTCTGTGCTTTGAAGTTAAGACTCCAGCAAAAAAATCACTTGGCTTGGGTTGTTGAACAGTAAGTATTTTGGTGATGGGCTCTTTCAGCTGTGTTACCTGCAAACAAGTCACATTACATCTTACTTTTAAAGTATAAAACCTGTTTCTCTCAAGTTTTGAATTGTCCACTACTGACACAATTTATACTTCATCAAACATTTAATTAAGACTGCAGAATATTGCAATACTACATAATCTGTCTCCTTTCAGTCTCTTGAAATAATCAGTTCAAGCCAAGGCCAAAAGGGTAAGATTGTATATGAAGCTTTTTATTTCTGTTTATGGTGAATTTGAGATGATAAAAAGAAATAAAGCATTCTTTGCAGACTGAATAAAACCAGGGTTTTCAAAACTCTGCAGACTGGCATGTTTGAAGGGAAATTAGATCAAATGGCTATCAAGGAAGGAAGGAAAACCTTTCTGATCCCAGGGGGCTTTGCTCCTACAGCTGCTGGCAGTTCAGAGGAGCACGCTGTCTATTGGAACTGCTATCTATTTGCAAACTAGTTTTGTTTTACCGAGCTGAACACGCTCTCATGTAACTGGTATAGTAAGAAAGCAAAGACATTTTATAATGTACTGATTTTTGATGTTTCAGCAGGGCTGCTATAATATTCAAGGAGGAAAAATATGAAAGGCCTATTTCTGTTTGGCTTAGAGTACGTGGTCGCCTGCAGTATAAGGAAAAATGATGCACAGAGCCTCACCCTAACCTTCCTTTTGCCAGTGGACTCTGGCTGGGTAGACCTGTTCTTCCTCTTCCCAGGCATTTCAGTTAAATATCTGCTTGTTTGAACTGAAGAGACTTCTATTGACACGTAAGAGGGGTGAAAATCCCCTACTCCTCGGCATGAGACTAAGCCTTCTACTGACTGCTGCCTGCACTCCAAGACATGTGCGCCAGCCTCTGCTCCTGGGATGGAGAAGAACCTGCAGTCGCCCAACAAGACCTTCTCTTTGTTTGAGGGGGAAGGATTTCCTTTATCAGCACGTTTTCCTGTGGTGTATTGAGTCTCAAATGTTACATTTCTGACTTGGGTTTGGCTAGAGAAATAAGGGTTTAGTAGCTTTCTTAAATTTCCATGAACATTGGAAAGAGGAGGAGCTAGTGCAATTATGGACGGTGGCTGTGGTGGGGAAACAGTTTTCTAAATCTAAATCACTTAATGTCTTTCTGGCAATATTGCAGTTGGTCTTCACTTTGTTTTTAAAAAAAAAAAAAGTGTTCAGCCACATATGTTAATGGACTTTTAAGCTATAAAGGCAAAATCAAAGGATCAAATGTTTGTTTTTTTACAAACTATATACAGTAAAATTCCTTGAAACTGAAATGATATTGGGTTTATTCATGAGCTGACAGAGAAAAGCAACAAGCATAAACATTTTCTGGAAAATCATGCAGCTAAAGGCCATGCCACAGACATGATTTTCCTGGTACTAAAAGCATATCTTGGTACGTCGTATTTTCTTCCATTGGAGGCAGATTCTTTTATTTTCAGTAGGGTCAGGGATCCAAAATAACTTGTGTACAGATGTGAGCTTTCGAAAGAAACCACCATGCACGTTGATGGCGTAAGGGTGCAAAATCCACTAAAGCTGAGAGGGTGAGACTGCCGCTGGTTAGCATGAGCAGGCAGCACCCCCCGCTAGGCTCTGGATCTAGGATCGTCACTTTTTTTCTTATATACGGATGGAAGAGTCCTCATGTAGAATTAAAAATAAGTGGCTCGGCTGGAAATTAGGCATTCACTGCAATGACAGTAAGGATGTAGTAAAGCTGTGTAGGAAAAGGTTTGAGATCCGCCCCCAGCAAAAGAAGAAGTAAGGACAGCTGAGATTGGCCAGGTTATCATGATCAGACTCTAGTTACATGAACTTACCTATTGCGTGCCCTGCGTGTAACTAGGGTAAATGGTTTGAGCGTTCTTAGATTGAATCCCAGAGTAACAACATCAGACAGGAAAGAGTAATATGGTGCTTTATTTTATAATTCCATGTAAGGTGTTTGGATTTTTTGAGGGGTGCACTCTACCAAGATGCCAGCCTCTGCAGCTCAGCACCTCAGCCCATTCTTTCTGCATGTTAAGAATTATTGACAAGAATTAAGATAACCTTTTTTTTCCACCCCAACATTCATCTTCCAAGTATTTACCATATGTCAATGTAATACTTGGACTGTACAGCTCACGGTGAAGTTTGGCTGTTACGCTTCAGTTTAAGGTTGGTCTGAGAATAAACGAGTTGCGCTCTCATCTCAGCCAGATCCGTAAAATGTTGCTTTCCGATGTTTGTAAAGCTGATGCTTCTGGGCTCGCAAGAGGCATCCCTTCTTACCTACGCCAGCATGATGATGTTATTTGGGCACAGTAGAGGGCAAGTGAAAACTTTTTTAAATCTTGGTTTGGGAAGCCTGGTTGTCAGCCACAGGCTCGTGAGGTCGAAGAAAAATGTTTTTATTTTGGCCAAAATCTTGCAGAATGAAGAATGCACCAAGGAAAGGTTAGCTTATCCTGCAAGGTTTTATTAGTATTCTGGGCTTCAATCTGGAGATTAATAATGGCCACAGACAGTGTCTCTTCATATTAAAGTGTCTTCACATGAGTAGTTTGGGTGAGTGCAAAAGGACTGCAAGGCACAAGCAAGCTGTCTTGTCTCGCCCCAACTGACAATGAGTCAACGCTTTAATATAAAGAAGAGACAGTTGGTAACAGTCATTAACATAACAAAGTGCCCTATAGATAACTCCAAATTCATCTGACTGTTTTTAAGCAAATGTTTTCCCCTGAGACTTGGCAACAGAACAATTTGTTGAATGTTTTGCTGCCTGGGCCACCCTGTTCTGCTGGGAGTGAGAGAGGTGCTCCTGCTGGATGGCTGGTCCTGAAACCTCCCAATGGAGGGTGGTGTTTTCTTGCAGTGACACTGTGATATTTTTTTATTTTTCAGCCTGATTTCTTATCAAAACTGGACTCATGGGATGTTTTTTTGTTTGGTTGTTTGTTTTTTTTTTTTCTTCTCCCTTCCCTGTCTGTTGGCTTCCACTATTGGACAACTTCAAGAAGATCTGACTTTTGTTAATATAGGTAAGAAGAAAAAGGAGTCAGACAGGCTGCTGATCCTCCACGTGAAGGAGAGGCACAGGCTCAGACACCGTGCTCTGTGCTTGGCCGGAGCCCTGGATGAGTGACAGCGGGGGCTCCGTGCTGGCAGGATGAAAGGTGGGAAGCAAGCGGGAAGAGGGGAAGAAGGAATCGGGGGTGTAGCACTGGCAGCCGCGATGTACATCTGGCATTGAAGGGGGCTGAGTAGAGGCTAAGAGTAGCTCAGAAACGCCATGCACAAGAGCAGGTCTGTTAGTCTGGTGCTCACGGAGAAATTTGCTTGACGTCTGTACGCACCGTGGCACTGGGATGACACAAGAAATACCTTGGTTGAATGTACCAAGAAGCCATTGCATGACTGCCCAGAACAACCTGGCTCTGTCATTGCTGTAACTTGCGTGTGCTCTTGACCCACGGTAAGAGCACAGGTTTCCCCGGCGGTTGCCGAGGGCTGCCTGCCGGTGGCAGCAGGGCTGGGGTGTGCTGGCAGCTGCCGCGGGTTTGGATCCTCCGGCTGCCCGGTGGACTTCGCTCCCCAGCAGCCTGCCTGAACAGAAACCCCATGTCCTGGGACCGACGTAACGGAAAGGTTCGACTCCGGAGAAAGGAAATCACGGGAGTCTGGGACACATTGCTGGCTGGCACCAAGGGGAGAGATACCAGAGCTGCCCAGGCGGGGGGTAGTTTTGAGAGGCATCAATTCACCGCTTATGACTGTGTATCTGACTTTGCTGCGTGCTTACAGGCAGGTCATCGCATCGCAGCTGCAGGCACGTCGGACGCTGGGTTTGGGACGGCTGTGTGTGTTCTGGCACCTGCTGCCCACGAGCATGAGAGATCCCTGACTCTCCCCCAGCTGTTGGTGTCAGAGGGGAACCGGGCGGACCTCTTCCACCTCCGCCTCTGCCCACTGCGGCGGGGGAGCCGGGTGCGCTGGGTGTTCATCCCTCTGGGGGGTGGGGGGAGCAGGAGCGCATCCCTGTGTGCACTGGGGGCCGTGTGCTCCTTCAGGGATGCAGGGCGTGGGTTGGAAGATGTCTGGGTGGGACCGGGCTGGGAGAGGGGCTGTGAGGATAGCGGGAGCAGCTCAGCAGCCCTCGCGCTCATTGACTTAATTGGGGCTGCGCCGCGGGGCTGGAGGAACGCAAGATGGCCGGGATTCTCACGGCGAGGGGAGGCTCACCGGCGACGACCAGGAACCGGCCAAATCATTAACGTCAATTAAGTACAGAATGTGTAGATTACTGACATGTTATTGTTAGGGTTCTAAAGGAAATATAATTAACAAAACTCCCCCACCCGCACCAAGAGGCGGCCCTTTGTGTTCCCTGTGCTTTCCCCTGCCGGCAACGTCTATCTCCTCCCGCAGCCCCACGCTCCTTTCAGCAGCCTCGGACAGCATTAATGTTTGAATTAACATAAAATCACTTTCTGAAACCTGTTAACATTTATAATGTTGCTGTACTTTGCCTGATCATTGCATTTTTTTCTGTCAGTTTGAGCTCGGTGAGTTTTTTTCAAATGATACCAAACATAGACCTATTATGCTGCAAAAATCGCATATTTGTTTAATGATTTCCCATTGGCATCTTTGTTGCTATGAACCAAAGCATTAAGTAGAAGCTAGCGCGTTAACGCTGTGTTGTTCTACATAATAAATTTGAATATCCCCAGATGAATATTTTTAACAGGGATTTTCTGAATAAAATGCAGGGTATTAGTAATTACTTAAAATCAGGTTTTGACATTTAATGTTGACATCTAAAATATTTCCTTTAATTTTTGGTTGCCTCTGCAAACAGAAATAATGGTGTTCGTCCTAGGGAAGGCTGGGTGGACAAATAACACTCTTACTCATAATGAAATGAAAAGCAATAAAGAAAATGTGCTAAATGTCAACAGTAAAGCATATCTTCTCTTCACGTATTATGGGGAGAATATACCCCAAAATGTGCGTACACGCACAAAAATCCTCTAAGTGACTTAATATGTTTGAATATTAATGGTTTGAACGTTAATCCATTGCAATGGTTCCACTTTTTGAAAATTGGCTATTTAAATACATTATTACCTCAATAAATTCTCTGTGGTCACTGTGGTAGCCATAGTATGAAAAATCATCATCATAAATCTGAATTTACAAAATATCTCCAAAATTGCACAGTTTTGCTGAGAGAAACAGAAGATGAAGTATATATTATTTAACTCGATATATTTTGTCCTTGTAGGAGTTGCTTGTCTAAAAAACCAGCAGATGGAGTCTGTTGGAGGACATGAGGGTCTGGCAGTAGCCTAAGAAACCAGCTCGATTTCGTAAGCGAGCGATGACTGAAAACCCTTGCCATGTGAGATGCAGTCTGGAAACCTCTGCTAAAGAAGTTGGTCGACGCTGAAGCATCTGCATTTGCAGGAGCAGCTTTGCCGGGAACCCGGGTGAGTCGGTACGGGATTCTGTGCCGCTGGTAGAAGGGATTTGTCTGGGAGCAGTCAAAGACGGCTGGTACCGTTGCTGCCACTTTCTGCTGGATGGTGGAAAAACCAACAGGCTTCGGTTTCAGCACAGCCAACTGGTATTTTTCAGCATTAGTGGCTTTGCATTCAGCTGCACAGAAGTACAGGGGCGAGGGGGTCCGACGGGGTGCAGGCAGGCGTGCTCCGATGCGGCAGCTGCCCGGGGCCCCGTGGAAGCTGTAGCCTTGCTGGGCTGGTGGAGCGGGGCGGTGGTTTAGGGGTGCAGAAGGGCTCCGGGAGCCGCCCCGCAGCACAGCCGCGCTGCAGGGCAAAGCTGCTGGGGTGGTGTGAAGGGAAAATGAATGTCGTGCTCTTATCTTTCCACGCAAGATGCTGCTCAGCGCTGTAACATCTGCCTAAAGGCAGGCTGTGATGTTTTGTGTCGGAGAGCATCTCGGTGGAAGCTCGGATGCAGGAGAGGCCAGGGCAGAGCCCATGTGCGAGGCTTGTGCGTGCGGTTAGGTGGGGTGAGAAAGCCCCTTATCCCTTCTCTTCTTAGTTTTTACAACTTTTTTGTTAAAATAATTATGAGGAAAATCATGAAGCGCCTCCACACTTTTGCATCCCTGAGTGTGTCTCATTATGCACAAACGCACGTCTTTGTCGCTGCATTTCCTGGGGTTTTTAACAGGAAGAGGATCGTTATTTGCAAGCGTCAGTGATCGCTGGGATGTTCTTTGCACGGAGTTGGCCATCCGGACAGCAGTGTGGCAAAGCAGAGGGAGAGGAGAGGGTACCTGCGGGTTCTGAGTCTCCCCTGACACTTTGCCATAGCAGAAGGAGGGTCATGATCAGGGACTTTGCAAAAAGTAGCGGCCAGCAAGGCCTGCAGGAGAATCACGGGCATCATTTGTGTTCCAGAATTGCGGCACTTGGGGGGGTTACATCGTAATAACAGTAATGATAGGCAGAAGAGGGGAGACCTCTGACTTTATCCGTTCCCATGACATCTATTCCTCATCATCATTTTCAGCTCCTGTCCCCTCAAGGCACCTCTCATCCACGCCTGAAGATCCTTGTCCGAGCATCTGGAAACTTTACTGGCTTTTGAATTTTTTTGGCTGCACGGTCACTCAGCTAATAGCGTTCAACAACAGGAGACCTCGGTGAGGCAAAACTTGGTAAGGCTGATAAAATACTGACCCATGTAAGTCAACGAGAACTTTTGCCATTGTTGTCTTCTTTCATTTGAACTCTTATGACCAGAGTAACCTGCGCATACTGCCTTAGATAAATGATGTATCCACGTGCTCAGCCACACGTGTTGTACAAGGAGAAGGAAAGAAACCAAATGACTCTTGAGTCCTTCACGAGCCCCGAGAACAGGGACATGGCAGCAGTATGCGAAGGAGCGCACCCAGCAGCAGGCGCAGCGCAGATACCCCCTTTCACAGGGTGCAGAGTCCCAACTCGGGTGCCATTCTGGGGTGCCCTTGCCTAGCTCCGTCAGGCACCTCTGTAGGTTTAGGAATATAGGAATATAGAATATAGGAATTATCTTCGCTGCTAAACCCTCAAAAAGCTGAGCACCCTAACTATGAATTACAGCTTTTCCTTTCATATCTGCAGCTGAGTTTGACATGTGTAGCTGCAGCTGGCCCTACCTCTACAGTTTTATTTGATAAATCTGATTGATGAGGGTATTTTAATTCCTCTCAATCTCTTTAAGTTAAAAAAAAAAAGAGAGAGAGAAGTTGAAAAGAGCTGTAATTGCAAGTGAGCACATAGAAACCTACATGCCAGCAGGCATGCTTCAAAGGAAACAGGGCCAGCCTGGACCCTTTAGTTGCTGGCTAGCGAGGGCTTCAAATGTGCCTGCATGGTGACTGCGTTTTAATTTTGATCCGTACCAAAAGAGCTTAATTGGAAGATACGAGGAGTTTTGATGCCTCCTCAATTCGGTGAGCAGAGGCCGCTGTTAGAGCAGACGCCAAAGGAGGTCTCTGGCGTGACGGGGTGGGTGTCCCGGCGGCAGGGAGCTCGCTGCCAGATCCCCCCGTGCAGCCCTGCCTCCTCTCCCGCCCGCGGAGCTGTGGTTTGTGTTTGACCGGTATGGAGGAGAAGCTTCCTCCTCGAGGAGCAAGAGACCTGCTTGGTGCATGCAAAGCCCCGATGCTTGCGGAGCGGCCTGGCTGTGCCGCGTGCTCTGACCTCCCTGGGCAGCAGGCAGGGACACGGCTCTGCCCCGCGCCGCACGTGAGGAACTTCTCTGCGCCCTTGTGCCCACTCGCGCAGCGATGCGGCCGTCGCCGGTGCTGCTGGGCCCGCACAGCCCGCTGCCTGCTCGCCCTCCCGTGCTGCCTGTCTGCGTCAGCCCCCATCCCATCCCTCCATGCCCCAAGGAACGGGGCGCAGAGCGCAGCAGCCTTCCTCTGCTTTCCCACCACCTCCCCTGGCACGCTGCCCTGCGTGGCCGGCAAATTAAGCAACTAATTTTCATTAGTGTCAATGCAGCTTGCACCTAACTCTAAACTACCCGTTAAAATTATCGATTCTGATCAGCAAAGGTACTAAATTCCAGTCGGAACTGAAAAAGCAGGTACTAAACTTACGGAAACAATCTGTTTAATGCAACCGCAGATTAAAGCAATGATTTATCATCTTTGTATCTTTACAAACACTAATCCTCAGGATGTGGGTCTGGACCGACTCCCGTGTGTTTGGAGTCTTCTCATTTCGTCCAACTGGGACAGATTTGAGCTGCAAATCTCCAACTGTTGCCCTTGAATAGCTATCTCCCCAGAAACAGGTTAATTTTTTTGGTTCAGCTGATTTATTCTACAGGATGATTAATTATTGCGTAAAGATAACTTTGTGTTTATTGGTTTGGGACACGAGAATTTATCCCTTTATTTCCTGATCCTGCAAACACAGACAGTAGCAAAGGGTTATTGTTTTTCACCGACTTCTGCTGTGGATTCTCATGTGGCTTTTCTCAGCCTGCTCACTGAATTTGCTTCTTAGGTTGCAATGTCTCCACAAGGCATTATCAGTCCATATATCTGCGCTCTGGAGAAGGTGTTTAATTTCATCTGACTGAAGGTTGCATCCGAACAGTCATTGATTGTTAGGATAATTTGTCCTGGAACATACAAAAAAGATGCTTCATCCTCTGTTACTCGCTCTGAGTTGATTCAAGAGGCAGGAACGTCGGCATTCCTCGGCAGCAGGAGTGACCTGTGTCCGCTCGATGCATAGCAGTAGTTTAAAAAGCTAATAGTGTGTTTGAACTAAGAGTGAGAGAGAATATTAAAGAATATTATAATTGTGCATAACAGAAACTTTTATAATTAAAAATGGAATTCTCTGCCATTGGAGCAGAAATAGCAATTTTCTACCCAGTGAAGCTCCAAATTATTTTAGAGGGAATTAGATATATTGTCCTGGACTGTGATCACTGTGAAAGATTCTTTGATACTAAGCTGCATCTGAATGTTAGAAAGAGCAAGCTGTGTTGTCCTGTGACCTGCTGCTAGCTTGGAAGTGGAAACATCAGAGACAAAAGTGTCATAGCTTTTGGATTTGTTACACAGTTATGTTCTCTCTTCACATGATTATAACGTGGGAAATACCTTCTATAACCACTCTGTATTCTCATGCATACATTTTTTCGCTGTGTTTGAGTCAAGGTGGCTATTGGCTTTATACGCAGATGCATCCTGAGAAGCTACTTCTATGGGTTAGTGTTGAAAGGTGCAGGAGGTTCCTGCTGCAGGACAGGCACTCTGTGTGAACAGAGACCTGCAGAGCAGGCTGAGCCTTCGTGCTGCGAGATACCCGCGTGTCCAGGGGCTGCGTGGCCTGGGGATTCCAGACGTGCCGTCTCACAGTCCCTGCGGCGCAGCGGCAGTGAAGAACCCCTTTTTTTTCTTCTTTTTTCCCCCTATTTGTTCAAAATTGGCTTGTGCTGTAATCAACCATTTCAGCATAACCCCCAGTACGTTTCTGGCTTTCCCAAACCGGATCTTCCGCATGCCAGAAGGCTGCCTAGATGGGCTCTGGAGAGAACGGCAATGAAATACCTGGGACATGTGCGTGTGCTAGCACCGGCACTAGGTTGCCCTCTAGTTTTATTTCCACTGCGGTTCACTCAAGGCTGTTGCCATCTAGCCCAGGTTTGTCCGAGCGGTGCTCCCGTGCCTCTTCCAGGCTGGGACCCTGGTGTGGTGTCACATCAAGCATCAGCCCTAGGGTAAACTACATTTGTGCGACTCATTTTACGGAATGGGGAGAGCGCTTGCTCTCACGAGAATGTATCCAGGCAGGCTGGCTCTAGCCCGGTCCCATCGGTACGGGGTGCTGGTGTAGCACCCCTGGGCACGGCCGAGCATCCTTTGGAAAGGTGGCGGTGGGACTGGCTCCTCGGCTGAGCTTGGCTATGGCGTGTTCGTGTAAATCATAAGAAAGCGATCGGTGTTTGCCTCCATTAGCTCCGATATAAATATTGCTGCTCTGCCCTCGCTATTGACAGCGAGCGTTTTTCTGCTCGGCAGCCCAGTGCCAGGCACTGACGGGCCGTTCCAGAACGGAGGCTGCCTGACCCGGCCCCTGACCTGGTGCTGTGGAGAAGAAGGTTGAGTTTGTGCTTAATGTACTGGGCGGGCACCCAGGGGAGCCTCTGCAATTCCCAGTTCTGCCACAAACTTCTACTGTGACCTGGGATAAATCATTTAGTCTCTCTTTCTGCAGCAACTCCCCTTTTGGGGAGAGAGGTGGGAACAGCAATAATAGCCTCCTTCACCTTGTCTGCTTTAGTGCTATATTTTTAATAAAGTGTGGCACCAGACGTCTTCTATTTGAAGGGCTGCCTTCCCAAAACAGGTCAGTTTAAGAACTAAACCCACACCTGACCAGGGCTTGCACCTAAGTTGGGGTATTAGGGCTTGGCTGTGATGCAGCAGGAGATGAAACACATTGCTGCAAGAGCCTGTCGGTGCTTCTGGTCCCTCCGCCTCTCCCCGCGCTGGCTGTGCCCTCCGTTTCCCAAGGAAACTCTCCAGCTGTCCCCTGATGTCTGTGTTAAAGCAAGAGACAGCCAAATGCTGCCCTACCTAGCAGCAAGGGGAGGTCAGGCGAGGGAACATATTTTACTTGCAGAGCTGACATAATTGTTTAGAGCAAACAGACAGCTCAACATTTTCGCTAACTTACAAAATCTGGCATCTAGGGAGAACGTGTTTGGACTCAGCAAGGCCATTTTCACAGGCCATTGTCATTAATCTGCGTGTTTGGCATTGCTGCTGGAGAGCCTCCTTTTTGCTTTGAATGAGATGTATATTCATGGACTGAAAGTTGCCTGGTTTTGTTTTTATGCCGGCCGCGTGGTTTTGATGGGGTGGGATCTCTGTGCGCAGGCACTCGGCTCTCCCAGCTGCACCGGCACAAAAGCTCTGGTCACTGCTGCTGGGTTGTCGAGCAGAGCGTGAGCTGTGATTGTATCGAGGCCGAGGCAATCATATCACCTGCCAGGCTGGGGAAAAATAGGGTCTAAATAAGATGACGAGTGAACGATATGGTCAGAATTAAAAGGATAAACAGCATCTTTCCCTTAACGAGCTCTGTTTAACATGTGAGAAGCCCACGCATGCTTTATCTGTATTCTGACCAGCGAGGAGCCTTACCCAGACTTCATACAAAAATTCATCATGGCCGATTTGTGCAAGGCATATCTGAGATGTAAGATGTGTGACTCAACCTCTTTTATTCCCTCATTAATTTTCTATTCTGCCTGAAATGGGTTCTTAGCCTGCTCATCACCAGGGTATGAGCGCTGGTGAAAATGGGGCGTCAGGGTTTCTGCTCTTATTTTTGTCGCTGTGGCTGGACAAAGGGGCAGAGGTGCAAACACCTGGGCGAGGCGGGCTGGGTGTCCTGAGTCACCAGCACCTACTTCCACCTGCGACTGCTCCCGTGCCTGTGCAAATCTGATAATAAGGGCTGATCATTGCTGTGTTGTTGGCAGTGTTTCTAAGAAAGTTGTTGGCTGAACAATTGGAGTTTGAAGTTTTTAGCTCATGTTGATACTTTTGAAGACCTCACCCGAAAGTGCTTAAAGATCTGGTTTATTTGGTCAACTTGCATGAGCGTCTGCTGAACTGTGTATCTCGTGCAGATTTGCTTTTCTGCTCCAGTTCTTCTCTCTTCAACACTTCTATACATGCTTCTCGCTGTGTCTTTGTATTGCTTGCTTTATATATCTTTCTGTTGTGATATGTATTAACTACTCAGACTCCCAAGGGCTTCAGAAGATGAATGGCTTTATCTATAAGATTCCAGTAATAATCCGTTTGTGTGTGAAATGTGCTCTTCAGTATTAGTGCATCGCAGAGGGCTGGCATTATCTGATACCTGCAGAGGAGGCTATGGGCAGCAACTGTGTTCTGAGCTGTGCCCCGGCCTCTCCCGATAACTCCTGACAAGTCACTGAAACTCTTTGCAGTTCACTGTACCCAAAGGCAGACATCGCTCAGCCCGCCGGACGCGCAGGGTGCTGCGTGGCACCCCGGCCTTCGGGGAAGTGCAACCGGTAAGCGCTTACGCTCCACGCAGTGAATCCAGGCACCTTCCCGGGAGGTGCGGCGGCAGTGGTGGTGGTGTGAGTAAGAGGGCTCAGCGACACCAAGCGTGCTACGGGGGGGTGTTAGAGAAGAGCCCCCTCACCCACCCTCCTGCAAATCCCCACTGCTGATGGAATTGGGCTTTTCCAGTCGTTTCAGGTAATGCATGTAGTAGCGTGGCAGCTCACTCCAGCGTGCAGTGGTATTGTCCACTTCTGATTTAATTTCAGATGATCTTAGTCCAGGCAAAAAAAAAAAATGCAGTCTGTGCCAATCAAGAAGTATAGAGCACGCAGTAAGTACAGTTCAAAAGCTGCATTACGCTTATCTATTAGTAATGATCAATTAGCATGAAGGTCAGTGGGCAGCTTGGAAATGAGTCAGATAAGAAGGGCAGAAGGAGGATTTGAATGGAAAGGAAATTCTTGATTCATATTCAGCGTTTAAAGTCATAACTCTGCAATAGTGGGGGCGGAGGGTAGCGTTAAGTAGTCCTGTTGTCACACTGACTCAACCAGAGTGTAAATCACGGGGGAGAGAGTGCTGTGGCTTTCGCCTGGTGCTAAAGCATCGTATTGTTCCACAGAAGGGATTGCAAGTTGCAAGAAGTCCTCCTTGCCCTCCAGCCCACCCTGAAAATCCCTGGCCAGTTTGGCCCCACTGGCATGGCACAGCACCACAGTGCTGGTGGCTGCTGTCAGTGCCACCAAAAGCTTAAAATTCTGGTCCTTGGCTTGCACCAACATGAGTGGGACCATGAGTGGTGGTGAAGGGCGGTGCAGGACACAGGCGGGGGCCCTCCGCCGTCTCCTGAGCACGGGTCCGGGCAGGAGGTACTGCTCAACACAATGTTAACGTTTTGGGGGGAAGAAGAAAAGACGACTTGTAACCAATTAATTAACTTGCACACTTTGCACTGATGATGCAAGTGTGCCACATTAAACAGTAATTGGCCCTTCCCCGTGTGTATGTGCACTCTGAGATAAATAAAAAGGTATTAAAAAACATTACTGAGAGTTAGATGCGCACACCGGGGAAGCGTGGGCCTCTCCCCGCGCGCACGTGCTGGAGTCTGGTTTCTGTTGCGAGCTGTTACAGCGCGGGCAGAGATGACAGGGCACAGGGTTGCGGCGGGCAGCATCATAACGCGCTGCCTCAGTGCTGTCTTTACCCTGCCAGCTCCCTGAAGTGAGTGTGCTCAAAACGATTTTATCTTCACCTGAGTCTCCTCCTGTGACAGCAGCCGGCAAGCTGCTGAACAGGCAGGGTAACGAGAACGGCGAGTGTTTTGGTGTGACGCCCGTTGGAAGGAGAGGAGACGCAAGGCCGTGCCTGGAGGGACAGCGGGTGGCTCTCCTCGACTCCCGGGGTGGCTGCAGGGAGAACTTTCTGCTGCCCGTGGCCGGGGCCGTGCCGCAGGCAGCCCCGCTCGGTGGCCACCGCCGCCTCGGGAGGGGACCCGGCCCCAAGCGCGGGAGCCTCCTCCCCGGCCAGGTAAAAGGGAGCTTCCTCGGAAGAGACATCAAAGCTGTTCCTGAACATAAGAACGGATGTCTGAGGCAGCTTCTCCGGATTAAACAGACAAGCGAACTGTGGCGCTTGCCACAAATTTCAGAAGTACGATACAATCTTTCGTGTTTTCTCAAGTTTACGTATCCCAGGTTTTCACTGTTGCTGTGGGGCAGGCTGGTGGATGGGTGAAAATAAATCTGTCACTTTTCGCTGTGTGAAGTTTATTTCTGCTTATTTCTCCCACGCATACGTACATATGTACGCACACCGAGACTTAACAAAACACTTCACCTCCTTCCGCGCTGGGTGTGTGAAGGAATACACGTGCACTGTGCTTCCAGCTTCTGTCCCTGAAATACCATATGTTCTGGCCTGCGAGCTTAAAATATCCCGATGGAGTGATGTTTTAAAGCATGGGAGTGCTACACACAGGGTTTCTTCTCCGTTCTCTGGAGGCTAATTAATCCCCTTAAAATAGAGAGATAGTCGTGAAATAGGTGCTCTAGGTACCAAGCAACTGCAGTGCCTATTGAAGATGATGAAAAATAAGTACAAAAGAGAATAGGTAGGGGTAGGTTAAAACTGGTGTTCCTGCCTCTTGACAGTTTACTTTGATGAATGCACTCATTCACTCAGCTTCACCATTTGGATCCTGCATAATCAGAGATAACAGGCGGATGGTTTGCATGAATAACTAAGTTTGTCATGTTTAATTTTCTTTAAAAAAAGAAACAGCAGTTGCTTTACCCTCATCCTTCAGGCCCAATACATATTTATAAATTGTCAGGAACTGAAAAGCCTTTTAGCAGCACACAACAAGCATGCAAAGCTACCAGGAGAAATAACTGGGAGAGCAGCGAGCGCGGGGAGCGAGCCTGCAGCTCGGGCGGGCTCACCTCGCTTCGCCTGGGAAGGTGGTGTGGGCAGAGGATGCTGAGCAGGTTGTCTGAATAATTAGGATGTGATATTTGTTTTGTGTTCTGCAGACGGTGTCTTCTGACAACTTGACACTGTGCAACAAGAAGCATTAAAACTGAAAAATAAACCCGCGTTTGGCAGTTAGCTGGTAGATCAGCGACTGACTGTGCTGCTTAATATTTGATAGCTTGCTTGCTTTACAGTGCCTATCCCATCGCTGACAATTTCTTAAAACATACAGAAGGTGCAGCTGGAGCAAAATGGTGGAGGAACATCTTCTGCAGAGCGCTGCTCCCAGCAGACACGTCGTCCCCTCCAAAGCCAGTCCCAGCTGCCCAGGAGTTGTGTGCGGTGGAAACATGACGGTGAAAGGACCGACTCACTCCTAAGATGGTTTTGATCCAGGACCAGCCCTTCCCAGCCTGAGCCAGGCATAGGTGCAGGCATTGTGGCTGCTATTGAACACTGCTAATGTTACAATTAAAAAAAATCCAGTCTCTTTGTTGAGCAAATGATTTCTGCAGAGAATAGCGTGATATGTTAAAATGTCTGTGTAGAAAGCTCCCAAGGGATAAATTCAGAAGAAGAAAGATTGGATCACTAAAACTGAGAGAGAAACCAGGAGTCGCTAATGTGAGGCTGAAGGAAGAAGACCAAATCTAGTTAGGGTCTTCTAACCAGCATGGCTTTTTTCATAATCATCCTATCAAGATGATCTTTGCAATAGGCGACCTCTGACTTCAATACCAATATATATGTCACCAGACACAAATCCCTCAAGAGCTAACTCAATGATATTTCAACTAAAAACTACTAGGCAGAAGTGCAATCTGATTATCGGCGTGTATGCAGCCTAGGAGGCATGGAAGATCTATGAACGCTGAAGCCAGGGAGAAGCGCGGGGCGGGAGCACGCTGAGCCCCCTGCAGCCGTCCTGCTGGCTGGCCACCAATGCCCCTCCAGAAGTCCCACTGAAGGCACGGGGCATGTTACAGCAGATCCCCAAAGAAAAGGAACCTTGAGCCGATTAGGAATCCCCTTCCCGGGTTTTCATTTGACTTTAGCATCATTTAAAACGAGCTCAGAGTTGCTTTAAATTACCACCAGTTTATCACCCCCTGAAAAGCCCTGGGTCGCTGGCAGGGTGGGTGCCGGGATTGCCCACCCTCCCCCGGGAGCCGGGGTCCCTTGGGCACCGCCTGTGCGGGCTGCGAAACCGCTGCTGAGCAAAGCGGCGCTGAAGGGAACTGCGAATGCGTACTTGAGTGCAGTATTCGGATTTAATGGTAAAAATGATAAATCTTACCAAAATTTCACTGAGATGAAAAGTATGAAGTGTTTGCCACTAGTAGTCGCCTAGGGAATGGAGAATAATGAAACAGCAAATTCAAAACCACAAGGGCCTGTAAAATGTTGTTTCCCTGCTAAAAATATCTTACGGAAAAATCTTTAAAGCATCAGTCCCCCTCTTTTTTATAGACCTCGCTTCATCCAAGCACTTATGCACGTGCTTAGTTTTCAGTGTGTGAGCCGTTCTGCGGATGCTATGGGAAGAGCAGGGGTTTAGAGCGCTGGCATGTGGTAACGTTTGGCTGGATCAGCCCGTGGCAAACGCTTGTGGGAATCTGGCAGAGGGTGGGTGTACGGAGCCTGATTCTCATTTACGCTGAGGCGGCTGTACACGGCTCCCCGGGCGAGCGGGGCTCTTGCAGCGAGCATAAGTGTCTGCAAACGCTAAACCGTGTAATTAATTTAAAATCCCCTGAAGTTAACCCAAAATAGTCCCATATAGACATCGTGGGGCTGGTAGACCACAGGCATCCGAGCGCCGTGCCCTTGTCCTTCCCTGCGAGGGTGCCGGCAGGCGTCCCACGGCCGTGGTGGGGCTCTCCCCGGTCGCTGCCTTCCCGCCCCGGCCGCTGCCCCGTACATCACCCGAGGGGCCACATCCCACCCCTCTGCTCTGAGCATCTCATCGGCTGTCTGGACTGGAGAGCTTGGTCTCAAACAGAGACATTAACATTTCCGTTAATAGGGATCTCTGTGTTGCTACATAGTCTGAATTGGCCTCTATTACTTATTAATGAAGATCCAAAAGTGCATGTACTTAAGACCTTGCTTAGCTAAGGGGAGTCTTCTAGGGCCAATTTGAGTCCTATTTAATGACTAATGGCTATTGAGACATAATGTCCACTAAGCAGATATCACATCCTATTTAGTATTTAATGTTTAAATATTTAATTAATTAAACACTGCCAAATATTTAATTAAACGCCATCAGAGCCATCCTGACACTTCCACTATGCATAATGCAAAGGAAATCAGGGCTTTCCTTATCAACCCCACAAGTAATGCAGGTTCAGCCTTACCCAGAAATAGCGGGGGTCTGTAGCCAAAATACCTGCAAACATACACAATAGAGAGGGCTGGTTTTTAAAAACCTCTTTTTTCTTTTTTTCTCAAAATGAGCTGAGTTAAACGTTTTGTTAGTAAATCAGGCTCTGAAGTGACACGTAGGCAGAGCGGTGGCACTGTATGCCGCACTGCAACAAGAATGTTATGCTTGTATATTGACTTTTAATTATTTAAAAGTAAATGACTGCTACTTAGCATGGCATACCTGCCAGCAGTTTACGCTAGTTTTGCTTAAATATTTACTCTGCTATTCAATAAAAAATGAGCCTACTGAAGCAAAAAATGAGAACCTACCATATCACGTGGTCCCTCTCCTACCTGTGGCATGCCAACTTTCACAAAGACTTATTCACAAAGAGATGCTAGATTTTGATGGTTTTCCTGGTCTAAGCCAAAATGCAGGTTTAAATTATCCAGTCAGACTTCCAGCTACAAACTGGGTCATAATTATCTGCTTTTGACATTCAGTTTCATATTTACTTATGGAAACTTGGCACTTAGAAATATAAAGATCTTTAAATCCCAGTTTCAAAATCTGGACACCCAGCAGGTACAGAAACATTTAGGGCTGAATTGCTTATTTGAATATTTTATTACCAAGCTCCATCCTCTGATGTGTGCTGAAGCTGCTAGGTCGTGTTTCATCACTCCCAGCCTGTGTGGGGATGTCTTATTTTAATGTTCCCACATGGGATCTCTTGCTAACAAGGAATGTGGCTACCAGTTGAAGAAACCATTAAAGTCACATCGTTTTTATGCTTGGATTCCAGCCATTTATTAATGAAATGAGGATACGTATTTTGGGCTTTCTTTAGAGGATCTTACACGATCTTACTGGCTGCTCCAGCCAAATTATCTTTCACTATAAAGAGCTGATGCTCCAGTTGCTCAAATTGGGTTTTACTTATATAAATAGGCAAAAAAAATTGGACTCACACTGTAAAAAGCCTCTATTGTTAGGACCTTTATCTCTCAAGTTCAGTGATGCTTCGCTTTGTCCGTTTGCATTTATTGAACAATCAGTTGCCTGAACAGCCAGGAGTTTGCCTACATCTACAGGCTGCTGGGATGTTTTGAATTTTCATGTTCTCCTGCCCACCCAAGCAATAACCTCAAACTATATTTATTCCTTTCTGCTCCTTAAGTCTTTTAAACAAAGGTATATTGCCACCAAGGTGGGAGTAAAATGCCATCGTGCCCACGCTTTGCCCAAAAATAAATGCTAAAACTGAGCAGGATGGAGGACTCATCCACCTCATTTCATGTAACAGACACTTGATGGTCTTGCTTGATGTAGGTCATATCTTTTAATTAACTTTTACACTATTCTCATATGTATACATATAACTCCCCATAACTCATTTAAAGTGGGCAGCGGTCTATGCATCGGGGATACAGCTGTGAGCAGAGAGGTGAAAGACGGGGATGGTGGGATGCTTGGGTCTTTGGGCTTGGTCCTCCCCGCCAGCACTGTGGGCTCCCAGAGGCTGGGTGGGACAGGCGAGGGAGAAGGCACTGGCTATGGCGAGAAAGCCGGGCTCTTCAGAGAGGAGTTTCCCTGGCAAAGCCGGGGGCTGGGAGTGCTCTGCCAGCGCAGCGTGCACCCGCTGCACTCGCTGCAGTTACCAGGGGACTCGGTCCCAGCTGCAGCAGAGGCCTTTCTGTGCTCATTTATTATTCAGCACGTCTTGACTGCTTAATTGAGGAGATGTGTAGCAGTCTCTATTAGTGTGTGAGCTCTTTGGGGGGAAAAATCAGTGCGGACAGCGATTTCACGTTTGCATTTTCAGTTTATAAAGAAAAACTCCTTCAGCCATCTGCCGTCACCCTGCAGGTCCCCAGATACGGTTACCAGCCGCTGAATTTTGATGGTGCCCTGTCTGGGTTTGCATTGCTGATCGTGCCTCGTAGCTGTAGCTAAAACCAGCCCCACTTGTCCCACCCTGCTGCAGGGGCCTCCTGCCCGCCCGGGCCGTGACGCCACGCGGGCCCCAACACACCCATGTCTGTGGCTCCCTGAGAAGGGCGGCTAATGCAGAATGTGTTAGTCCCTGTACACACCTCGTGGGAAATGCCTTAATTTTCCCCCCGCAGGTGAAGACCCTTTTTCTGCCTGTGGCACCTGAGATGGGCGAGGGACCTTCTGTGCTCCAGCAGCGTCACCGCCGCAGCAGTGCTTCACTGCCCGGCGTCGCGTTCGGGCCGAGAGCCTCGCAGGTTGCTCCCACCTCACCCCGCCTCCCTTGGAGGATCAGTTCCTAGGAAGTAAAGATATTGGAGATGCAATTTTCTCCTGTTGTTACGTTTAAAAGATCTCAACAGCGTGAAGGTTCTTATCGTATCAGTAGCCCGCCAGCAAGCTGGATGTGGCAGAACAGAAGGAGCACTGCTGGGTGGATGGCAGAGGGGGGCTTGTGGCGGGGCAGCGCTTTTTGCCTCTGAGCACCGCACGCCTCGCAGGGAACCCGAGTCACCGCCTGGAAACGCTCCCCGGTGGCCCTAGCCCTGCCGGGAGACGTGTCCGTGGCAGGCCTGTGCTGCTGCGGTGTAAATCCCTTTCGAAGCAATTTACCCGGCGGCAGCCCCTCCGCCCTCCTGCCCAGCGCGGCTGCGGGCGGGCAGGGCGCAGCGCGGGGCCGGGCCGTCCCACAGAGCCCCCGCCCGCCGGCGGCCCCGCCGCCGCATTGCAAAGGGTCTGCTGCCACCTCGTGGGCCGCGCCGCGCCCGGCCCCGCCGGGCCCCGCCGGGCCCCGCCGAGCCCCGCCGAGCCCCGCCGCTCCCCACCGCTCCCCGCCGAGCCCCGCCGCGGGGCGACCGCCCGCCGGCGCCGCGCCCGCCCCAGCACCCTCCCGCCGCGCCCGCCCCGCATCCTCCCCGCCGCACCTGCAGACCCGCGCTTGCACCCGCAGACCCACGCCGCCGCATCCCCACCACCCCAAAATACCAAGTTTCCCTCGCGGGAAATTCCTCGCTGAGCAGCCGCACCTCGGAGAGCCTCACCTGCCTCTGACCCAGCCACCCAGTCCCGCCGTGCCTCCGCATCGACTCCGGGGAACTCCTGGTCGTCTCACGGGATTTTGTTTTCCACGCCAATGAAGTTTGGGTTTTGATCCCCACTGAGCGGGAGCGACTCAGAGAGGCACAACCGATGTGTCCTGTAGGACAGCTGGTGCAGCTGTGGGTTAGGATTCTCCGCATTACAAGACTAAACTAGCTCACTGTGTTTAATATCAAAATACAAAGCTTCAAAACACTTCACTCGTTTGGGGTTTGCCTTTTTTTTGTTTTCCTCCAGGTATGTGAAATGCTACTGGAAACACCATGGTTTTGGCCATATACGTTTATGGACAGCGATTTTGTGCTTACGTGAGGACTTGAATCAATGTGTAGGTGGAAAAGGCCATTTTTCTCTCCACGGTTTCAAAATGTATATATTACATTTCATTGTCTCACATAAGATTTTATCAGGCATGTTGTTTTCACTGCACATCCTGACTTAACGCAATGTGGCCTACAAAAATTAGTCATAACACAGTACATCAGCCAGGAAGAGACAAACATTTCCATAAACTGCATGTTCCATCAGCGCGTCGCTGCAACCTATGGGCAGATGGTTTTGTCCAAATTCAGTGGAATCACATGTTTTCCAGATGGCTCCATGTTCACAAATAATGTATTCCCATACAACTCTGACCCAGACACGGGTCGAACTCAGTCTTGAAGCGAAGGTATATTAGTAACAAATGTGCCGCTCTTTCTCCCTGCCCCATTTCTGGATGAGCACACAATGAACCTTGGAGAGAAACCTCCTTAATTCTAAAAATAGGCTCTAGAATAATTGCAGATCCACTGGCTTTTATTTTGATTTCTTGGTTACCGTCTGCTGTGATTGAGCACAGCCCCGACCACGCCGGGCGAGCAGGGAGGACCACGTGGCGCAGGGCCCGTGCTCAGCCCGGGCTGCCACAGCCCTGGGCGGCCCCACGAGCTCCATGGACAGGGCGAGCGCTTGGTGGGACCTCGGCCAACGTCCTGCTCCTGCGAAGTCCGGCTGGCCACGGGCTCCTCTTTGCACCAGGGCAGCGCTTCCCATGCACGGTGCTCGTCTCCGGGCAGGTATCTTTGGGGCACTCACCCACTCTCCGGCCTTGCCCCACATTTTACAGAGGCAAAAACCCGAGCCAGTGAGCTGCTCTGGTCATCACGCAGCACTGCGTACCCTGTTTCCCAAGGAAGCTGGGCTGGTGCCCCGGCAGGGCCAGCGGGACCTCCAGGCAATGCTGGGAAGGGACACGGGGGCCGATGGCTGTGGCCCTCCATGCCCGCACCCCCCGCGCTGTGTCCTGGGGTCAGCTCCGCTCCTCGCCGCGGAAATGATTGTCAGTTGATCGTTCACTACTTCAGCGATGCCGATCAGCTTTTGAACTGCTGTAAATGAGGCCAATCAGCATTACTTTCGTTTCATTACTTCAAGAGCTTACTCATAAATTTCCTCTTATCCTGCTTCCCCTTTGGTCTGGAATTAGCCACAGCACTTGCTACGAGCTGCTGTACCCAGTTCTCCTCCACTGGAGCCGTTTGATCTTTCCCAGGTTTAGTAATCAACTGGCAAACACACCTTATCTTGTTTGACTTAAAGCAATACACCTTCTTGCCCGTTTTTGTCCGCATTGCACGTGCGGTGCTGCTGGGGAAGCAGGGGACGGGGGGGGCACTTAGCTGACCTCAGTATAACACAGGAGAGAATGAATTGGCAATGAGTCCGTAAAATAATTAACAACATCTTTCATTTAGCTGTGTGAATTTTATTACTTGGATGTTAAAAACGGGGCGGATGGATTTCATTGCAGACAAAAGGGTGGTTCCCCCCATTACTACGAAGCAGCCCATGGCTCAGTGCACAGCGGGGATGGGTTTGACAAAACGCTCTTCTGGGGTGAAAACCAGCATGTTCCTGAAAAGGTACAACAGGAATGTAAAATATTTCCTTTTTCAAACCATTTCGTTGGCATTGAGCTAAGTTGAAATGAGTTGAGGTCTGGCTCCAGCCACACTCCTGCCCAAAATGCCCCAGAGTGTCCCCAACTTGGATGGCTGGTCCAGGGAGCTGCAGCAGCTCTTCCAGCCAGCAGCAGTTAATTGTGGGTGTAAAATAGTTGTAACAAAGGCAAAGCCCTTCACATGTGTTTCCCTGTCAGGGGAGAGAAGAAAAGGGTCATTTTCAGAGGTGTTTTGCCTCTGAACTTTCCCAATACATAAAGTAACCCAACCTGCTTCCAGCTGAAAGTGGGCAGCAATTGCTTTTCTTTTTAACGATGACTTTTTCATAAAATGCAACTTAAAAAATCATTTGCTTTCTTGATGTTAGAATCACTTTTAAAGGATTGATGAATAAAGTGAATATTGAAATTGCTGAGACACGTAAAAGGCATTGGCACAGATTATTTGCATGAGCGCCGGTGCTGAGCCTGAGCCTCCCCGGCTGCCGTGGGCAAGGCTGGTGCTCAGAGGCACTCGGTCCCTTCCAGCCTCCATCGACCTAACCTTTTGTGATGGGCCATTTCCTAGCTAAACACAAATGGCTCCACCTGTCGTAAATCACAGATTTTTCTGGGGATGCTTAAATTCATGGCACCTGGAGGAAACCAAAGCTGCCCATAAAAGAGTCCTGTGCTCTTGTGAGCAATTTTGGGGCTTGAGCTCTTGCCCTACACCTCTTTGTTTTACAATCCCTGCTTTGGAGTAGACCCAAGACAAACAATTATTGCTCCGTGCTGGCGGCTGGAGAGGTAAGGTGTGATCTCATCTTTCCTCGGTGGGGCTCTCTGGGGCAGGAACGCAGCAAGTGGGAGCCTGGTGCTCGCTGTGCCTGAGGGCTGGCGCTGGGGGTATGTCATCATGGCGGGGAAGTTTCCCACCCTTCTGCTGTTGTAGTGTGACAGTCTTTCCCCAAACCCCCCTTTTTTCAGAGTGACATGATGTGCACGCAAAGCGCGAGCTGGTGCTGGAGCGCAGGCTGAAGGCTCTGCCCAGCTGGGGCTTGCTCTGGCCGTGCTGTTAACCCGGCGCTCGAGGCGAGCAGCAGCATCCTGGTGACTCCCGTTTATCATGTGTAAAATGGGGATAATAATAACCTACGTCACAGGGGTGTTGCAAGACTTAATTAGTATTTGCAAAGAGCTTTCAGATAATTGGATTAGAGGTGCTATATTAACACAAACTGTTATTGTTATTATTTATTTATTATGTACTTGTACAGTTCATCTGCGCAGGATGTTTTTGCTGAGTCTAGCTTGCAGATGTAAACAGAGGAGATTGCATTGAGTTAGAAGGAGCAAAAAAAGCAAGTTCCCATTTCAGCTCTTGCCTGTGACCTCCCAAAGGCTAACACACACCCAGAGGCTGAGCAACAGTTACAGGAAAGTTTTGAGTGGTGCCTCCTGCTGAAACTGGGAGGATCTCTACATGTCTGGAAAATGCCCAGAAAATGGGTGGGAAAAGGTCCCCCGGTTTAGGAGGCTGTTGTACAGCACGGCCCAGGTTTAGCTTCCCTTCCCAAGCACCTTTCAGCCCCTACTGTCAGGCATGGGATGGTGTGGAAGGAGGCTGATGTGGGATCTCGAGACCTGTCCCTGGGTGAGGTTTGCAGCCCAGCAGCAGGGAATGGACAGCGTGGCACTGTTATGTATGCGGCTTATTGAGGTTGGGTACTCTGGATTTATTTTTTAAGTTGGAATATATTTTTAGGACTCACCTAAAATGGAGAGACCTGAGAATAACAGAAATGGTCAGGTGGAGCAGCACTGTGGGGATCTGGTGCTATGGGAATGGCTCCTGCCACCCTGGGTCATGGCACAACGTGCACCAAATCTGCACTTGTTTCCACAAAACGAAGTTATTGGTGAATATGTAAAATAAGCTTTCTAAAGCTGCGAATGCTTTTCCATCTGACTCCAGCTTCTCTAGGTAATTCACCCCTGAGGTGAATACTTGGGTCAGAGTTAAATACAGCTGCTTTGGGATTTTGTGGGTATGAAAACAGACTAATTTGGTGCATAAGTCATTTTTAGTGCACTAATTTCCTGTTTTACATGCAGAAATGGTCCATAAATGGCACAAAAGTCTTCAGGAAACTAAGCCTAAAGCATCTTGTTCAGATAGACTGAATGCTGGAGTCTTCCTTAAGAGCGTATTATATGAAAACTCTTGGTGCTTCATTTCTTACTAGAGACCAGCAAATCTTTATCAGTTTATAGCTCTGCATAGGTTATTAGTCGTCTCAGGCTTGCATAGCTCTGTTTTTCTTCATTAATATTAGGCTTTTATCCTTTCAATTTTTTTTTAAGAGCTCCAAGTCCACAGCTGAAGATCTGAAGTCTTTCCTCATTAAAAAGAACAACAACAAATACAATGTGCAAATGAGATACTTAGGGAAACAGAGCAGGAGCTGCTGCGTCGGGAGCCAGCGGCTCCGGGGTGGCTCTCCCGCGGTGTCCCCAGGCGCTGCTGCGGCATCTCCCCCTCGGCCCTGAGGGTGGGCACCCCTGGGCAGGCGCTTGGCTCTGCTGAAAGGTGAGGTGCCGTCCTGCAGCGCACCCACGCCCCAGCCGCTCTCCTCTGCCACCAGAAATACAGTTTGAACCCACAGCAACGGTTCTTTTGTCTGAATTGCTGTTGCATTTGCAATAATGATTGACAGCATTTGTCCTTGTGCAGTTTTGTCCCTGACACAAGAGCAAAGCTTGTGTTAATGACTTAACTGGAGCTTGCTGGGTGCCTTCTGCCTGGACAGGAGTGAACGTGCCAGACTTAAGCTCCTCTCTTGTCTCCTCCAGGCCCTGGATGGAAACGCAGCAGTCTAGGTTCAAATCTACCGAGTCACCTTGTCTGGAGGGCTTGGTCTAAACTTCCACACCTGCAGCTCGGGGTTCCCATTAACTGTGGGAACTTGCTGCCTTGAACCAAGACCTGGGAGGGAGGGAGGGACTATCCTGGGGGAAAGGCGCTGAAGTTTGGAAAACTTGTGAAAATTCTGGAGAGCAGCCAAATCTGTAAGAAAAACTTTAGGATAAAGTTCACTTCTAGTTGCTGGTGAGTTATCAGCAGAGGCGAGCCCTTGGCAGAGGCCTGGGTTAGGATTTCGCACGGTGAGAGACGCAGCCCCCGTGGAGGAGCGGCGCTGGCTCACCCGTCGGGTTGCAACCCCTTCCTCTCGCCTCCCGTTTCCTGGCCGTGCATCGCTCTGCGCTTTCCTTAGCCCATCGCTTAAGCTTTCAGCCACGTTTTACAACCGTCTGCGGTATTGATCATGACATGAAGCAGTTGTTGCGTAGATGGGGTCCCGAGGGTAGCACCAGCAAGATGGTGGTGCTGGCTCATGTGCCAGGCGGGCAGAGCAGCAGCGAGTCTGCAGCAGGCTTGGCGTGCCCAATTTATGGCCATTTACATGTGAAATTGCTCTGATCTAATTTGCATATGCAGTCATAGTAATCGTGGGCCAATTAAACTTGTAGTTCACAAAATCTGGGCCTGAAACCTTTACAATTCTTACAAACATACTAATCTGAGTGTATATGTCACTTCATCAAATTCATGAAACCATAAATTGTTCCTGTCTGGCATCACCAGCTGCACGCGGGAGTCGCTGGGGCTGGGCTGAAGGAGCCATCGGCCCCATGCAGTGACTGGGGAAGATATTTTTAATGAGCTCTTCCCTATTCAAGGATTGAATCAGAGCTGTTAGGATGTCAGTGTAAGATTCATTGCAATATCTATGGGAGATTTATCTTTACTCTTCCATTTTTTTAAAAATGTTGTTGTCCTGGAGGAGTTGTTACAATGTCAATAAATGTGTCGTCTACATTTGTTAGTGCAAATGCCGTTATAAAATGCCAGAGATTTGTCTCAAGTTTTTTATTTCTACCTTACCATTGAGGAACAGAAGTGGTTGCAAAACGGGCAGCGTGACGGGCCCCTGGGTGGGTGGGGAGCGAGCCTCTGGCCACCCCGGCCCCGGAGACCCTGTTTCCCTGCCGAGACTTGGGCAATGGGGTGGTTTGGGTCTCCGAGCCCAGCATGGGGATAGCGAGGGAGTGTGGAGGTGGTTTTCCCAGGCAAGTGGAGCCGGGTGCCGCATTGGTACCCTCCCTGGCATGGCACCCTCCCACCGGCTGCTCCCAGGAGCTGCCTCCTCCCCAGCTGGAAGCAGAGAGCGCGTTTGACCCCTGTGAGAGCAGATTTTAAAAATTTAGTCTGTGTCTACCCAGCTTTAATTGTCCTCTCCTCGACCCAGCGAGGCCCATGCTCAGTACCTTCTCAGGACACTTACCGCGTCTCCACCTACCCCTTTGTGCAGTTCAACTTCTCGGGCGTATCCTGCTAATTTAGCAGCGCATCTCTGAATAGTTGGTGTTGGAGCAAGGCTTTATCATAGCCAGATGCTGTTGACGACTTGAGGTTTGGCTTTTGTTCAGTGAGAAGAGCTCTAGCTATTGAAGCACTGAGTCTGGGGCTGGCTATCGTGGAGCCAGATGGTTTCGTTCCAAATGTTTAAAATCTATAAATCTTTAATCTATAAATTCTGTTGTCACTATGAAAATGATAGGTTAAATTTTGCAATCCTCACAGATAGTTACCCTCTGAGTAGATATCATCAAAGATTAAAAAGTCATTATTTCTTGGCTTTTTATATATTTTTCCTTCTTTGTCATTTTTGTGTAAGTTCCTACAGGGAAAAAAATTATTCTAAGCTCCGAGTTGAAGAACATCAGAAATCAGCTTCTCTGAACTGGATTTGAAAGAATTTTTTCCAATGTATTGCTCCTCTTTGGTCTAGCTGCAATGTTGAAGGCCTTGGTGTATTGGTGAGATTTTTGTTATTGATATTCCAGCCAACTGCCGATTTTATTCTCTCAATGATATTTTACACATTTTGCAGAAAAGTGGTTACTCACTTCATTTTTACCCTTGTATTTCTGGTTTCTTTTCTTCCCCCTTAAACCTTAGTGGGGGCTCTGGCGTGGTCGCTCGTTGCCTGTGGCTGGCTGACTGAGGTTTAAGGGCACTGTGCTACGCCTCTCTGTCACCTACACCATTTTTGCAGAAGAACGCTGCTGAAGAACCTCGCGGGAGTCACGCTTCGGCTCAGACTTGCTATGCTGAGAGGCAAGAGGCATGGCTGCTCACGGGGGATGGCACGATGGTCTGCCTGCCCTGCGGAGGGGCTGAGCGGCAAACTGCCGACATCGGGACGTGCGATGTGGATGAGGAGCTTGTGGTTTTCCCTGCCAACATCGCGCTGCTTGGTTTTACCTGGTCCATGCCAGCAAGCTTGTGGTGCCTTGTACCGGTGGGAGGGTCCCTTCTGTAGGGACGGTCCTGCTGTGTAGCAGGTCGTACCGCAGGCTGAGGGTGGCACCTCTGGCTGAAGAACACAACTGAGAGCCAGGAAACCTGATGCTTTTAAAGCAATCTCAATGTCTTGCAGCAAATTTTATACCTGATCAGCTATGGATTTGGGAGATGAGAAACATACCTGAGGGTAGATTTAGATCAGATATATGGAAGAAATCCTTCACTACGAGGGAGTGTTTTGAACACACGCACACCCACGTGCTGTACGGCCCAGGGACGTGCCTGGTTTTCCCAAGCGTGCTGCCGGGGCGGGGGCAGGCCCTGCTCCCGAGCCCACGCTGCCTGCCCGGGTTGCACCACGTTCGGGGAGGAACACTTGCCTGCTTTACCTGACCCCTCAAGGCAACTGCTTGCAATGAGCTCTTGACGCTAGCATTTTGCTCCAGCATAACTTTAAAATTGTTAGGGACAAAGCTTTCACTGTATTTGCCTGAGTTGATGCAAATTTATTAAAATTAATGCAAATTGCAATCTATTGATTTTTTTAAAATGATATTGGCAGGCGTGAGTGAGGCAGAAAGACACCGCACTGATTTTTCACTATCTTGCATCTTTTCAAGCACTTTACTCTTGTGCACAGTGAACAGAAGTGTCTGAAACTCTGTTTTATGCTCACTTCATAGAGGCCAGAAAGCTGAACACTCAGCGGAGATAAATTGAGCCCGAATTCATTAACCATTTTGAAAATAAAGAGGATTACTGTCACCAGATCCATGTATCGGTGAACAGAAAACACATGTGGAGAGGAGCAGTTTGTGCTCAACGTGTGAGAACCAGAACAGCAGTAACTTGTGTACGCTGGCAGGAGCCAGCCTGGGAAAAGCCCCAGGAGGGGGGAGCAGGCATCAGGCAGGTGGGGAGGCGTCAGCAGAGGCGCATGGAAAGCCAGCCGCTGCGGCAGCAGTCACGGTGGGTGGACGGAGGGAGACCTGTGTTTGGGGAACACCAGCAGCTTGTTGCGAGGCCGGGAGCGGCGGCGAGGCAAGCTGCTGTCGAGGAGGCAGTGGGTAAGGGCAGCCTGCCCGCCTCCTGGCCAGGGCACAAACCTGCGGCCGAGTTGCCCAAAAACTGGGGATGGGCATCTGAACCAGGCTAAAAGCAGCAGGCAAGCCCTGGGATGCAGGGGCTGTGCACCCCAAAGCTCTGCTCCTCCTCGGCTTGCGCAGGGGGAGGAGATGTGGCCCTGGCCCCCAGCTGCAGCTTGTAGCAAGTGACTTGGTAGTTTATTTTTGAATCCCGCTTTAGTTTATAATAACTGGGCTGAACCTTGGATTCCGCATCTCCTCTCCGTGTTGTTTTTTGAAGTCTTTGTTATAGAGCAATAGTGTCTATCAATCCCACATGGTTTTTATTTACATGAGTTTGTTAAAGGATACACAAAAAAGGTGGCTGTTGATATTGTATCCAGGAGCGGCAGGTTGGGCGCTGGCGGGGAGCGACTGCTGCCATGACTTAGCTGCGTGCTGAAGGGCATCAGCCCTGTGCTTCGGTGGGTCAGCACACCGGGACATGCTTAAAGCTTTTTATAATTCAACTGTAGTTTCTTTCTGTTTGTTTGAAAAGTGGTCCTGTGTTTTCTTTATAAGGTGGAAGGAGTTTCCTTTGCAGTTCGTTTAAAGCTGCGGGCTGGAAGGCTTGGGGAGGTACAGAGCAACCCAGCCTCTTGTGAGGGTCCTCTTGAGAGCCGCCGTGAGAAGCCAGGCACGTCCGGGAGGTCACTGGCGGGGGGCTGTACAGCAGAACCCGCACGCCGGAGCAGCGTCAGGGCTAACGCTGCGCCCAGAAGCTGAGCGTGGGAGGGAAGTGGCTCCTTCTGTGACTTTCCCGTTGTTACGTGGCACCTCGCACCCTGCCACCCGTTCAAGTCCAGCTTCTGCCAGGCGTGGCTGGGGACCGGTGGCCAGACGATAATGGCTTGGCGACCTATGCAAGTGTTGCAATTTTAATACATTCCTCGATGGATAAATATCTACATTACAACTTGAATTTGGTTTTTTCTTTTTTTTTGGAAGTCCTCATATCAAGGCTTCAGGGGGAATGGGCGCAGAAGTCAAACCTCTTTCATCTGGGAAATCGCCTTTCAACATTGGGGCACTATGGGAAAGGGAGGCTTGCCCTGTTTCCAGGCTGCACGGGCTCCTGCCCAGGAGTTTTCATCATTATTAGCTTCTGTGGCAAGCTGAACTCAAACATTGGAAGGCAAAAAAGCATGGGAGGCATGTTTGATGTCCTCAGTGTTACAGATGGACATGGTGAAAGTAATGTCATGAAGAAGAATTGATGACCTCTATCAGAAATGTTAATGGAACATGGATAAAAGGGAATTACATGGTCATGTTTGTATGGCTTTTCGTAGGTAAATATTTCATATTAATTGGCTACAGTACAAATCTTAGGATAGAAAATGCCTCCTCATGTCTGGTTCTATATAGAAACCAACGAGGTAGAGCAAATTTGTTGCTAACCTGCAGCTTATATAGTATTTCATTTATTGGAGAGGCTAGTTAAATCCTAAACCTGCTGTTATATACCCATTTATGGAGCAAACACTCGATGCACTTCCACTGGTTTAATACACTATTTGCTTAATGGGCCATTGACATAATCATTTGATATAGATCCCAGTCATACCACGTTACGTAGCCATGATATATTAATATAGCCACATATTAATGGCGGAGGGCAAGCATGTTATATTATTATCCATGACCAATTAGTTTCTGTCTATCTTAGGGACACAGTTATCTAGGTGTTAGTCTTTACGGGCCTGAGTTTTAGAAGTCTGAGTACTCCTAGCTTCCATTGAAGTGAATTGTGTTTCTTGATGGATCCATTATTCAGGGTTACTCGTAGCCCTCTGTCTAATATAATCTGGGAGCATGTCACTGTAATTGTATATTTCCACTGGCAGTTGGAGAGTTTTATGTTTAATTACTGTTAACTGTTTTCTTCCATTTTTATCCAATGGATAATCAAATAAGGCTTTTCTTTCCCTTTTTAGCTTTCTACTTGATCAATCAGAAGATGGCCTATAAAGCCAGAAGGGACTGCTTATGTCAGGAAAGCATGACGCTTTGCAGAGTTTCATTAATATAGATACATTTATTTGCTCACAAACAGGGTTATCGTGTTACAGTTATGATATTTAGTGTAGAACTGTACAGCAGCAAATATGATCTCTTCTGTCTTTCACCCCCCTCATGCTCAGATTATTAATAACAATATGAAAATACGAGGGACCAGCATGCAGATTCTGCTCTTTGTGGGATGCCTGCAGAATTAAGTGATCATTATAAATAGGAGGCGAAATTGGCATTTTATCTGTCTCATACGCTGTAATTAAGTAGCTGATTTCTTCCTCATGTGGCAGCAATAGTGGCTATAGAGAGAAGGAGAAAGGGTAATAGTCTTCTCGATCAGTTCTGGGAGGCTGCCTTATGCAGAAAAATAAAGAGATAAAGTATGGAAAGTGTAGGTGACAAGGGAACAGAAGAGTCAATTATAAGGACTAAAATAAGAGGTTTGAGTTGCAGCGAGATTGAAAAGGATGGATGTTGAAAAGTTTGGGTGGAAGAAAAAAGGGTGGGATGTTCTGGATACTCAGAGCACTGGAGACTGTATGAGCCACAGGGAGGACGGTGCCGGAGGGGAGGAGGAAGGAACTCGGGTGCATGAGGAGCTCAGCCGGCTGTTTTCCAGTAGGTATTTTTAATATTCTGGACTGGTTTTAACATTAAAATTCAAATGCAAAAATAAAGGAACAGACTTCTTGAAGAAAAGCAGGCAACTTTTCTTGGTAGTTGCTGAGCAGTTACCAGAGAAACCACCATCCTGCCCGTCTCACCTGCTCTGACGGCGATGCTTACAGGGAGCACACAGGCTGCTCTGCGTAGCAGTCCCACGCTTAGCCCGAGTGATGAGAGTCACCTCCTGTGACTGTTTTCTGCAGCGTCCTATGTTCCCTGCTAAAGTCCTGGCTGCTTTCCCTAGGGTATAACGGGGACTCATAAGAGCATCCTTAAAAGAGGCTCTGCTAAGCATCTTAAATTGTGTACTTGGATAATGTCATGTGTAGATGTACATGTTTCACGCTTGCTAATTCAGAGAGTGCTATTCATGCTGTGCACTGGATAATGTAAAATCCTGTAGAAAGTGTAATATGGGAGAATATAATTAAAACTATATGATGTGGCTGCACCAAGTAACCAAACTGAGGTCTCAAAGGAAACCTCAACTTTGCCAGTTTTTAAGTTTTCATGCTTGATTTTTGTAGCACTATCATTTATTCAATGTTGGTGTTTGTAAATAACTTTCTAAGCTTTTTAGGAGGAGGAAATCCCCCCTCTCTTCCTTCCCAAGTTGTTCTGCATAGATAATGTTGGAGGAAAATGTATCGAGCAGGATCTGACAGCCTGAGAGAGGCGAGGCTGCTGCAGCTCCATGCTCCCAGGTCCAACCAGCAGCGAGGCTGAAGATGTATTCCCAGTAGGCACTTGCATACACCACATGAATATATATATACACACACATACATACCCAGCTGGCAACAGAGATCAGACATGTATAGGCTGCTCGCACAAACGCAGGCACCACCAACGGCTTCGCCCTGCTCCCCTCTCTGGCTAAGCAGGATGGAGGTCCGCCAGCGAGAATGAGTGTGTGTGTATATATCTATGTATCTATATATATCTCTCTCTCTTTCCAAGGTGCGACCCTACAGCAGCTGTGCTCAGACACCCAGTCTGCCCAGTAGCTCCCTTCCTCAGGAGCCCCTGGTTTGGGTTCCCACCTGCCACCCTGCCCCTGTGCTCCTCCGGGCTTGTGAGGGGCTGATGGCCCCAGGAGCTGCGAAGAGGGAGGCTCGGCGCCCTTGCTGCCTATCAGCGGGGACGCTGAGGACCGTCAGCGGCTCGGAGCTCAGCTCTCGGGGGCTGCCAGTAGCGCCTGCCCTCTGAAGTTCTGCTTGTACTCCCTGGGGTGGGCGGCATCGCCTCTGTTCTCCCCGAACCTTCGGTGGGTCCCAGCTGGCCGCTTCACTCGCAGAGTCCTCCCGGACCTGCTGTGGGGTGGCGCAAAGATGGTCTGAGGCCTTCTCCAAGAAGTCCCTGCAGAGGCTGGGGGAGGAATAAGGATGTGCATGGATTATCCTGCTCGAACTCAGACAACTGGCAGCCATATGTGTAAGCAAACAAAGTTTTACTACTTCTCTCTAAAAGAGATAGTTTTAAAAGCTTTATTTTCTTGCCAGTTGGCTAAGAAGCGAGCAAGGAACAATAGATTCAAGCTGAAATAATTTGCATTTATGATGAAGACAAGGAATATCTACCTTGCATTTTCCTAAAAAAGAAAAATTAAACCCCATTTTTAATTAACTGATAAACTATTAATCAAATTTTTGCAATGTTAGGTGACACATTATTCATTTAGATAGAATGACTGTGAACTTAAACTAATCAAATCTGATTTGCCCACATATGCTTGATTGAAATACATTTTAACTAGCATATACAAAGAGAAAATCTTGGATTTCTTACCTAATCTTCAGAGTATACTGCTGAGTTAATAAGGGCAGTTTTTTTTTAAATGAGACCACCATTTCTTAATCTGCATATCAAAATCAAGAGCAACTTAATTGCAAAACACATATTCCTGAAATCTAATCATTATACTGCTTTAGGGTATTTTATTGAAGCATGTTAAATTATGGACAGAATATTAATGATGAAGCTAATCAAACCCAATTAGTCACTTCTAACAATAGTCACATAAATATACAAGTCAGGTACTAAAGTACTGTAGGTATGGTTTTAAGTTTTTTTAATATAAAATTTATGTGGTATATATGAATTATATACTCGTTATTTTTAATCTAGAAATCTAGGACAAGTCATTTCAAAGAAAATGTGATATGCCAGAAGACAATGGGACTTGTCCCTTAGCATTAGAACTGACACTCCTGATTTTTGAATATATAAACGCGGCTCCGATGTGAGGTTGATGGGCACATGGTTAATAGGACAGAAGGGTGGATCTGCCTGGGCTCCCAAACGTGGGAAGACGGACGTGCACGCGCGGTTTTCTCTCCCGCTTGCGTTGTGATTACCGTGACTGCACAAACTAGTCATCTGCGTGAGCAGCCTAGTCTCATACTGCAACGTACAAGATTTGCATACGCTGCTATAATTGTAGTATATAATAATTACAGATGTATTGTGTCTGCATTAAAAATCAGCATCTTCCTTTAAGCTCAGATACAGCATCTTATAGAGATTTAAGTGTAATGCATATCCTTATGCTGATTCCATTTGAGTGTACTTTGATATTGATATTTTGGGTGGCTTTCAGTTTGTTTCAGCTTCCTACTTGATAATTATGGGAGGGCAGCTGTCATCTTACTTTAGGTCTATCTATTCTATCAGAAAAACCCACACAATGCAGGGGTCACAGATGACCTTCTATTGATGTGTCTTTTGAAAGATGATGTGTTCTGAAAATCCTTTTAAATTGCAACTCTTACAGTTTCCATAATTATTCAGGTCACATAAAAGAATGACTTAGCGTATTTATAACCCCTTTTTGCACTTTCAGATTTAAGGACGTGTATTTTCTAATTTGTAATCATCTAATTTTAAAAAGGGATATCCATAAATAATAGGTATGGTTTTAGTGCCAGACAGGGAAGCCCTGACAGGATTTGCGATGCCGGTGGTGGTGCTGCGTCAGGGAACGCAGCAGCGTTTTCCTCCTCCAAGCCGCGATTCCCGGGGGTCGGTCAGGTCACTGCTGCCTGGCCCCCGCAGGGCTGTCGCAGGCCAGGTGCGAGGGCTAGCGAGGGCGCTGGGGAAAAAAGACTGGGAAGCCTCCCCCTGCTAGATTTCAGGGAAACGGGTCTCGGGTGATGAGCAGGGAGAGCTGCTGTCACAGGCGGCAAAGTGGGAAGGGAGCGGGGAGAATGGCTTTTGTATGGAGCTCTCGGGTACGGTGCGAGGGGCTGGAGCCCCAGGCGGGCACCAGCGAGGGCAGGGGGTGGCCGGGATAACCATCACCGGGCTCGGCAGGTCGCTGTGCGAGGGGCCGCCCGGGAGCGGGTCCGCCCCGGCAGCGGCTGGCTGCCCGGAGGGGTGGCCCGGGCTCGGCTCAGGGGGTGCTGCATGTGCTGCCACGGGTGCAACTCACTTCTCCACACTGATTCCTTCTCTAATAACAAGATCACATGCGGGTGCTTGTGCTAGTCACCAACCAAACCACGCTGGCTCTTGTGTTCAGAAAATAGCTGCATATCAGAGATGCGGGCAGTCCCTCCAGAAGATGCTGGGTGGGGAAGGAGCCCCTGTCCACTGATGACCGTGTTGGCAACAATCACGGCAAGCCCTTGCAAACAGTCTGTAATGACATTGGGATCTGCAAAGGGTTTTCTCAAATCAGTGTAAGATTAGTTGAAATCCACTTCTATGAAAAGAAAATACTTCAGTGAAACAAAAGCTGCTGCTAGAAGTAGTACTAGAGCTTTAGATTGAGACAAGATTTAAATATCTACCTACTGTGCAATTCCAAATTGGTTTGTCATAAATAGTGCTCGTGTCGACAAAAACAGGCTGAGAGACCAAGGGCTATCTGAACTGTTACATGCTTACGTACTTTTTAATGTGAGTATATTGCTTTTTCCAAAAGGAAGCAAAAGCTTCTGGCAAGTTTGAAAAGGGAGATGATGACTGATACTGCATTGTAAGTAGTCAAATTAAGACTTCCTCTACTCCTTCATAAACTCTTCTGGAAACCTGCCTATGCTCTAAAGGCCACAGGCTATTTTATTCCATATTTCATTATAAAAAGAAGATTGAGAAGTGACTCAATTATAATGTATAAGCACCTTCATGGGAAGAAAACACAGGGTACTAGAGAGCTCTCTCACCTAGCAGGGAAACGTGTCAGAAGAACCAATGTCTCAAAACTGAAGTTCAAATCAGAAATAAAGCAGTGGTTTCAAAGTACTCACTGGAACTCTCTGCTGGGATTCGCAATGGGTTTTACCTGTCTTGGTGTCTTCAGACCATCGCAAGATGTCTCTGAATGATATTCTTTAGTTATGTAGAAGCTATTAATCAAAGTATATGGATATCAAGCTTAATGCAAGGATATTTTGGTGGTCTAGTAGCTTTTGCTGTGTAAGTTGGGACAGATGATCTAACAGTCCTTTCTTGCCATAACATCTCCAGATTCATATATTGTACTTCCTTGTCCACGGCAGTTGAACTTCAACAAACATTTGGTGCTGTCTTGTGAATGCAAGAGGAAACTACTGGTTCCTTGATTTTTCTAGGGTTTCGGATGCATAACAAAGCATTGTCCCCACCAAAAGAACATTTGCAACTAAAGAATTTAGTATTTATTTCCTCTCATTCCCAATCTGGTTGCTCCTATTATTGCTACATTAAGAGTGCATTTTCTCAAAAGCCTGAATTTGTGCAGTGTTACAAGTGCACTCTGCAGCTGCGTGCGCTCAGCGGTGACTGCCTTCAGCCTTGCCTTTGCAAAGGGGACAGTGACTGCCTGTGCAACCCCTTGGACAAGGGCACGTCTGTCTTGCGCAGACAGCCGAACGTCTGCAGGTACCGAAGATCTGCCTGGGTGGGAGGGAGCGAATCGGATCAGTGTACAGCAATTTGGGGGAAGATCCACTTCAACCATAGCTTACTATAGTGTTTTATAAGAATAAAATGGGACACTGCTAACTAGTTAAAGCTTATGAGCTGGGTGGTTATTACATCATGCCTATACTGGAAATAAAAAGATCCTCTGCTGTAGCTAAACGACTTCAGCATGGCTGGAGTGCAGCTCTACGCCTGCTGTGTGACTTTGGACCCAGCAAGCTGCATATAGTGGTATTTGAATTCATCAGTGTTTCAAAAGAACATTAAAATTTAACAAGTACATTTAACTAAAAAATCTATATCTAAATAGCATGGAAGTAGTGATAAAAAGGAGGTAATTCAGGCTAAGATATTGCATTAACTTCCCTGTGAATGGACCTTTCAGACAGCACGGAGCCGGGTTGAAGTCACTGAACTAATGCCAGTTTCTTTACTCGGAGCCCATGGAGCCTGTGCCTCGGTTTAGAGGGGCATCATAGCCTCCTCTTTGACCTTAACATGATATATTTTTGACAGATAAGGTTAAAAATCCCAAAAACCTGCAAACCCAAACCCCCACTTTTTAGGGTACTGAATTCTTTACTAATACTAGAAAGGTATTTTTCTACTAGAATAATCTTTCTGGAAAGCTTTTTTCCTCCCTAGCAGATCCACTGAACCTGGGCAAGAGCATGACCAACCCATGTACTACTCCAACTTTTCCAGTGACTTTATTAAGGTTAGTTTCTATCTCTGTAATAAGTGAATTTTGTGTATCTTAGGCGGAGTACAAGTTCTGAAATATTAGAAAAATATTAACTCCATGTAACTTTGCATGATTCCTTAAAAGTGTCTCCTGCAACAAGAATGACAGTCTGGCCATTGCTATTGTCTTCCCACCTCAGGCTCAAACACCTCCAAAGGGCTAAAGGAACGAAGCCCAGGTCCCTTGAATTCTTTTAATCAAGGATGAAATTAAAGTGCTTACACAATATTGTAGAGTACTCGGCAAATACTGAGTCACCACAGTGAGTTGTCAGTTCTCCTATAAAAATTACTGAAAATCGTTATCATGTGATTTATTTCCCTGGCAGTTTATCTAAAAATAAAAATCAGACCCAGATTTCCTCAAAGCCTCCACTTCTCAGCTGTTTCAAAACTGAAAGTTAATAGCGAAAGCTGCTGCCTGACAGTTTTCATCCCTTCCCCTACGCGAGCCAGGGGGATGCAGCATTCGCGGTTCCTGGGGTGTGCGGGAGCGGGCGAGAGCTCTGAGCACGGCCATCTGCATGGACCGTTCCTACCCTAGCAGTCCTATATTGCTGGGTTTCCACATGCCTTTTGTCTCAGAAAAGCACTGCAGAATTGCAGGTGAGGTATCGTGGAGCAACTCCTCTTCTGTAGGAGTCTCCTACTCGGCTTCTGGATGATAGCAAGGTTAATTAGGAGAAAGGCTGGAGAAGGGTTTGTTGCTGCTTGGCATGCTGCTGTTTAGAGCCGTGTGATGAATGACACATCCTCCTTCTGAAGCAGGGAATTAGCAGATGTTTGCGCCCGAGTTCCTGCCCGAGGGCAGACCTGTGGGCTACAAAGATTTGCGTGCACTCTCTTTTGGGGAGACATGGGTTAAAGCAGAGACTGAAAATAAAAGCCTGACTCTATTGAAATGAGTGGCAAAACTCCCATTCACTCTGGATTGTCAAAATGATCTGTAGAGCCCCCTAAGATTTGTGTTCTGTTAATAATTATTACTTCTACATAAAAGTAAACTTCTATATTTAAAACTTATAACTTGGCAACCACAAAATGCATATGTCTATAATGAATAACCGTGTGAGTCTATTGCTCCAATTCTCCTCCATTCTCATCCCTTCCTATGTTTTACCTGCTATTCATCTGCCTAAATTTTAGACTGTAAGGTCTTCTGGGCAGAGACCATTTTTTCTGCTGGCAGAGCACAGCACCTCTGTGGCTTTGTGTTAAATAAGGCAAGTATTTTAAATCTGGGGAAACAAATATTCATGCGTTTGACAATTTCAGAACATGAATGCAAGTGATCAGGCATGCGTGTCTAGAGATGTGCTTTCTACAGACACATATTGTTTCCTTTTAAAGACATCTGCATCTACTGAATTCAGTCCAGAATTTGGCCCAGAAGTTTACCGTTATTATGCCTCAATCCAGCAAAGCGTGACTGTAGGGAGACTTAAAATTAAGTATACATGTAAGTGCTTTGTTGGATGGAGGCCTTTAAGATTTTGTGCATTTGTGCTCTTGTAATTTTAAAATGAAACATATTATTGAAAGTCTTCAGTTCCTTATTCTGTCATTTCCTCACTTATTTTGATTTATTATATATAAATACGTCTCCTAAATTCTAGATGCTTTTGAAAAAAAAAAATTCAAAATACATTGTAGTCAAATAGTAAAAATAGCCTCTGCTCTTCACTGAACTAAATAATATCCCCTCTGTTCATCAGCATCACTTTTATATGTAAACAGCAGCTCCCCTATCATGGCCCTCTCATGTCAAAAACTTCTTTTAGAAGAGAGCCTGGCTATTTTTAGCCAAGAGCAAACGTGTCTCCTCCAAAGTTGGGGGTTCTTCATGCAGGAAGTCCTACGTACTTTGCTTTCTGAGGATGGTAAATGTTGCTGCATCTGCTCTTCATTGAGCTACCACCGCTGATCAAAACTCTTGCTGAGGGGGTGTTCAGAAGCGCCGTCCTTCCAGTCCTGCCACCTTGGGCAATGATGTTTTGGCTGCTGGTTGGGCTTTCCTTTGCGCTAGCTATAATTTTCCATCCAAATTTTAAACCATGGAGATGCCACCTCAAGGATGTCTGCTAGCTATTGCTGTAGCAGAGTGGACCAGGTTTGCATGGTACTTGGAAACAGAAATGAGCCAAGATGGCCAGGCAATAACTTTCTTGCAATGTAACGCAATAAATGCATGTAAATAGACGTAGATTAAGGCTCAGCTTGTAAACTGATATGGTGCCCAGTTCAGGCTGATTAAAATAGTTTGAATGTCTCCAAAACTATTAGTCAACTAGATCAATTACATTTGGTATGCTGAAGGATGTGGAAATACCTGTTTATCTTTTGCATAGAAGGAGTCTAATCAATCCTAATTTGTTGTGTTGTATAAAATCAGATCTATTTGTATATGTGTCCTGAAAACACAGATGGCATCTTTGGAACCATTCTCCTCTTCGGGGCCCATGACTGCTAGCCTAAATGGCTAGGGTCATCTCACTGAGATTTGCTCAAACATTTGTAGCTTACATCATTCCACAAAAAATATGCACTTAAAGGCCTTTTTTTTTTCTTCTTCCTCTAAATAATGATGATAAAAATCTAGTGGAAATCTTCAGGGGTCAGAAAATACAAAGCTAACTGACTTTGTTACATTTTCTTTTCTAAAGATGCCGTGTGAATTCAACAGTGGTAAAAAGTGCTGGATTTACACCACTGAGCCTAGAGACCTCCATTTTAAGTGCCACCTGCAGTGGTGGTTTATGAGATGAGGTTTGCTCTCCTAGAAGTTATAATGAGACCACCCAGCCCCGATTACATATGCCATGGATTAGAATTCAGATGGTAATGATTTCTCACTATTACCAAGGCCAGATTTGATTTGGTGATGCAAAAAAGAGTTCAAATTGTGCTATGAGTCTCCTTAGCCCAGATCCTCCAGAGAAACTTTCTTAGACAAGTCATCTGAATTTTCCTCCCTTAAGGAGAGTCTGTGATCATGTAAGTACTTCCACTGAAGCCACGAGGACTGTCTCAGTAATTGGGATTACACATTTAAGAAAGGGCATGCAGGAGTGAATCGTAATGCTTTTGGTTTTGTAGCAGCGTAAGTAGAAGACTGGTTTCTGGCTTCCTTCAGTTTGTCATGGTCCTATCCCGGTTGTTTTCTCAGTAAAGATCAATGTAATGCTCAATAACATTTGGAATTTTACTAAGAGGAATTAAACAAAGCTGGTAGGGTATCAGGAAAGCAAAGATGACTGTATTTTAGAACAGAACAAATATCAAGAAACGAAACAAAAGGTGAAATTAAGGGGAAGCTGGATGATATGAAAGCAGGTTTAAGCTTGTCAGGGAAATGCCCCGTTTTCATATGACTACATTTGTTAAAGTGTATAAATAGGTATATGTAAATGTATGTAAATAGTTCCCTGAGGTGAATAAGAAATTACAATTAAAAGGATAGACAAAGTTATTAATTGAAAGTAATGATAAACCCAACCTTTGTAGTTACAAGCTTTACTTCAGCCCTAGAAACTTGAGTAAAAAGTTCGGGAAGCAATTTAAGGCTGCGATGCTGGCTTGCTGCAGTGTAAAGAGAATCTACTAATTCAGGAGAAATGCCACTTTATCACTTTGAAACAAGACAGTGTGAAATACCCAATTAGCAGGCACACCTCCTTTTGGGCCTTCAAATTGGAAACCAAAGGAACAGCTTTCTGAGAGTTTAACGGTGTCAAACTGGCTGTCTCTGCTACAGCAAAAAATAATGGTTATAACCTGCTCTTGATCAAGAATTAGCAGAAAAATGTACCTAGTAACAGTATTTAACAAGGGGCCTTCTGGTTGAGAATTCATGGGTCTGGTACAGGTGCCTGGACGTGACGCACAACCTGTATTAAACACACTGTCATGGGCCAAAGTCTGACAGCCTTATTTTAGCTTGGGAAAGTGAAATGCAGACCTTCATACAAATGTTATGTGCTACTAGCTTTGGTTTGTGTGTGCAGACTGCGTGTGCGTGTTTGCCAGTTCCTACGCTGAAGAGAGTTTGTGTCCAACCAGTAGAAAAGAAGTCATGCGTTTGCAGTGGGCAAGTCCTCTAAATCTGCTCCCCGGGTCTGGATAAGGGTTGCTTTAGCTCTGCCACCCTCATCATCACCTTAGCAAATGAGTGCAGGAGTAAATAGTTTGGGAGAAAGACATCCTTAATGTCACAAACTTTTCTTTAATGGAAATGTGATTTTGGTACTGTCTGTTTAACAAGGTAAGAGAACAAATTTCATCGTATTCCTCATAAAAACCTCAGAACTTGATTCTCCTTTCACTAATGCAGGTATAAATCACTACTGAAGTCAACAGAGTTATACCAGCTTTAATCCTGGTACATATGTGAGGAGATTGAGGTCCTTAAGGTATTCAGCTATCTAGGCTATCTTTACTAATATACTGCCGTGATCAGAAAGCTCTCCTCCTTTACAGAGAAAAGATGAGGGGGAGAAAGCAAAGTGACACTAATCTTTTCTGAGTCAGGCTTTCCTCTTGGGTGTGACTACATGCAGAAAAGCTGGGATTTCCAGGTGATACTAATCAAAGATGGCAGAAGCAACTACGAAGCATACAAATAAAGCATCCAAGTTTCATGTATTAAACCAACCAGGACAGCGCTCGCGGTCTAAAAGCTAGGATACAGTGAGATGTGTTGCTGCGAGGGGCCCGGAGCTTTACCGCGTGATAGTGGCATAAAAATAAATTATGTTAGTATTATTATTAGCAAGAACATAACATTAAAACATAATGTGCACTAATAGTTGGCTATCTTGCCTTCCAAAGATACCATGTATCTTACATAAATGCCTCTTGGATCAGGAAACAGAATTTCTATAGATGGTCCCACTAGAAAACTTACAGTCTGTCCCAGCTTTTAAATAGCTGCTCCCAGATATATGTGGTAATATGTGTATGTGTGTGCATATGTATGGGTAATTTCTGACTATTTGGTATATCTTGACTGAGTCCAATACGCAAATTCAGGCACCTCTTCATCACTAGCAATGTAGAAACACAACAAACTGTATTGATGGCCTTTAAGGTCTAGTAGCTTCAACCTTAATGTGACAGAAAATCAGGCCCCTTGTTCTCCCTGCAGAGGAGAAACAAATGAACGTCAACCTACTTAATACATGATCCTGCCAAAAAAACGAACCTGAGGGCACATCAGTTTGATGGTTCTCAGATATCAGAGTGTTAAGCATGGGATAGTTGGGTGGATGGATGGCAAGGGAGAGGATAAGTTGGTGACACTGATCAAATAAATACTTAGCTGTCACCTAGTGCCCCTAAAACTATATTTTAAGCATGAATTAAGGTGTTTAAGTATGTAACCGAAAAACGAGTAGCATGTTGGTGTCATCCCTGAAGCCTCTTATCTTTCTCTAATGAGAAAAGGTGGGAGAGAGGAACGTGCTAATGTCAGTATCATGTGTTTCGGACCAACAATCATTTAAAAATGTTACTCGTTCTACGCCTGCGCAATGAAAGGTGTCTAGTAGTTTGACTCCATTGTCGTCATCCAAACACAAAAAATACTGGCTGTTTCAGACTGATTAGACTGAAGGAGATGCAGGCTTTGACCATGGGTCTGCAAGCACTGCGTAGCTTCACTCGTCTAAGTAGTTCCACTGAGCCCAGAGGGACTGGGTTTCCCTCCAGATTTACTGATGGAGGGAGACACATGGCCATAATTTTTTTGCAAGAGAAAGCTCCAAAAGGACATATCTGCGATCTTAAGAATATTCATTAGAAAAGTCAATAGTGGTCTTGTTCAGAATAAAACTTCTGGATAGGAAAAAATTCAATTATTGCTGGTGGAGGGGAGTCAGTTATTCTCAGATATTTGCTGCTGCACTTATCTTCCTGGCAAGTCACAGCAACAAAGAAAGGCTTTTAATCTTTAAAAGGAACTTAAGAGAGTTGCTAAAAGTTCAAAATGAGCATGCCCGGTGAGTGTTACAGCCAGAATTATATAAAATTCGAAGATGGACCTGGTCTTATGGCATTTTGATTGAGTTAGCTTTAACATGAGGATACTGGGGTTTTTTTTGTTCCAACTGCAGCAATATCTTTCATAAACTGTCCATTAGAATTAGTGCTATGCCTTGATTCAAGTCTTGTAGTCAGCTATGTAGAAGGCAGGTTGTCTACAACCACAGTGATGTACTATGCTGTAAGAGTTGTGGTTAAAAAAAAAAAAAACCCGCCTGAAAACATTTAGTTCAGAGACGGAGCCAAGAAAAAACCCAACAATTCTAGCATGTCCATTTCATGCCAGAAGACGGAGTATGAAATTTCCCTAAAGCAGATCAGGGAGTCTGCTGTTGGCCTGGGGAGTTCATGCACTATTCACGTTGTCAGACTGCCTCCATGTGCTGACAACTGAGGTGGTCTTTGTAGGTCGCGTCTTGTTTTCCAGAGATGCATTCCTCTCACGTGAGGTCTGTCTCAGGATAACTTGGTAACGATGAGCTCCTTTTTGTCGCTTTTCCCCGGTACGCATTTTCCAGCCAATCCAAACGCAACTGTTGTTCTTTGCGTAGCTTTGCATGCACGTGCACACACGCGTGAGCTCCAAGGATGACCAGATTCTTAACCCTCTTGTCCTCATCGATGACTTTTTGTTGCAATCCATGTTTTTAGACCTAAGTTTCTGGTCTTGCAAAACAGAGGTGTCGTGGTGTTTCTCTCAGCAGAAAGACTGGCTGGGGCATTTTCCCCCATCTGTCTCCTCTTTTTGTCCTCTCCTTGTTTTCTCTTCCGTTGTGCCCGCCCTCTTTGTGGAGTGGTGCTGAACGACATTTAAAGAGTACGGGGGAAGGCACAGACCTCTTTGCCAAAGCAGAATGTCTTTTGACCCAGAGCCTTGGTATGAGGTTCTCTACTGCAAACTTTACTCGACCGCTCCAAAACTTTGCTTCTAATCCTCTGCTCTCACAGGTAGGGCTGACCCATTTATACCAAAACCAAAAATCTGACACCGATTTCTCATTCTCAAAAGCTCATCCAATCTAACTAGCTTGGGTTCTGGTAGGAGCTCTGCCAGGAGCCACATCTTCGGCTACAGAATAGGCGTATCTGCTGACTGTGAAGCCATCCACTTGCAAGACAACATGTAAGTTTTGCTTATTTGCCTTTCCCTCACTTAATTACAGAGTTCTCCAGAGTTTTCCCCAAGGTTTTATGAAAATCATCTGGTAGGGCATCTAAAAGATTTAATGTAGTAAACAAGTAAACAAAAATCTGCAACTTAGAAGGCCAAATTTCAATTTGATTTATTTTATATTCCATAGAGTTTCACTGGTGACAATGGTTTTGTACAGGTTATAAGTGCAAAAGAATGTGACCCAGAGGCAGGCTTCGTGCTCCCCTTTGGCAAATGCTGTCTCCCATCTGTTTGTCACTATTAGAACATTTCTTCATTGGCAGATGAAAAACAAAATGTACAAAAGGATCCAGTAAACTATTCCATACTATCGTTAGTACAACCAAATGCATACAGTCATTACTTTGATAATGATGTAGCCTCTTATTTTGGCCAACTGTCAGAAGTCTTCAACGCAATACATTTAGTGACTAAACGATGTACTAGTGGCACATGAAATGGCAAAGTCTTTGGAACAGGAAACAAGAGAAACGATTGCATGCCTTTACATTCTACTTAGAAAATAGTGTCTTGTGATATAAAATTCCTACTTTGTGGCTTCTCTTGTTAAGTGCTTTTTTGTTATGTCAGGCAAAAAATTAAAATCTTATTTAAGATATTTATGTTATGCATCTGGTTTGTCCTCCAATCGAGTTGAGATGAAATGGGATCAAACTAGAGCATTTAAAAATGACCTGTATTTGTAGTATCTCCTCTGCAAGCCCTGCTAACTGCAGAAAAGTTTTCTAGAAGAGGTTCTAAGCAGACTAAAAGGGAGTTAGTTACTATGAGCGTTTAGAAGGATAACAGGACTTCTATAACCCATTTAAACTTGAGATGTTTTTTTGCTGGTGAGCTGTTTTCTGATGACAATATATAAACGCCTCTTGCCCATTCAGAGGATCCAGAATCCCTTGGTGACAAATACATGCCAGAGATTTCAGCTAACTTTCAATTATTCTTGAAGATTATGGATGTAGTTATTTCATAAACCAAACTACCCAGCTGCAGTTGCAAATTTTTATTTGCAATATTGGAAGCTGTATTAAAGTCTGGCTAAAAGCTAACTTCCAGCTTGAGTAACCATGCTTTGAAAATTGTTTCTAAATTCCTCATCTGTAGAGCTTTAACAAGCTCTTTCAGGGGGATGGGAACCTGGATTTAGAAAAGTGCACAGCACATACTGTGTCACGTATATAACATAAACAGTTGTTTTGTGGTGTATACAGGGTTAGTTCTGCTCATGGAAAGGAAGTGTTGTTTCTTTTGCAGGAGAAGGAAACCCTTGATCTAAACACAGGGAAGATGCACCTTTGTACCGCCATCTTATGACATGCCTGCCAGTGCCTGGAGGGAAGACTGTAAGCCCCTCTACCCAGCTGGCAAATATATATGCAGGGTGTTCACAAACCCCTGTTCACTCAAGGGAAAGGTGCAGCACTAAACACAAGGTCTATCTATAACTGAACCCACCTATGTGGTGTTTAGGGTGTAGAAGTTAAAATACACCTGCTAGAGTTGCAGCAAACAATCAAGCACCATGTGAAGTTACTCAGGTCTTCAGTGGTGCTGCGATCCAGCATGTCATTAAAGTATGGCTCCATTCCATTACCAACATGTTACTTTGTACATGTCTAATGTCATTCACGAAATTAGCTAATTAATTAACTGCACGTGAATTACTCTGTGGCACTCCAAGAGTGGCTGTCTGCCACTCGCTTCCCATGCAGTAACTTTTCCATGTAGGCAAGCCTGAGTGCTGCACCAAGTGATTTCAGTGAATCTAAAAATACCTTGCAGTCCTTCAGGTCACAGCAACCTACTGCTTATTCCCTGTCAGACGTCCTGACAATGTAAACTCTACAGAGGCGGCAGTTGTTGCGACACCACCTCCCTGTTATAAAAGCCATACAGTGCTGTGTTTACGCAGGATTATTGTAGACCGATCAAAACACCTGACAAGATGGTTCAGTTTTCGAACCTAAGGCCTACGTGCCCTGGGCCTGCACTCCCAACAAGCGCAGGACCGAGGGCACCGGGGAGACGGAGCATTGCCAGGCCGGAGCAGCGCCGAGCCCGGGTCCCCGCGCAGGCGGCGGGCTGAGGCCCAGGCCGTGCCCCGGGGGGGCCGCCGATCGCCCTCGCGGGGCCCGGGAGGCAGCGGCCGTGCCCCCCGGCGCAGCGCTGCGGCGGGGGGAGCCGTCGGGGCCGTCGGCAGCGGCGCCGGGCCGGGCGGGGGGTGGGGAGCGCCCGCCTCTCGCGGCTCGCAGCCGGGTGCCTCCCGCGGGCGCGGCGGGCCGCCTGGCGGGCTGGCTGGCTGGCTGGCTGGCTACCCAGAGTGCAGCAGGCAGGCGGCGGCAGGCGGCGGCCGGCACCGAGCTGCCGGCGCTCCCCCGGCCCGCCGGCGCAGCGGGAGCCGGGCCCAGGTGGCGGCGCGGCCCAGAATGCGAGTGTGAGATGCTTCCCCCGGCAGCGGCGCCCCGGGCCCAGGCGGCGGCGGCCCCCGCGTGGATGCGGCTCTGGAGCCGGCGCTTCGCCCTCCACAAACATTTCTATAGGACTCATTCGCCCTGCTGAGGAGATCGGCCCGGCCCGGCCCGGCCCGGCCGCCTCTCCCCGTCGCCGCCCCCTCCGCGCCGCGGAGCGGCTCCCTCGCAGACTGCCGGCCCGGCCCGGCGGGCATGGAGGCCCCCGGCGGCGCCTCGCCGCTCAGCCCCGCGCTGGTGGGCCGCCTCCGCCAGGAGCACGAAAAGGTAAGGGCCGCGGCCGCGGGGCCGGGCCGCAGCGTGAGGAGGGGGGCGCGGGCGGGGGGCTCGGGGCGGCCGAGGCGGGCCGGGCCGGCGGGGGGGGCGGCTCCCCGGGGCGCGGGGGGGGGGGGGGCGGCGAGCCCCCCCGGGCTGGCGGCCCCCGGGCGGCACGCGCCGGGGCCTGCGTGCGGCGGGCGGGCACGTGACGGCGCTGACGTCACGGGTGGCGGTTGAGGCGGGTCGTGGCGGCCGTCGCTCCCCGGCGGGCCGGGCCGGGCCGGGCCGGGGAGACCCGGAGCACCCCCCGAGGCCGCGCCGGGCCGGCATTCCCCCGCCAGCCCGCTGCGAGAGCTGGTCCACGGGGAGAAGGGGCGCCGGGAGGCGTGCGGGCGGGCAGGGGCGGGGTGTTTGCGTGTCGGCAGCGGCGGTTGTTGCCGAAATGCCCTTTAAAACGACAGACGTCGGGCCGCTGAGCGGGAGTTAGCGGGAGTGACGGCCTGGGTGAGCGCACCCTGCCCTCGCGCTCCCTGCGCTCTGCCCTGACGCGCCTTGGAGACCGTTAGGGTTACGTAAGCGCAGAACGTGCGCACAGGGCTCTCCCTTGAACGCCTCTCTTTCACCCTCTTCCTGCTCCCCGGTGGCTTTTCCAGTCGCAGGGCCGATCCCACACCTTTTTAAAACGTGGTCCCGCAGGGGGGCCCCGTGCAAGGCCCAGCGGGCGTCTCAGAGCTGTGTCACCTCACGGGCCAACTTGGAGAGCGGGTGATCAAAAATTGTTTGTGGCTTGCTGTAAAAAACATGGGTTACGTTTGAAATGAGTTTGAAAGAGCCAAACCCCTCTGCAAAAATGATCCCTGAGAATTCGGAGGCTGGTTCCACATGCGGCCGTAGTACAAAACTCGAGGTACCTTTTCCTGGAGATTACACTCATGATCTAAGGTGAGTGGGCCCTGCTAATTTAACGAGTGCCATTTTGGGCTTGTAGGTCCCAGCCTTGCAGTGAGCTCTGTGTGGGTGCACTGTGGAACTCGTGGCCATGTTCAGTGTATTATTGGCACAAGTAGGTTTGCCCAGAGTCTGCACGCCTTTCAATTTTTCTGCTCATTTTTCTCATATGATTAAAATTTTTTAAAGCCGCTCCTGAGATATGCATTAAAGCTCCTCAGTTATAATGGAGGACAATATCTTCAGTGTGTATTGCTTTGTCACACACTGGTTTAGTTAAGAGTAAGAAAACTGAATAACATGCACGTGGTATGAAAAATGTGCCTTGTGTGGAATACTGCGTGCAGAGGTGTGTCTACTTTTGAATAGCACACTAGATGATTACTAAAAGATCTACGTAACCAACTGACCATTAATGTGGATGAACAGTAAGAGGATCTGGAATACTCTGCGTCGTCCATTCTGCACGGAGAGTAGCCCATTATACCGATAATTGGTGACAGTAACCCGTCTGCTATGTAAGCGGATGTCTGTCATAACCACGTAGAATTATTCCCAGTTCATGGTAAGACCCCTCTGTAAGCAAGTTTAAGACTCTTCTTAAACAGATCTGCTCCAGTAGAAAAGCGGCCCAGGAGACCATTAATTAAACCTCTGTTAGGCTGATGTACCAAAATTATATTTTATCATAGGGAAACTTTACATAATTTCTGCAAATTGGCTAAAAAAATTGTACACTTCAGCTTCAATATGAAATTATACTAAAGAACTACGTATCTTGGTTACAATGGAGTGTCATGATGAAGATACAGTAGACTTTCCCTCTATGCAATGAATATATATAATTGGATTACAACAGTATTTTCAGTTATGAAAATATTGTATTTTAAGATGGAGGAGGTCTTTTCATTTCAGCTGCCTCTTTTCAGAGTTTCATATTTTTCTCACAAAGTTACTGAAGTTGAAGGCTCATGTTTTGGTCTTAGCACAAAGATGAGGGAGAATTAGTTATCTAGTACTTCGATAAACTAGTAATCGTAGTATGAGCGTCATAACAAATAGTAAAGTTATTTAGCCTGAACTATACATATACTGGCATTTAAGCAGGCACATGTATTTCTTTTAATTACTGTGATGTTGTGCTGTCCCAGTGACGCTTGATTAAGTATAAACAAACTTATTTATTCCCATTAGTCTGAAGGCAACCTTTAGTGTAATAGTGAAATACAGTGTTATCTATCTGCAGAATTAAAGATAACATTTGAATCATGGTTGATTATTTTAACATCCAGGCCATTGTACAACCCTGGTTCAGCTACGAGTTTGAGCTTTTAAGTGCTAAAGAGCTGCTCTGGAGAACACGTGAACTGAGGCTTCCTTCCTGTTTAAAAATATTAAAAGAACAGGATGTTCGTGACTTTCTATCTTTAATCTGATTGAGGCTGCAACTTCCAGGTTTAGGACCCCTGCTGAAAAGTAATTTTAATTCTTATTTAGGACTGCTTGCCTGTTGGACAGATTTCATCTTGTAAATTTGTGGTGGTAGTAAGACCAAACTGTTAAAAGCAATTTTCAGTGCTCCCACTAAAGGCACTTTGTATAAAAACATGACTTAGAATGTGTATCTTGGGGATAAATTATAGAAGAATATCTAGTAATTTTCATGATAAAGACCATCATTGGAAGCACAGTGCCTACGTAAAGTTTTGAATATTTCTTTAAGAAGAATATAATGTATGTATCACGGATTACTTGCAAAAGCAATATATGTTAGCTGAAAATACTGCGTTAAATCTATTGCAAGTTAGTACAGGAATTATAAAATGAATATTTAAATAGGTGGGTTCTCATGCTATAGAGTCTGCGTTTAAACATAATATTTGATATACCTTTATTCCTACAATCAAATGGATTGTGATTACTAACTGATAGGAAGTTGACAAGTCGGATCTGTATGATTTGGTAAGACTTGTGTAGACAGTGAATTTACAATGGGCTGATATGTTCTATAGTTTCTGAGCAATGCAATGAAGATACGCGTAATGGGAGACATTACAGAACCAATTAGACCCAAGAGACGTTTGTAGAGTGCAAACACAGGCATGGAGAATTTAAAGGATTCTGGTGTTAGCTGGCAATATGATTTTTTTTTTTTTTGGTATTGCACTGACAAACACATTTTTTTATTTCCCTTTCAGGAAAATTAGGACAAGGAAGTGACTCTCCTGTCACTCATCGTGACAACAAAGCACAATTAGATTTAGTGCAGTTATTACTGTAACTCATTGGCCACTGTGTATTATGACATGTTCTTCATTTTTATGAATTTAAGTGGTGGAGCTGTATGATCTGTAATTTCCAAATTGTTTTCAAGATCCTGGGTACTTGCAGTTTTTTTAACAGTTAAACAACTTATAGGTGGGATGTGGGGAAACAAATCACAGAATTATAAAATTACACTCTTTTAAATTGTTTTCTCTTCTTCCTATATGAGTTACTTCTGGGGCTGGCTGCTTCTGTCTAAGTCTTTTACAAGTAATATCTGAGCTATGAAATCAGCAACTTGGCAGTTTTAAAGCTGTTCCTGCAGTCTGAAACAGAGCAGTGAGACTGAGTAGGGTCTTGTACACTTCACGCTGCTGCAAGAGTCACTGGAAATCTGGAACTGCTTGCCTGCGGACTCAGCAGATGAGATTCAGTGTGCTTTCCAGTGCAGTGTCTCCCAGGGTATTGCACTTTTTCCAGGCTGCATCCAAGTTAGCAGAATCTGTAGAAGGCCTAGGTACAAGACACCAGTGCAGTAGGACTTCATTTTGCACAATAACTGTTTGAGAAAAGTTAACATAGTGTCTGAAGCTTGGTTTGGCGGGCTCCTTTTTAAAAGGACCTGTCTGAAACTTTATTTGCCATATTCCTTTTTAAAAGGTACCTGGACAATTACCTCGTCAGAAACCTGTGATGACATCCACTCCACCCTGTCCAGTGCTTTTTTGTAACAGTGGGTTCCAATAATGTTTTCTCATGTGCTGCTTTCAAGTAAAAGGGCTAATTCAGTCATTATCTGGAAGCTTTCAATGTAATACTTACTGTTCCGCCAGTGTTAACTGATCATTACTTTTGCTTTTTGTAGTCAATATTTGTCTATGTTCTTATTAGTATGAATTAAATACCCACTAATTTATATAGTGTCAAGAATTGTGAGATAAGTTAACAGATCTTAAATAGGGTTTTTAATGGTAATTAAAGTCAAACCATTCACAAAAGAGTTCAAAGAGTGTTGCCTTTATTCTGGAGTAGGCAAGTCTGTATATGTCCTGCTTCATCGGTAACTAAAACATGTAGATGAGATTATATCCACAAAATTTAAATGTTACTGAATTGTGCTGCTCCTGTAGACATCTACAGAGTAGATGCAGTGACCAGAGTACTGTTTGGGAATTATCTTTAGTATCTTTAGCATCTTTGCAGGTCTTCGTTCCAGAAGTTATGCTCATAACCTGTCTTCTCAGATTGACTCGGGTAGCCCTTGCCTGATGTATTTCTTTCCTCCTTTGAGACTGTGATCTTGTATTTTGTTTTAATTTGAAGTTCCAGTCTTGCAGATGGATATGCTAGCTCGGAGCTGGCCATCTTGAGGCTCTCGGAGCAGCAGCTGCACTGAGACTTCATTTTTTTTGTAGTGGGGCATTAGGACACTGGGCTGCACTGTGCAGTTGCTGGTTTTGTGGTCCCTCTTGTCTGTTAGCATAGGCTGCAATGTCACTGCTAGTGTAAGCTGACTGGTGAGTTGACTGCTATAAAAAATCCCTCCACCGCTTTTGTACCAGCACTTGTGATCAGAGTGCTGTGAGGTGAGAGGAATCCAGTAACACGTGCCAAAATGGTTGTGTCAAATGCCAGCACGAATGTGGCAGGGGAAATGCAGAGCCAGCGATGGGGGACACTGCACTGGTTCTTTGAGCCGCGGCCATGCTTATACTGAGTTAGGGCAGTTGTGTGCAGCGGTTTCAGTCACTTGTTCAAAAATTTAATTAATGATCATGTGAGTTATCCAGGAAGGAGATGACTTTAATTTGGTGAGTAACTTTTTAATCTTAGGTTTTGTTGTGACTGCTTGCTTCTGCCTTTGAGCAATTTTAGGGTGGCACATTTGTGATACTGCTCAGTGACCCGGGTTGGGATCCAGCTTAAAAACAAACTTTGTTCTTGACTTTTTGCTTCTTTTTTCTTCTGGATTATTTTTCAGCCAGTGTGGTTCCCTAATCTGGTTGATTGTGCGGCAGGGCAAACATCTGCCAGCAGATTGTGTCAGGGTTGGAAGGATAAGACGGTGGAACTGAGTAGCTGGAGATGGGGAGGGATTGATGACTAGTTTACTCAGGACTGTGGCTGAATGTTGAACCACAGCCTGAAGGTACATCTGTGAGGCAGGTGCCATGGATCATGTCAGTTGTAAGCTAGTTAACTCAGGTATTGCTAGCAGCGTAGTTGTTGCACCATAGACAACATCAAAGCTTGCAAAACCTGCTTGAGATGTTTGGTAAGTTAGATTGTGGGAGTTCTATGGTTCAGTAAAAGCAAAGAAGACACAGAGCAAAAGAATATGAGAGGTTGCCATGTAGGCATTCCCTGTGAAAGCTCCAGATTTAGGGATTGTTTCCTCCAGTTGTCCGCTGCTGTCTTGGTACATGAGCTAGCTTGGATATGGTAGAGCCACATGAATATGTCTACTTGAAGTAAGCTAAAATATTAAGTTACAAGTTCCTTAGCTCTGTCTCTGACATGGGTACTGACTTGCTACCAGGGAGAGATGAGCCCTCACTCCAGTTTGTTCCTCGCTTGCACCAGTTCAATTGGTTCAGAGCGAATTAAACTCACTCACTTAGTGGAAAACGTCCTACTGCCGTTGGGATTTTTGCTGGGTTTGTGAGTTGAAATGACTCCCAGAGGGGACTGACAAACAGCAAAAGAGCATAAAGGTGTTGGGAACTCACGGCTGGAAGCGAGGAAGAAGGGTGCTGGCTCACGTGAGCCGACTCTGCCTGCCTGGCTGTCACACGGGAGTGGGCTGCCATGCTTACGTGTGTGTGTGCAGTTACTGCAAGGTAACTGCAAGTTACTTGCCTACGTGACCTATAACCGCAGCAGTGGTCACAACGTAGAATAGTCTTGAGAGGGCAGAATTTCCCAGCTGGCAAAGAAGAGATGAGGCATTTTCTGTCTGCTTTATAATTCTTCGATGCTTCAAGTAGAATTTTTAAGCTCCCAAAAATCTTTTTGGTCAGAATTTAGTTTTTATTTATTGTTAAATAATAGTTATGTACTACTTTTTCTGCAAAACTGAGAGACAGAGTTGTGTGTGCACAATTAATATAAAAATAGTAGATATTCGCTTGTTTTCTTGTAGAGAAAGGTAAAAATTGTGCTTATATTTTTAAATAAGATTTTTTCCTTTAGAAAGAAATGTTTGCCATGATTCAAATTTCTTTCAGACTCTCTTTTCCTTCAGTATTGTTCCCAAACACATTTCTTCAAAAGGCAAAAGTTTCCACCCAAAGGGGAATTTATGTTAATAATTTGTTGAAATGTAGTGGTTTTGAGTAATATGATTTAATAAATGAATATGAAAGCTCAGAAATGCTTTCTTCCTTTTCCATTAGATCATACAGTGTGCCAACAGACTGAAGAACTTGTAATAGTTTTATTTCATTTTTTGATTGAAAATGGGGCTTTAGGAAAAACAATTGTGCAAATGTTTATTCTCTCTTTCTCCATCAGTGATTGCTGCGTTTTAGGCAAGTACTGTGTAGTTTCCTAGAGGAAAAAATGAAAATTCATTTTAAATGTTTATTTTGCGTGTGGCTTGTTTCATCCTTGTTACCAAGAGGTGATTAAATATTTGACCACCCATTAGTGTTCTTCTGTAATGTAAAGTCATATTGTGAACTGGTTATTTCATCAGAAAACTTTTAGGGTTTGGGGGTGCGACAGAGAAATCTCATGCATGAGTTGCATGGCAGAGTGGGTCTTGATATTGCAAACATTTACAGATGGAGGCAGCTCATGTGCATGTATCAACTGCAGTAAATACTTGAGTGGTCAGGGTTAAGCAGTTAAAACTGTGCAGAGTTGGAATCATCTGAATTAGGTCAGTTGTGGAAATTATCTTGGATTTATCATCAGCCTTGCAAACATGGATCGGCATTTCAGAAAACCAGCATACACTTCCACTGTAGTTTGTGGAAGGTTCTGAACAACAGAACCAAGGTCGAGACTGAGATCTTTAATGTCCTCCCAAATGGCAGGGATAGTCTCCTGAAGGCAAATCGTTGGTTTTAGACTTTATTAGACCCTTACTTTAATTACCACCTCATTACTTGCTCTGCTTCCACAAAAAGTATTCCATACTGTCATTTTCCCTAAGTAACTGGAAATGTGATTGAAAGGGATGTTTAAAGTGAGACTAATTCAAGATTAAATAGTCACAAATTATATTATTGCTACATGTAAACAAATTACTTGCATATCTCATTTTATTCAGATTACTTTTCAAGTGGTAAATAATGCTTTATCACTTATATAGTGCTCTTACATCTTTAGAGTGCTTTTCTCACATTAATTAATCATCATTAAACACTCTGAGGTGGGTAGGTTAATACTATTATCCCCATTTTGCAGATGAAGAAATGTAGACTGAGAGGTTGTGATTTGCTCAAGGCCATATAGAAGAAATAGAATCAGAGCTGGGATTAGATCTGTGTCCCTAGCTTTTAATTTCAGAAGACCAGCCAGATTGTGAGCCACAGTTTTGAAGCAAAATACACAAGTATGCACGTAGAAACAGCACACATTTGCTTGGCCTCTTAGATGCCTAACTTGCAGTTTGTTTAAACAGAAACTTCGCTTTTGTGCCATGCTGCGTATTTCCACATTCATACCCCCAAGTGTGGAAATAGCCTCTCAGTCATTTAGGAACTCTTCCTAATCTGATGGAGCATTTTTATTTTCATCATTTTCATTGAAATTAACTTTCATCTTAAAAATACCAGTTTCTAGTTCTTTAGACTTGAACATAACTGTGTGACTCAGATACAGCAGGTTTAGCATTGGTAACTGTCTACAGATGATACCAGTACCAGCTCTGTTGCTTATAATTTTTCACGAGCTGAGACATAAATAAAATTCTGACTTGACAGCTTGCCTTATTGCTGTTCAGAACAGATGAGAGAGAGAAGAATTACCCTTAGTGTGCTAAAACCATCACCTTTGTAGGCAGTGCCTAGCTGCTTAGTAAAGAGAGACATTCGCATGCATGCACTTCACCTTAGAGAACTACGTAAATAAAACAAAATAGTCTTGAACTGGAGAGGAGAACAGAACTATTTGTGCACCACCGTGATAATCAGAAGCACCACGGAAAATTATGTTTGGCTGTTAGTAATGGGAGCACGTGCAGAAGCAACAGGTAAGGAAAAATGAGGTGGAAGAAAGAGGTGCCCTTGCACGTGAGGGTGAGGACCTGCTGGGGAAAGGTGGGGTAATGGGGGACAGGTTAGAGACCCATGGGCACGTACAGGTAAGAATCAGCTTTGTGCTACAGGATCCTTCTCACCCGTCCCTATTCCCAGGGAAACGCTGCAAGTGATTGTATTGCCTGGCTGCTGAGTTAGGAGATCTGGCTTCTGTTTCTAGCCCTGTTCCTGACCAGTGTTAATGGTTAAGTTACTCAGCCTGTAAAATTGGTGCAATGCTTTTCCCAAGTGCTGTACACTTAAATTCATGGAAAAGTTTTTGAGCTCTTCAGATGGAAGATCCCGGAGAAGGTGGAGTATAAATAGACTGGAAAGAGAGAAAATGTTGAAGATAAAAGGATTTTTCTGCCTTCACACAGCTAACAAAGTCTTTGGCTGTATGATATGAGTTGTTTGGCAGTGATTTGGAGTCACTAGCCTGCAAGCTGCCCTGTGTTCAGATTGGCACGATGGAGCTGGGGGACACCTGGGAAGTGATCACAGGTCTAAAGCTGATCCTTCGGCTCTGCTGTGACTCTGCTTGTGAAACCTAGAAACAAGACATTCCCTAAAAGCAGCAACGTACTCTTCCCTTTAAGTAGCTCAATCTAGTGGTAATGAGAGCAGACCCAACATGTAATCCCCTGCTTTAATGGTTTGGTTTTTAATCCAGAGGGAATTACAGTTTGGATTATAGGCGCACAGAGGTGTGCTCTCCCAGAGCTGTCCCGGGTGGCTGCTCGCGGAGCTCCCAGGTATGGCTCTATCTGGTCAGGGGCTTGAGAAGCACTAAATTTTAACAAGTTGCTGTTGGAGGAAAGAAAGGAAACAAGATATTTGCCCATTTGTTTTCTTTTAAGGCTATGGAATGTGTTTTCCGACAGTGGATCCTGCAAGAGTAGTTTAATAAATATTTTAGTATGCAGATAAGCCATTGATAACCATGCATTCACAAACTCATACATTTTTATGCCTGAAAGGGGAGAATTCAGAGTTTATTGATACCACTTCCACTACGATGCCTTAAAAGTAATGCATAGTTGGTGGCACTAGGTGTCCAGACGAACTCAAATGAACAAACAAACAGGTCATTTATTTTATTTACCCTGACAGGAATTTTCGTTCTTTAATTGTAACTCTAGATATAAATTATGTGTGGAAGATAGACTAATGATTTTCCCATGTTTGATTAAAGGCAAAGAATCAAAGATTTGTTTATATATTTATCTATTTGTTTCTTTGCTGTGATAAAACCAGTTGTTATCCAAACAGTGTGACTGACCTAATAAAGGACATATGCATAATTGATCTCCATCTGTTTTTCAATATTTATTCTCTCTCTTTTTTTTAGTAGAGTTCAGTTCCAGAAGTGCAGCCTGAAACATTTTTAAGGTGGTATATTTTAGCACTTCTGTAAAAGGTCTTATTTTACGCTGGCCACTGAAATGAAAAGGTTTGTTGTTGGTTCCACCCTTTAGTATCCCTTCAAGAGAGATTATATCAAAGAAGAAGAATTAAATTAAAATTGATTGGTGTTATTGATTTTTCTTGTCTTTTTTTTTTAAAGGGGATAAAGAGCAATGGAAACAGCATGTGCCCCTATGCTGTTCTACTGATGGACTATTTTTTAAAAACATGAAAAGCATATGTGCCCAATTTACATATTTACTAATTAAAAAAGCTTCCTGGAAACATCAAGTAGACTATCTTCTGTAACCTTTAACATTGTAGCTAATGGATATAGCCTGGAAATTTTCATAGAAAGTCCTCTAAATAATGTAAATGATTATGAATATGTAACTAGTTAATATGCAGCTACGAAAGGATTATCATGTAGAGGTTAATGAACATGCTGCTCTTACGGTTTGCAGGGCTTTTCTTTTTGTGCTTTTAGCTCACTTCATGCATGGAAAGTCATGTATTGGGAATGGAAAGCCTCCTGCCTTCTCCATCTTCATCTGTAATGGGGCAATTAAACTGGAACTTTCTTAAAGGATTTCATAAACGTTTTTGTATGCTTAATTATGTTGTGTACTTCACAATCACTACCAAATCTGAAAGAATGAAGGATGTCGATAGAATAGGCTCTGACTCTTCTACTTGTTTAGTGGTGATCTCCATTGTGTGTTAGCGTTGTGACCAAACGTTGCTGTGCTGTATGATTTATACCTTTTCAGGAACTTTACTCTTAAAATGGGCTTAATATTAATAGTATCAATTAGATTTCTGAGTTGATGTCCTACAGAAATCTGTACATTTATTCTTCACCTTAAAAACAGTTAGCTTGCACTTTAAGGAAAATATTTGCTAGGCATTTGATTTGTAGGAGTTTAAAGCAAATGATAAATTTAAACTTGGCTTACATGGAATGAGCTACCTGGCTGAATTTCCTGATGGATTATGAAATAGCGTAACCACAAATGTAGAGCTGAGCCTTTTCATTTAAGTACTTTACTCCGTTTAAAGAATTATTAGCTCACAAAGTAGTCCCATTTTTTTTACTCCTATATGAGTAGAAAGTGCAGGGTTTGAGATCTGTTCTGCAATAGCTGCACATATGCTAACTAAAAAAAAAATTGTCTTTCATCCTGTTGTTTGGAAAAAAAAAAGAATTATCTGCTCCAGTGATTTCAGTGGTACTTGAATGTATGTTATTGTTTTCTCTGCAAATTTTATCATTAATTGCTTTCAAATGTTAGCATTATTTTGGCTATAGGAAAAACGAAATTTGTAAAAAAAAAAAAAAAAAATCTAGAAAATGCTTATATTGAGAAGATGTCTAGACATATTTAATTGCCTCATGGCTTCATTGCATTTCATATAATTGAATGAAATTGTTTGTGTTATATTTTTGGTAACTATTATTCAGAGATCAGAATATGTTTTGAAAGACAAAATCTCCACATAATTATGGCAGAGAAGGTCACAGGTTTCAGCATCTTGTCTATTTGCTATATCTACATAGTCTAAAAAAATAACAGTTAAAAAAGGAAAAAAAATTTCATTTTAACGATGCGCTTTATTTTGTAAATTATTTTGGAGCTCTTGGGAAAGCCTGTGGCATAAAGAAATAAGTGAAATATTCAGATTAAAACTTCCTTTTTTTTTCTGACACCCAGAAAGAACAGAAAGGAAGCCAGCAGCCCACAATGGTGTCAAATATCCTTGTATTTAAACACCACAAAATTAATTTGTGCTTTTTCAGATTAAAACGGCCAGTGGAAACATTTGTTGATGTACTGATAAAGGAAAAAATGTTTTTGGCGCTGTGGGGTTCATTTGTTTTTGTTTTTTAATGAATGAGTATGGAAGTTACATTGATGTCTTGCTATAATTTATGTTGTTTTCTTATTCTGCAAACATGTAACACTGAAAATAGATCTCCAGATTGCACAAACTACTACTTATCTTACATCGTGTGTCACCTAATAGTTATGGAGCAGGTATTGTACCAAAATATGAATTGAAAAGCTGTAATTTTTTCTGTGGTTATCAGTCTGCATTAGTGTGTGATAAAGTGTGCTGCTTAAGAACTACCATTCACATGCCTTTGCGCTGACAAATAAAAATGTATATAGAGACACCACCAAATCTGTAAAGCTACTGTTCTAGTTTCTGATGCATTGACATTGCAGCTGTGTGCTTAGCCTTGTTTTTTCATGAGTAGTTATCTGTTTTAATGACAGGTGGTCACTAGCTGCCAAGAAAAAATCCAGCACTGGTAAGTGAAAAATGTTTGATTACATGCCTAAAATATTGATGAGTAACCTAGTTATATTTTAGTAAAGTACTGCTATTTATTCTAGCGATAGCCAAATTCTACTAGCATGTTTTGGGGATTATAGTTAGCGATAGCTCAGAATTACTGCAGTGTACTCTCTTTAAAATGTATGTATTTTACACTGATATCATTACTTTAAATCACAAATATACTGAACCTTAGTGTTTATACTTCTGTTTTAAATACCCAGCTCATTCGTCATTTTTCCCCGAGTAACCTTGTGGGATGAATGCTGAATTTGCCTGATTGGTGAAAAGGTACTCCGAGAGTAGAATTAATTATTCTTCTTGTTTTCTTTCTAACTATGGAGCAGGTAGGGAAATTCTGCTCCCACCGCCCTGGATGTGCTAAAATAATGTGAAAGTAATGTTTGCCTGTTTTTTTCCCGGAGTAAAGTATGTGATAAAGCTTAGTTTGTAATGCTTAGAAAGAAATGGTTTGTTATGTAAAAAAATTATCTCTGGGCACTTTTTTCTCTGTTGGCAATCTATGGTTAATAGAAAACATGCTTAGTAAATAATAGTTTTGTATGGCATCTGAGGAAAACGTACATTTAATGGTGAATGAGATCTTATATTATGAGTTACTGTGAGATATAACAGTTGATCTTACAGATATCAAATTACAATATATCCATGCTGTGTTTACCATGATTTTACTGAGAGAACAACAGGAGCTGTCTTGATTATTGTCTGCAGGGTTATTGCAGAATCGCAGCAACTGCCCCTTTAGTGGTGAGATTAAACCTTTGGTTATACACCATCAAGCATATAATATTTTAAATTTATTTTAAGAGGCTTTTTCTTCATGCCTGAAAGATCTCCAAGCAAATAATTTATATTTAGTATGTATCAAATGTTTTTCGTTTAAATGCACATAGGCAGCAAGCACTGGATAAGAGGAAAAAAATCAAGGCAATCTATACACATCATCATATTAAATTCTGACTATTGGCTCACAAAAATAGTCTAAAACTAATATGTTTCATTTATGTTTAAAATTCAGAGACTGCATTAATTTTCAATAAGGGAAATATTATTGAAGTGCCTACTGGTGCTGCTGTGGTGAAGTCAGGCAGAATATCCCTAGTACACGTACTTTCTCAGGAGCTTTGCACTGTCCATACCAATTTGGTCCCGTGTGAAATTCTGCATGTACATTCTTTCCCTAAGAGTCAGTATTTTTCAGAAATAAACTAATTGACAGTCTTAAAATTCGAACAGATTTTTAAAAGTTTGGAAAGTTATGACACTTATTTTCTCTTACACAAATGGCTGAGGTTTGTGGAGTCCGGTGGGAGGGTTGGCTGTGGAAGGAGAGCTGCTTGTGTGTTTGCTTTTATGCAAGCTCTGGCCATGGCCCCGTGAACTTGGGAGTTTTGGGCACAGAATGTCAAAAGGAAAACCTAACTTACTGATATCTTTTGTGTAGAAAGGCAGTTTATACAGCATCCATCCAATCTTTACTTCATAAAAAATTATTTAAAATTTAGCACCCTTATTTAGATCTTGATTGTGCAAGAGCTGAGTGCTCTTGTTTCAACTGAGTAATTTGTTCATATAAGACCTTTTAAGTAGTCAGTGACGCAGAAGAATGTTAAATAGAATTGGGTGAATAACAATAAGGTTTTAAAATGCTCAGCTTCAATATCTTTCCATTAAATTGTTTTCTTTTTCATTTTTTAGTACACTTCTTGAAGTATATTTCTAAAGCCATGAATCCAGTAATGGGTCTGGTATGGGATTACACATCTAGACATGCGTTTCCCCTTCTAGGGACATGTTCATAGTTGGAGTCCAAATATTCATCCTCCCTGTTCACTTTGACTCTTCATTGCATACGGGCACTGAGCATAGTGCTGGCACACCCCAGAGCTTGTGACCGTCAGCTGTAGATGAAGAGGGAGGTCAGCTTCCTTCCTCGTTTCAGGCCAATTAATTAAAAGGATTGATTTTAATTTTCTTTATCTTGATGGTCCCGTTCAGGATGTGGCCACACTTTTAGAGATTCCCATGGCGGAGGTTTGATCATTAAAGGGCAGTAGTCCCACTGAAAAAAGAAATGTTCTTTGCTCTGTAAAGCGAAATAGCTTTGGTAGCAAGTGGTTTCTGGTGTATCCTAATCAGATTATTCAGTAACAGGCAGCAGTCAGACCTTAAAGGCAGTATCTTCTCTTCAGATTAATGAAGAAATGTTGAATGACTTTCAGCCATGAAACGATGGGAACATTTAATCCTGCTGCACGTGGGGGGATTCTCATACCATTCTCTTCCCATGGAGTCTTCTCTTTTCATTTGAGACACGGGCAAGGCCTTCGGCTTGGGGATTGTGTTTGTTTTTCAGCAAGTAGTTGGAGTGCATCAGTGTCTATTTCTCAAATACAGATCTCTGTGAGGCAAAGGCTGGATATCATTAAGTAATTGATTGTTATTGTTGACACCAAGTTGTCATTATATTGCTTCGCCCCCAAAAACATCTCAGTGAATTTTGTTAAGATTCAGGAGTTTGTCCATCCTCTTTGAAGGAAGTGAATTATATTTTCACTTTGATGTGGGCAATGGACAGAGAAACTTGCCTAAAATGTCCAGGAGAAATCTGCTGTCAAACCAAAGCAGCAGAAGCATCTTTTGTAAATCAGTTGTATGGAATATGGTTTTAATGTCCAAGTGGCATAAAAACCTAAATTTCTTTTTTCAGGACTAGTTCAGCAATTTAAAATATGAAGTACTCCAGGTATAAAGTAGGATGATTACAGCAAAGTTCAACTAGGGAAGCAAATGAGTCAAAACACAGGAGTATCAGATAATTTTTCATAACGAATGCTGAAGAAGATTTCACTCTGCTTATGAATGTAAGAAAATCAATGATAATATTTTGAGAGTTGTGTTATCAACTATGACATTCATTTTTCAGCACATTTATAGATTGCTTTCCTGAATCATCCTCAGAAAACCTGTAATTTGCATCTTGGGTCAGTGTTGTTAAGTGTGCTGCTCAGTGCTTTCAGTTGCCTTTTATTGCAGAGTTTACTACCATATATATGTTTACTATTTTGAAGTACAAGTAAACAATATCATCAAACCTGACATTTATATGCCAGCTACTTCATGGCAGGAGCTGATTTCTGACCATCTTCAGAATGGCAGTGGTCCATTAAAAGACTTCTTCCAGCCAAATTTAAGTATTTAAGAATGTTTTCACAAAAGAAGGCTTTTTTAGAGGGAGCGTAGTTGCTTGTTTTGCATACAAAGGAAAATCCCTGCAGCAATTGAAGCGCTGTATCTTGCAAAGTCCTCTGAAGAGCCAGGTGTCTACCATGGGAATAATTTGTCTAACTTCACCAAGCCATTTCTGTCTTGGGTAGCAACATGAAGCATGAGCCTTATTTACATTTTGGATAGAGAAGCAGCAGAAGGGATGTTCCCCACCTGTATTGTCCCTTGTCAGGGATTGAAGATGTGACAGAATCCTGGTGGTCAAGCCATCTTTCAGGAGTGTTGACTCTTAGTAGGAACACAAAGTTCATGTGAAAACCAGAATGAATTAAAATTTTGCCCATTTATGTCAGCTCAAACCAAGGTCATGAACCCTTTATTACAAGGGATACTTTGAAGAATTTGTCTCTTATAACGTATAAACTGGATTTTCAGTTGTTTTTCTAAATATTGATGGTGGTATAACTGTTGAAGTTGAACATGGAGTGAGATATGCCAAATCCTAGTGAAAGAACTGGTTCCTTGCACCGTAATAAATTCAAATTCAGAGAGAGACATGCACGATCTAAAATAATCATGTCCCTATTTTAATACACGTTGTTCTAAAATAATCTAGCTATTATGTTTGTCATCCCAAGTCTTTTATAAATAAGTTATTATATGTGTTTAAGAGTAAAATAGTTTATTTTTCTGTATTTTTTGTGTGTTGTTGAATTACTAGCAAAAAACCAGGAACTCTTTACTTTAGATATGAAAGTGAATCAACTTGAATTTGTCAACAGGAAGAAGGTGGAGAGCGATTATGAGGCTCTTCAGGAACGACTCCGTACGTTGCCCGATAAACTGTCCTACGATATCATGGTACGTACACTGTAGAGTTCACACAAGCAAACAGGCTAAAATCTTTAGTAACTGAAGTATTTGCACTGGTGGTGGTGAGGTTTTATTCAGGTTGCCATGTAGTACTTAGTAATGTTGCATTTATTATGATAATAGTTAAACCTTTGCTTTTGTTTCTGTCTCTTTTCTTTGAAATCCATTATAAATTACAACGTTACTGACAACTGAGAACTGATGACATAAATGCTAACACAAAACCTGACATGTTTGATATGTAAATCTATTGTATAGAAAACTATAATTATGACTGAATTACGGTACTTAGTAATTTCCTGAGAAGAAAGTGGCCATAGTATTTCCTGATTCATGGAAATAAACCCTAGAACATTGATTTTTACATAAAAAGGTGCTGCTAATTTTTGTTTCACCGATCTTCACATTGACATAGTGATCTTTTCTGGTGCTTTGAATCTTCCCTAACAACTGCACATCTCCCTCAGTAAACTTTACCCTGTTGGCCTGCGCTTACCAGAATTTTGACCAAATTGGCTTTTCTCTCTTTCTTCTTTTCCTTCCGCCTTCTCAGGTCCAATTCAAGATATATCTTTGAAGGGAGGGAAGTTGTATTGTAAATAACTGCATGGCTAATTTCAGCACAAAGTGCTTGACTACTTTCTTCCTTGGCAGCCTGGGTCAGCATATAGAGTTGAGTTGTTAGTGAGACGGCGTTGGAGTACGCTTACCATGTGGGAAGAGAGAGTGTTTCCCTTTCCTGTGCTCTGGATTTTATGTGGGTAGTCCCATCACCATGAGTATATGCCTGGCCACATGATGTAAAGCAAAAAGATTATGTTGTTTCGAAGCATAGGAAAAAACTATTTTAAAAAAGCTAGGTAGGGCTTATTCTTAGTTAAAGCAGCGGTGTCAACTCACATCTGCTATTTTAAATGTATATAAATAGTTCCTATCCTGTTAGCCAAATATTTTCATCTGTTTTCAATTTTGCTTTCATCATTTTGGGGGAAGAGTGAACAGGCAAATGGTGCAGTCTGCTACTTGAGAACCAAGACAGGAAGGGTACATGTGCAGGAAAAGCACATTCTGCATAGTCTTAACGTCAGGGTCCTGCCTGCTGCAGAATTGTTTCAAGCATCGGTACCCCTCCTGGACACTGAAGCTATGGAAGATGGCTTTCCAAGGAAGCAGATCCACCAGGCCGAGTGCTCTGCTTCAGCACAAATGCGATGAGAAAGCAAGTGGCTATCCTGAGGATATGAAGGCAGCAGCAGAGGAATAAAGTAGAAGGAACTGATACAAACTGGCGGAGACAGATCTCTTTTTACCCTAAGAAAGAGAAAACTTGACATGGATGTGGTTCTTAGCTTTTTGCCACCTCCATTTTAACTTTAATTTGATTTTGGTCTCCTGATTTCTTTGCGATTGAAGCCCAAAGGCAGGCAGGCAGGTTACAGTAGGTCTGAGGGTAAGAATGCAGGGGGCTGGTGCAGGAGACAGGAGTGAGGGTGGCCAAGGCTCCTCCTCAGAGGTGGAACTTGCCCAAGCACCGTCTGTAAAGTGTGGGCTGTGGAAGGTGTCTTAAATCATAACAATAATGTCCCATACATTGTCATACGTGTTAAGAGGGGGGTTACATGTTTTAAGAAGCACCTCTTAAAGTTATAAAATGTGTTTATCACCAGTGTACTCCTGTCTGAAGTATTCTGGTTCTATGTATTGGTTCCTGTGCCTGGAGGGTCATTGGAGGACGGGCGTTGCTTGATGGAGCACTGCCTGAAGGTTGAGGTCTGCATGCTGGTGAACGATAAAACAACGTGAGGTTAAGATGGTTGCGATCCTGCTAGTAGCCCCACAAACTTACACTGAGGTTTCTGGGTACTTATTATTAGCAATACAGGTACTGAGAAAAGCAACTCATCTTTAAGTTGACCATACCTATTTAAGTATTTTAAAAATTTTAGCAAAGCTAAACTTGCTTTTATTAGGAATTAAATGTAATTTGTGTATAACAGATATGTAACTCAACCTAAATGATAATATTTTTATTATCAAGGCTTACATGTTAGGATTAAGAGAATTTGTTTTCCTTGTGAGCATTCAACTATACTATAGTTTAATGTCACAAAACAAGTTTTCTAGTTAAATACCACTTTTCTGATTTTGCAAGTACAATACTAAATTCAAATGGATCTGGTCATTTGAATATTTGTGAAGGTCATTAAATAACTGCTGTAGAATTTTTATTTCTTTAACTCTGTGTTTTACTTTTTTCAAAAAAACTTAAGACATGAATGACTGTCTAGGTTTTATTTTCACTAGTGATTTTCAGCTGTTTCTTCTGTGCCTTTGACAGGTACCTTTTGGTCCTCTTGCCTTCATGCCAGGAAAACTTGTCCATACCAATGAGGTTACTGTTCTGCTTGGGGACAACTGGTTTTCAAAATGCTCAGCAAAGCAGGCTGTTGCGCTGGTTGAGCACAGAAAAAAACGTATGTATGTTTCTGAACATAGTTTAATAGTCAAAATTATGTATCTTTTTATTAATATATAAAATTAGTACCATCTACGCCGTTCTTTTTTTTTTGTGAGCCAGCTAACAGAAGTCTCATTCAGATGTAATATTAATTTAGCACCTTATTTTCCATCTTTACTTGGTATTTTATCGGATATGTCTGATTTTTTTAAACATCTAGCCAGAGCTTTATTTTTTTTTAATGATACACCAGCTTAAGTTACCAAAATTCCGATTTTGATGTTAAATGTTAGAATACAAGATCAGTCAAGATGTGCTAATTTGTTTATTATACACAAAAGTAAAAAAAAAAACCCAAACCAAAACAAACTAAAACCCCCTATCACTTTTCTTTAATGTGAGAAATGCTGTATTCTTTTCCAGAAAGTGAACATCACGTTGTACATTTGCTCTTAGTTACCTTATTCGCTATTTTCTGTTTCCTTGTCTCTTCTCTTACTTCTTAGCTGACTTGTCCTCTGTTTTGTGGTTTTTTTTTTTTCTTTTTCCTTTGTGCATGTAATTTTCCAGCTTTTTTCTCCCTCTACACATGCTTTACTCCTGCTTGTTCGGTTTTTTCCTCACTTGCCGCTCAGCTGCGTATCTGCCTCCTGCCCTCGACGTTCCTATCCATTTACGTGGAGAGATCCACTGGATCTCCCCAGATCAAGTGCCGTTGGTGACCACCAAATTCATCTTACATAGCAGTAGATCACAGGCAGATAGGCAATTCCTGGTTTTGTTTCCAGCTCTTTTTAGTTGGTGGTGGGATCTTGGCTTTGAAGAGCCAGGACTGCCAGCAAGTGGTGTGCACGGTGCACTTTGGAACCTCTTTGTGTTAGAAAGAATGAGAGCCTAAAATATTTGATGTAAATGTCAAGGAAGGAAAAGCACAATAAAATGGGAAATAAATTGGTACCTATTAGCCTTCGCTGTTTGCTTCAGATAAGTGTTTGAGTATATTTTTTTCGTATTGGTTTTACCTATAATCTGTCTCATTCCTGGAAGTGCTCACTGCAGCTTTACCCTGTGTATGTTCCAACTAGCACTATTTACATTGGATTTTTAAGTTCAGCTATCCATGTTGCTGCCTGCAGCAGAATATCTCAGAGGTTCCCCATCTGAATACATTTTTTTTTCAATTCTGTGCAAGCAATATTTGTGTAAGAAAAGTTTTTTTGTAAAAATTCATTTGCTGTATTACTTTAAAATATTCCTTTATGAAGAACATTACCAAAAGTATGTAATTTGTATTTTACCTATTATCTTTCTTAATCTAGTTCTACTGACACGACTTTGCAATTTTCTTTCTTACTGAACTGAATCTACATTATTTATTGTGACTCTTGCGAGAACTCAGGTCCATAGCTTTTTCCTTGATCATCTGATATTTTCTTCAGTGCTGCAGAATATTTTTGTCACCATTACATTCAGTGAAATCATTTGACCTTTGCATAGTAGATGTTTGAACATTAAGTAGTCTGCTGGGAGACACACAATAAATGCTGGATTCTTTCCTTTATGATCTTTTAAATTGCATTTAAAATACGAACTCAGAAATACTCATTTCTTTTAAAGCAAAATAGTCATTGATGCCTGGATATAAAACCTCCATTCAGCTGATAGTTCACTTCAGCTGTGTGATGGCTGCCAGTGGGAGGCTCCAAAACACTGATATTAACTAAAAACTTTTTGTTTAAAGGACTATTTTCAGTTTCGGATTATGAAAACCATATTAGGACGTACGATTTTGGAAAAAAAAAATTTCTGTCATAGATATACTTTTCTCCTTTAAAAAATACAAATGACTTAAACACTTTCAACCATTTCCACACTAAATGAGGGCAACTTAGAGGAGAATACTGGAGATTTTATTTGTTTGTTCTAATTAAAAAAAAAGTTATCTAGATGAAAGACCTGTAGGCCATTGCTATATAATGTGAATTGGCCACTTGTGGCACAAATGTGAAAGACTGATGTTTCACGAGTATTAGTTTAAAGTCTCTTTTGTGTATTGCACTGTAGTTATTTTCATAGTTATGACTTCTGATCTCACTGGCATTTTGCGAGCATAGGGGCTTCATAGTTTACAGAGTGATGTATATTGGCATTATGATTACACTGACAATGTGATTTGATTTTTAGTACATAATCTTTTTGTTCTGGACATAAATTTTGTGAGTAGGTCACACACACTGGAAAAGAGGGCATTCTTACAGCAGGGGATTATTACATTGCAAGCAGTCCCGAATGTCCTGTGTGCCAGTCGGAAGGTCCTAACACAGCAAAGCTTTTTTTAAGCACATGCTTAAGGTCAGTGTGCGCTTAAAGGCTTTGATATATAGGAATTGGGGTTTGAATAGAGCAAAGAAAGGCTCATGCTGAAATTGCTTTCTGAACAGAAAGCTGACAATATTTGTTGATGGTTTGTTTCTTCACTGACCTACATTTTTTTATCCAATATTACTCTATTTAATTTAGATGGGTATTTTTTCATAACTAGCTGGTCAAATCTGTTCAGATAACTGGAATGAACTTAATTAGTATAGCACTAACAATTCAGTGCTTTAACAGAAATTAAGGGTTATAAGGAAATAAATACAAGACACACATTTTCATTGCTTACCATATCTTGTGTCCCACTCTCCTGAGTGGTGACGAGTGGGACAGCATCTGTTCAGGGTTTAAGTTTTCTAGTGGGACTGGCTCTTAGGTAGAAAAGGGTAAGAGATTCCTGTAACTCACTCACTCATGAACTCTTGCTGGTTCTGGGGAGTTTTCTTTATTCCCTTTGACTAGTTTTGCGTGGGTCTGCCCGTTGAAGACCTCTGGTCACCAGGGGTGTCCCTGTTCGCCTTTGAGGGCACCACTTGCCCTAACAGTTAATTTGATCAAGGTTCACAGAAAATTTTCTTTACAATTTGATTCCTTCTGTGTATGTTGGATGCAGACAGGAATGGACAATATGAATTTGCATGCTTAGGCAGTAATAGTGTCAGATAAATCAAACAATATCAGTGAGGATAAAGCTTAGAAGTTAGGTGTAGCAGTAAGAGTGTACTATATATAAAAGCTTTAAATATTACTTAGTACTAATTAGGTCATCCTTTTTGTCTTAGTAGTTTTGTTAAATCTGCTTTTTAAAGGAGAAAAAGTGAAAAAATGTTTGCTTCTGTGGAATAGAGAAAAGCCCAGCTACGGCAGATTAATTTCTTGGTTAAAATTTATTTACTTGAAAGGAATAATTGAGGGGTGACTGTACAGAATATTAAAAGTAAATGTGCTTTAACTGACATAGCTGTAGAAAGCTCTATTTTTGGGATACATTTTTGTTTGCCTAGCTTTTGATTTAGATGCAAACTGTTCAGCATTGTGATTGGTTGAAATCTATTTGGTAAAATTTGGGACAGTCACTCATGTCAAATGTTATTTTTTCATAAAATATTGATCATGTCTTTTTGAATAATATTTGAGTTGCAGCAGATCTTTCATTTGCTGCACATTTTTGTGACATCCTAGATGTTCAGTTAGTTCCAAAACTGTTAAAAAAAAAAATCTGGTGAAGTTTATGGAATTGCCAAGTATATTTTTAATTGTTTTAAATTTGTTGTAGTTGTTAAACCAGGTAGTACAGATAATGGGAAACACTTTACACATGTTTGTGTGTAAAAATGTGAAGAAATAGTGAAGTAGATTAAAGGATATGCACACCAAATTCCATTATAATAAAAGAAATTAGCTTTTTAAGTATGTCACAGTTTAGCACAACAATAATGCAATTGTAGTTTTTTCTCTTACAATTATCTTGCTTAAGGTACTTCATAATATTTCTGTTCTCCTCAAGGCAAGACTGTATTGTCTCAGAATTCAAAGAGGGAATAAAGATTCTTTTTGTGAATATGGGATTATATCTTTTACGTGTTTGTGATGATATAAATTACGTTTTTTCTCTATATCAGTAATCGCATTAATTCTTTAAGATGGGAAATTTTTCATTACAATAGTCCCTGTGGTAGTTACTATAGAAAGAAATTAAATAGATTTTTCTTGTAAATATTTGTGGATTAATTCAGTATGCTAGGTATTCCAAGTGTCTAAACACTTGAAAAGGTGGGAAATTAAAACATGCACACAGAACTAGGAGTGGTTCTATTGTGTTAAAAATTTATCAGATAAAAAAAATCCCACTTAAAGGAGAATTGTTGAACTACTTAGCAGTTGTGTCTTCAGTATATGTAAGAATACCCTTGCAGTGTCATGCTGCAAATGAATTCATGAAATGAAAATACTGATTACATTAACATACAGTATTGTGATAGTACCCAGTTGTAAATTGCAGTATGTAACCTTTAATACAAATATTTGTGTCAATCAAAATTGACCGATAGCTTAGTATACAGGGTTTAAAAGATACCATTGTTTTTAATAAATAAGATGATCCAGGCGGATGAGGACCAGTTTGAATTTGTTCCTTATCAGCATTTCCAGAAAAAAGGATATTGTCTCCAAAATATATGATAGGAAGGCTTTCCATTTCCCATCTGTGAATGAGTGAGGCCTTTAGAGGTTTTAATGTTTCATCCAAGGGTGAAAATAACTTCCTTTATGTTCTAAAGAATGTAACACAAACTTGCCTACTCATTTTTGGAGGGGAAAAGAACAAAAAATGCAGGCAACGTTACAAAGAAACCTAGCTGTTGCTTTTCTTTATTAAAAAAAAAAATTCTGCTCTTTTTCTGCATGCTGGAGAATTTTCTTTCACTGTGCTTTTGAACTTTTTTTTACCATTTTTTGTGATTACCACTTTTTAGTTCGATAACCTCCATCAGTTCCTTCCTTACCCTTGTTAAGTTAGGAGCTGATTCGGTGGAGTGCTAAGTGCTCTAAATTTGCTCTGCAGTTCCCAGGAGGTGTTTGGCTTCTCACAGGACCACAGTCTAGGTATTTTAACCAGAACACAGTGGAAGAAAGTAAGGAGAATAGATTTGTTTCTCTAAGTTATATATTGTGATTCAAAGAAGCTCCTACCTTTTTATAATTCTTACTGGGCAACAGAGGAGTTGTCTGAATGCCACCCTCCTTCATTTATGAGGAATTTAAATGTATTCATATAATTCTAGCAGTTACATAGGTGTGTGAACCTAAAAGAGAAGTGCATTGCATTTACTTAGTGTTCCTAAAGCCAAATTATCTATACAAATTTTTACAGAAGAAAATCCAAATGACTTTGCTTTTGATACCAAGGGAACATGGAAAACAGAACGCAGGTTGTCTTTAAAAGGCGCAAAGCTACTGCACAAAGGGTTGCATTGCATTTTAAAGAACTAGTGCTGTTGCTGTTATAAAGAATGAATTCACTTACGTTGTTGCAAGCACAAAGAGAGCTTAAATCCATATACACAAAAAGCAATCAGGATTCTCTTTTGAATCTTAAAACAAATGCATCTCTAGAAAAATGAACAGAAAAGAATAGAAAAACAGAGAAGGGTGTTTTGAAAAGCTCTTGATAGATGCTACTTTCTGCAGAACTGCAGATCTTGTTTCAAGTAACCTGTGATAGTTTGTTGGACAATTATTGGCCAAAAAATATTTTGTTGCAAATTAAATACATATTTCTTGAAATACAGTTAAAAATCCTCAGATGATTGATCTACTTATACAGACCCTTAAAAACAAGAAAATAAGTAACACATTTAAAATAGCATGCCATAACTCAACCTATTAATAGTACTTGTAATTGTACTATAGCGCTGTACTTTTGCAAGGAAATACCTTCCATCTCCAAAGAATTCAGAAGCTGAGTACGTGCATTAGATTGCATGATACTTTACCTCCAGTCTCAGTAATATTAACATGCTCCATTAACAGACTGCATGATAGGTATTCTTGTTTTGTTCAGAGGTCAATCATAATTGTGCTAGAAATTGCTGATCAAAGATTTTGCATGCAAAATGCTATTCTGTGGTTCCCCCATGTAACTTCCCTTCTGCACCTGAAATGGGATGGTGGCAGCCCAGCATTTCCATGGTGGAGAAGGAGAACCACTGAGTGCTGCCTTCAGGTGCACGTACTCTGTTCTCACTCTGGAGGAACTGAGCCGCTGTCAGTAATTGAGGTAGGTAGGTGGTTGTTCCCTGGCTTGTATAAACACTCTGTGTATATATAACCATGTTAAGACTGGTTACCTTCTACTTGAGAAATTGTGTTAGACGATGAAGAGATCTTAACTCTAAATCTCAATTGCATACAGAATTCTTTGTTATACTTAATCTAAAATTTCTGTCCGGTCACCTATCCTCAAAGGAGATTATTTCCTAACTTTCCAGTCTTTTGTTTCTACGTTATATCCACACTTCGAGACTCCCTCGAAGACTAACTGAACCTAGCAAGGTAGACCAGGCTTCAGCTTCATCTCAGTTTGTCCTGTTTCACAAAGTCTGACTTTTCAAAATAGATCAACCTGTTCTCACTATTCTTGTCTGTTCTTACTATTTAAATCCCAGTGTAACACACAGTTTCCAGAAGTAACTAAAATAATGTCTATGATTCCCCAAATCCTTATAGACAACACTCCAAGGACATTAATGTCAAACTCAGATAATTAAAATTTGTATCCAGCCAAGCTAATTAACCCATTAAAGCCAAAATGCATAGATGAGAATTGGTGTCAGTTTGGCATTAGTACGTTGTCATGTCTTGTAAAATCTGGCTTCGGTGGACTTCATTTCAACAATATGAAATGTGTTCCCCAATTATTTTTTTCCTCTGCCAGTGTATGTGTAGCAAGCAGAGGGCTGCCTCTTAAAAATGGCTAATCATGGTGTAAGAAAATCCAGTCAAGTCCTTTCAGACTAATAAGGGAGCTGGAAAAGAATGATCTAAATGTAAAGAAATCTCACTGCCTGTAAATATTCAAAGGCTGCTGTGCAGAGGAAATCTACATATCCTGATTCAAATGCCTTTTCCTTTTGGCCGTCCTGGAAAACAGTCCTAGAGACCCTGGCTGGTCTGTGGCGCTGAACTATCTTTCCAGGCGGTTTAGCTGAGACATGTAAATAGGAACTGCTCGGGTTCACCTGAAAGCCATGTCAGACTTTTCTCAGATTATTGGATGTGACAAAGTTGGACAACAGCCTCTGGTTCAATCCGTCTTAAAAGGCTCTAAGAAGCTTAAACCACAGGGTAGTGAGAGGAGGAGACTATGGAGCCTCTCTTGCTCTACTGATATTTTTCTGGGGGTCTCAATGAATAAAAAAACCCCTGTAGTTTGTAAAGTGAATTGTTTCTCGCTAGGTACGGTACATTTTAAAATTCAGTGAATGACATTGGAAGCTTTTAGGGTGCATAGTGGCAAGTTTAAAACACGAAACCCTGAGCTTCCCCTGCAGTTACGTGCACGAGCCCTTTCCCAGGAGACCCCTTCTTCGCTGAGGGGCCTGGCCGTGGGAAGGTCTCTCCTGCGGCCGACCGGGAGCCCCGGCTCTCCGCTGGCAGGGGAGGCACGAGCGGCCCAGCGGGCTGACCGGGGACGCGGGGACAGAGCGTCGCGATAATCCCAGCTGTCCGCTGACGTGCTGTGTGGCCTGGGGCAAATCACTTAAACTGTCTGTTTCTTCATCTGTAAAATAGGAGAGAGTAATACTTACCTCCCTCGCAGGGCGCTGGGCAGATTAGTTAATGCTTGTACAGCATTTTAAAATAAAACGCGGTGTGTAACTGCTCAGTGTCCTTACCTAACGGAGCAAACCAACGCGCTCCCGTCCGGAAAGCAGCATCGCAAGCTGGTGCTCCAGAAGCAGCGTAACCTAGATGGCTGTTGAACAATATTTAGATATACAGGCAATGACTGAGACACTCGTGGTGTTTAAGAAACAGCTGAGCATCGCATTTACTATGAATGTAAAATAAAAGCCTGAGGAAAATTGGTCTCAAGCTAGACGTTTATGTATATTGAGACTACCTTCAAGAGCTGAAAGAACAGATGGGAACATTTTGAACAAAAACTGTCACCACCTCTCTCTGATTTGGACTTTGGAGGGTGTGTTATACACCAAAAAAAGCTGTGGACGATGTTGATAGGAATTAACTGAGGAACAAAACCTGCGTGTGAAAGGTGATCACTGCTGTGTCTGACGGAGGACGAGGCGGCTCTCGAAGGAGTTGTGTAAGGGGAGCGGGACCCTGATGGCGTGAGGAGGGAGCTGTGTGCTCTGAAGGGTGTGTGTTGGCACCGCTTGAGATGTCAAATGCTTTTTGGAAATAATATTTCATCCAGTAGGAAATGCAAACGCAGAGCGTTTTTCAGGGGAGAATCTTAAGCTATTTCTTAGAAACAGTTTAACTAATGGAGATGACTGCACATTTGACACATAGGTGGTTGTTTGGTTTAAAGGCTCATGCTTTTGAAATACCCCAAAAGTCTGAGCTGTGTCTTTGTGCTTCTTGTTGGAAAGGATGGACGTTTACTTGAGTAGCTTTTCCAAAATGCATAATGTTCTTTCTAAACTATTTACTGCAAGTAATACATTTTTAAGGAATTGCATTTGATACAGTGTGAAATATCAACAGAGAAAACAGCATACAATACTGAATCTGTTAAAATTAGGATGAGAGTAATCTCACACGCTTGGTGGTAGTTGTGCTTTGCCTTGACTGTTTCATGCATAATTCCCTCTTCTGTGTGTGCAGTGGGGGAGGAGGGATCTGAACCTGTTTGTAGAAGTCTGAGTCACTAAGTAGATTTTATTTTGCAAGTACAACTACAAACTCGTTTTGTCTACTTAAGTGCATTTTGTAATCATTTTGTGATTATTAATACATTTTCACCCATCCTTGTCTGAAAGGCCTATCGTTATAAGTGAAATCTCTGAAACATTTACAACTGCATACCCTAGCCAGAAAGGAGTGCGGGGAGTAGCTATGTATGTACTATAACTTTTTAGGATTAGCCTCTAGACCTGAGAGATACTTAATCAAATATTAAAGTTAACAGGCAAAAGGAGAGTTAAAGAAAAGAGTAAGAATACTGAGAAAATACTTTGAAAATAGTTTTTCAACTAGAATATTTTGTGGTTAAGTTTTCCCTCATTACACGTTCCTGTCTGTAAAATGGGAAT